>NC_092636.1:55518277-55841664 GCF_039555335.1 Amphiura filiformis
GTACAATTTTTGATTTGACCTGGTAGTTTATTCCACAATCTGGGAGCATAGGCAGCAAAAGCTCGGTCACCAAAAGAAACACATTGTGTTCTGGGCTCAACAAGAGAGGTACCACCTGAGCATGATGATCTAAGCTGCCTTTGCGTAACTCGAATTTGAAGCAGCAGACTGCTGAAGAATGTTGCCAAAAATTATAATCATTAGGTAATTCCCATGGGGTTAATACATGTCTATCTTGTATGATTGATTGTGTAAACTGGAAAAACTGAATGAAAGCGTATGGTTGTTGAAATTGTAAGACAAGACAAGGATTTGAAAGTGTATAGTATTTAGCAGTAAGAGATTTGTAGTTGTACAATTATGAATTGTAATAATATTAAAAATGAGCAATAAACCCTTTTACATTTCCAAATGCACATTAGACAGATTGTATTGTGAGTAATATGCATGGGAGATTAACCATCCTGAAACACGCCCAGTATTTCAATGGGGAGAGGTTCGCTTTTTGTGAAAAATGCTTTATACTTGTGTTTTGCATATATTGTTTGGCCTTGGCATCTTGCATTAAAAACATTGGCCTATAACAAATTTAAATTTGTTGAGCAGAGTAGAACTGCCAATGTTATTAAACATGTCAGTGAAAAATAATATTACGAAAAGTCACAGTTCATTCACATAGCCGCCAATGGAGGAGATTGGATCATTTAACTCTCTCATCTACCTGATGGAGAAGTTCTGAGCATGTGGGATTGGAATTATGAAAGGGCTTATTCAAATTGTTGGCTGAAGTCTGTAGCAAAAGTACATCGTCTGATAATTTCAAGACAAAGCAGAATTATTTTTGAGACCAGATATATTATCACTGGAAATAAGGACCCCATTGGAAATAAGCCTGAAACATTGGCTTTATGGGTTATCCCGGTTCCTAGTGTATTTTTATCTTCACATTGTATATCTTTTAATTTCTTATTTTGTCAAGTGTTATATTTATGTAATGTATTTTAAACTGTGCAATATAATATTTTTATGTATTTTGTATTATGGAACCAAATAAAATCAATCAATCACTTCTTATTTCTTATTACATTCATATCCAGAACTGAGGTAGTTATCTACATCTTAGAGCGCTCTGCCACTGGCCTTTCCAAACGCATTCCTGCATCACAGTTGTTTACCCATCTAAGCCAGTACCAAATGAAGAACCAGCTAGGACAGTTGGGTGTTGTTGAGATGGTGCCTAAACTAGCTGTATCAGGTGCACAACTAGATGCCTATCTTAATAACTCTCCCCTTGGTTATGATCCAAGATTATGGAGACAAGCAAGATTGGATAATCCTGATCCAGAAAGGTAAGTCAGGATTTTTAACGTGTAGGCTAGCATAGTTTTGATTCGTACAAGCTTGCTCAGCGCGGCATTGCACTTACCGTATTCAGTCCAATAAGCGGCCATACCCCAATAAGCGCCCACCCAGATTATTTTCAATTTGTTTAAGGGTACCATTAATGTTGAAGTGACTGATAGATGTTGATACAGTGAAATAGCTTGAAGATTTGAAGTCCTGTGTAAACTTGCAATACATTTACTGCATCAGAAATTGAAAAGTTACTAGAACGTCCTGGGACCCTATTTTAACGTAGGTAAATTTGTCTCTAATTAACGGCCCTTACGAAAAATTTGGTAAACCTGGCAAAAAATAAGCGCCCACACAAAATGACTTTGTAAAGCGCCCTTGGCACTTATTGGAATGAATACGGTAAATCCCATGGGTACTAACTGCCTTTCTTACAGTGCATGTGATTGGTTAATTACATGTTATAATCATCTGAGTAACCAATAAAAATAGAGCTTTTAGATCTCTGAGCCGTTTTATACTTAATCCCCTTCAGCTCTACTGAATATGCTTATCATATCTCTGATTGGCTCAGTGCATGATATGGAAATCTCTTTAACCAATCAAAATAGTTCTTAATGTATTGTGCATCTTTATTAGTAAAGTCTGAATGTGTGCTCTGTGATATTTGTCCTACTTATTTAGTTTGATACCAGTACCAATGGTAGGCTTTCACACACTTAAGAGCAGATTGGAAAACCAAGAACAACAGACCAAACAGCAGCAAGCAAGATTAGATGTAAGTTACATGGCACAGATTCTATACAGAGCACTTGTTTAGGTCTGTTTGTACACTATAGTATATGAAGAGCTTTGTTTCAAAACCCCTTACATCCACTTGCCCATTTTTGAGAACACATCAAAAATCATCAAAAAATCACTAATATATGGGGTTTGCAACAAAAGCAGTTTTTTGCTGGTTGCTTGGGGAAGACGAGCATCCCGCCAAAAACTGCTTTTGATATATTAGTGATTTTTTTGATGATTTTCTGATGTGTTCTCAAAATTGGGCAAGTGGATGTAAGGGGTTTTGAAACAAAGCTCTTCATATCTTGTCTGAAGTTAAAGTGAAATACCATGCGTAAATTTTGCAGTGGTAGTTTCAAATCACATGTGATTTAGGGATTCAATCATGTTCATTGCATTCATAATCACATGATTATTTCATGAGGAATGTCAGTAATCATTGCCTTACAAAAAGATTAGTGACTTCTCTGTTGATATCAGCAATAAAACTGCAGAATAAAACAGAACCTCACCAAAATACTGACTTCAACATGCACAGGTTCCAGGCATGACAAATTTTACTAGCTCACGCGTCCGCTTGTGTTCAAGTATACGCTACTGTAAAAGTGTATTCATCACAGATTAACAATGGCTGGCTACTGTGTAACGGTATAGGGGAGAGTTTTTGAAAACGTTATCATGTGGGGCGTATACACACATGTTGACTGGTTTGTCTCATGCCTGTGATGTAAACGCACTGACAGCATATTCAACTTGATGCGAGACACAGTATTATTATGGCCTCAGCCGGTGCACCGGTGTCTTAATTATTATTTTATCGTGCCTGAGACAGGCCATGGTCATTTAGAGGTGAAATTGGAACCCTCAAAATTACCAAATTTTATGCAAAAAGTAATGTTTCATGGTTAAAATATGGTTTTAGTTAAGATGTCAACATTTAAATGTGAGGGGTCTGGCTATGGTCAAATAATTCTTAGATACCCAATCAATACATTAATTTCTATATGTTTAATTTCTTGTGGATGTTTTACAGCACAAGTTCATAAACTTGCAGGAATGACATTATTTAGCATGGTGCATCTTGCATTTGCATACTATCTTATATAAATTGATCTTGTTCTCCTCATACAGTTGATTGGTAAAGACATTGAGACATTACAGCATAATCAGGACACCATCCATGCCAAGATTGCTGAGTACAAGAGAAGACACCAGGAACTCTCACATAGGGTACTACAGGTGAGTCAACTTACTGGTGCAAGAACAAAAAGGGAAAACAAATCCAATCAATAGTGTTTCTATTGGGCATCCAGTGAATTTTATGCCAGCTAACAGCAGTGGATTTGACATTTCAAATGAGTTTGCCGGCTTACGATTCACGTGCATGGGCAATTAATAATATTACCAGTTTCTTCCCGGCATGGACATTCAGACAGAAACTTCGTCTGGCATTATCCGTCATGTAGACGGATAATTAAAATTAAAATATTACATGTATACTCACCAAAAGGGAAAATATGGACTTGTTGAATGATTTCTATTTCAGGTCATGGTGAGACAAGAAGTGCAAAGAAAGCTGGGAATTGCTATTCAAATTGAAGAGGAACAACTGCATACAAACTTGGAAACAGTGCAAGCGGAGTTGAACGCCCCTGCACAAATGAAGGTATGGCGCATACAGGAGTGGAATTTTCAAGTTATTTCAAACTAGCTAATTGTTGATCACAGTGAGATTTACTCATCTTCTTTCCAATGTTGTAGTTGAGATTATCCTGAGACCTGCCCATCCAATATCATGGTCAATTAACTTAGCTGTCTCTTTTTCCTTCTCTTGAATTAATTATTTTCCTCCCACACTGTTACTTCTCTTTTACCTTAAGATTGCACTTTTATATACACATTCTCTTTATGTGATTTTTGTAAAGAATTTAGTGAGAGAACACAAAACGCACAACTTCATATGTCTGCATTTTTGTTTTTTTGTGTTGTCAGGGTCGTTTAAATGAAATGATGTCGCAAGTAAGATTACATAGCCATGTTGGTGGTCGACGTGGAGATGAGCAGTACCAGATATCACCAGAACTGCAACAAGAAATCAGACAGGTATGTTTGCATATATGGAGATACTAACAAGGACAGGGAAAATGTGTGATGTGCAAAAAATGCTGAAAATTGCGTATTTTACGTACAATCGCGCATTTTAGGTTCGACTGCGAATGTTAAAATTTGCCCAAAATAACCTTTTTTCAAGTACTAATTTTCCAAAAACCTGAAGTTTTTACTAAAATCAAAGGATCCATAATGATCTGCAACACAATCCATGTTAAAAAAAGTATATAGAAAATAGGCCGTTGCAAAAATTTACAAGAAAATCTAGAAGAAAAACAGTAAATTTTTTAAAACTTTTCGGGGACAAAAAATTACACATTTTGGTACTAAATGCGCAAATTGCACATTTTTGCGCATTTTCAAAAACTGGCGCGTGCATTTTGCTTTCAAAAATAGCGCATTTTCTCTTTGAACAACATTCCACTCAAGGCATTCAAATTTCTCACTGCACAACATTAAAAACAAAATATGGAATGAAAACTCTTGCTCTGACTACTCAGGATTTGAGCAAGCCTGGAACCTTTTTATTTACCTTTTTAAGCTTCATGGGTTCATATACTTGCTACAGTCAGTCTACTCTGAAGTACAAAGTACCGACGCGGACGCACACATTGTGCCGACTTTGAAGGCACGCATATATCTGCAGCAGAGACGCGGCACTGTTTATACGCGCGCATTGTCACTTTGTACTTCAGAGTGGACAAACTGTATTCAGCTTTTGATTGTTTCTCCACTGGCTATGGGTTGTGTTGTGCTTTGAGTTCGTGTATAATGTTATACATGTTTAAGGTAAGATTTTGTGAAAATGGATAATATGGCACTTAGTACATTGTACCAATAGGACCTGATATTTGTTTTGATGAAAAAGTCAACAAACAATGCCATATCTGTCATAGGTAGTTTTGATGCCCCTTGCCCATTTAGGTCTTCCAAATAAATAAAATTGTCAGTTGAAGCCACAGTGATAACATTTTCACACTGGATAATGGCAAGGGCTTCAATCATTCTTTGTGTCACATAAGTTGGTTCATCACATCAACTCACAATGTATTTCTCATTGATTTTTGCAGCATTTGAAGCAACAACAAGAGGGCCTGAGTCATCTCATCAATACCATCAAGGATGATGTGGAAGATCTGAAACTCATAGACACAGGACTGGAAGAAGCAAGTTTAGTCAGATGATGATGACACACTAATTTGGAAATAGTGACTTGTGAATATTGCACCTCATCAACCCAAACTAATTTAATGAGGTGCCTTCAAGCCTTCATGTTGGATTTCAAACACAATTAATGACACTGACTTTGGGTTTGATGTCCAAGCATTCTGGTCATCATTTTCATTAAGGTCTGGATGCATTTCCTGAGCACATTTGATTATACATCAGCTGTGGCAGATAATATGGTGTATATAACCAGTGCTGGGTTCTGAAGGAATGCATTTCCTGAGCACATTGACATATGCAATAGTTACATCACCTGTGGCAGGAAATATGATGTATTATACCTGCATGGTGTTGAAATCATTTAAGATAATGAGAGCATGTTAGTTAAAAGTATTTATCTTGTATTGTTAAGAATGTTTTGAAGCCTAACAGGTGTTGCAGAAGAGTGTATTATGAATGGAACTAAAGGAAGATTCAATCATGAAAAGAAATTAGTGGCTCTCTTGGCAGAGCCGGAGTTGCTCTACTGCCAAAATTGCAGTCACAGTTTTAGTTTATCCTTGCCTATCCGCTCATGTGGCAAGGGGCAGGGGTGTTAATATAGAGGATATCAACAGGGCTAGAAAAATATTTTATTTCCTGGCAAGATACAGTGTACGACAAAGTTTACTCCAAGATTTGGATCAAAAAATATCATAAGTATTTCTTACACAGGGATACTAAATTTCCCTTCAAATTCTAAAATGTCCATCAAAATCCCAAAATTTCCTGGGAATTGGCTTCCTGGATTCCAATTTTTTCCAGGCCTGATACCAATATTTTAAAGTATGGGTTCCCAGCCATTCAGTCTAGACCCAATTTGCTAATTGAAGACCTATGAAAGAAACTTGTTTGTAAGGAGGGAGGTGAGCAAAAAATAAGTGTAGTACTCGGGGAGCTAGGACCACCTACTTTGCACCCCCTACAGGACCGAACCAAACAAACTTATTTTAAGTTCCTCAGATGACCCTAAAACATAATCTGGATGTTCCCAAAAATATAAACTGGCCCCAAGGGAGGTAAAAGGTGATCGAACTTTGCACAGGGTCAATTTTCAATTTTGCTCAAATTGTGTTAAAAATTATTCCAATGTATTCTTCTAGTCACAAGGATTCAGACAATGTATTATAGTTTAACCTGTCTGGGATGTACCATTCTACATCAAAGTGCTCTGATTTTGCCGAAAGAGGTGTTAAAATGTTTGTTTTGATTTATAAAACAAATCAAATAAGGATAGGATTGCACCATCTTGGATGTTTTGTTACCTAAGTAACACATCAAAATAGATCAAGGTCAATAGGCCTCAATGGTACTAGTGGTAGCAGGTGGTCTTAGCTCCCCAAGTATAGTGTTGTTTAATCAACCTAAAAGCTTTTATGCTATTTTTACTGACTTCTAGTTTCATAACAGATGGGGTATCAGCTATATTATAACAAAACTAGTTATATACGTTTAACATTTATAGTAGGGTGGCCACAATGCTAGCTATTGTGTGTACCCCTGCCTACATACACAAATGTATGGTGGAAATTGTAACAGATTCTGCAGCAGTTGGAAAACTTTTGGGCATTTTGAATTCTATATAATTTGTCTCCTAGTAACTTCTGTGCAAACCCGACTACCTAATTAGATAGAAAATTTTCTGCTCGTAATGAAGGTGAATATAGCATTTTTATGCAGTCACGCATAAAAAGTTACGCACAAAATAAATTTTGTCATCAAATAAAACTTTTTTCCCAAAGATGTACAATTATGCTATATATTCAGTTTTACAATCTAGACCCTCAGAGCAAAATCCTGTGCAAAAATCAGACAATTTGGTTGTGTAGTTAAGGAAATACAGGCCTTTGAAGGTAATAATTGGCACATAATAGCGCCCTCAATGGTGAAAATCACACATATTTACCTTAAAAGTCCTGGCAAAGGAGTTATTTTTGTGATTTCAGCCATTTTAAAAATGTTGTAAAGAAGCAAATATAGCAATTATGACCCTGGATTTTTAATATTTGCATTTATGAACATTAAATAAACAAAAAAAATCCATCTCATGCCTTCTTTGGCTTTATTCCCACAATTATCGCTTCATGAATTTATGACAAAATCAGGATTTTCCTAAAAATGGGGTAAAAATGGCCAATTTTGTGAATCTTTACAAGACTGTATCTTCGCAACGGATTGTCCGATTGAGTTGATTCAAAAGATTTTTAAAATCATTTTGCAGAAGGAACAATCCTGACAGAAAAAGTAATTCCAGGGGTGGGTTTGAAATTTTCATGTGACCACCCTATTTATAGGACTTCGTTAATCTTTTGCTTTGTTCCTTACAGGCACTGGTAAGGATGTCAACATTGATTTCTTGATTGAAGAATTCATGTATAATATGTTACTTGCAATCACAAAATAAGGGTATAGTTGAAAGTTGGTAGTTTCAAGACATCCTGGCAGCTGTGTTGGTGTTCTTTGTTTCACACACACACACACACACATGTTCAAGCCAATAGTATGTCTGTATGTCCTCTGAATGAGGGTACAGTGGACCATTAACGAAGGACATACTACTGGCTCATACAGGTGTGTGGCAAACAAAGAACATCAACCAAGATGTTTCAAAACTACCAACTTATGACTTTACCAGGGATTGAGTTAAACTTCTTAGTCTTACCGAGTGCAATTTAATAACACACCTGACAGCCCATCCTTACAGTTCCAGAAGTGCGATTTGTAGCACACCTGTTATTTTTAAAACTCAACCCCTGCTTTACGCTCATTGTGTGGTTGCAGGTCAAATATGTGTATCTGATCAAAGAAAACAATCTGAAGAGTTAGAAAGGCACCTTTTTTTTGCCATAAATTATGTAGTGGTCACTGACCCACTCATCAGTTAACATTAAGGCCATTGGCCTTTTCAATGTATGGCGTACACAAAAGGAGGGCAGTATTCAATCTTAACCCACTTTTTGCAGAGCCATCCTATTGTGTTTGCCATTCATTGGTCTCAATATTTTCATGTAAGGGTAAAGTCACAATATTTTGTATGGCCTAATTATGCACTGAGTGGGTCAAAAATAACAAAATTGTACAAAAAGGGTAAAAATTTAAGGAAAACCTACTTTCAGTATTTGTTAATGTTTATATCACAGATGTCAGTAAGTTGGAAAGCAGTCCTGCTGTATGTGCGCCTCTGGCCTAGACTGTCTTGGTTCATTTGCAAATGTTAATTTGATTTCAAATTTAATCCAGGAAACATTGATAGTATTTCTCTATGGAAATAAAAATCCATACCATGTCATATATTTGTGTTCTAATGGAGTAGGCGTAACAATTAAATCAGTTGCAGTTTGATTCAATATTATGTGACCAGATTTAGTCCACTCAGGCTAATGTTGGCAAATATGAAACTGAGCTATAGCCAGAAATAGGTTACGGTTATGGTTAGTCATAGTTAAGACTATAAACATGTATAAATGTTGTAACTTTGCAACCAAATCAGTTATAATCATGGGGTTTGGTCGGATAGAAAGGGATTTTTTTACTTCATATAAATCTGATAACTCAATTTTGGAAAAAATATCACTTTAGCCTGAACAGACTGGTTACATATTTAACCTCTGAAACCTTTAGTATGGGATTTGAGCCTACACAGACCAGACTAATCTAGGAAAGGATGTATGTAGTATTTCTTGATGGAAATAAATCATTTTGTATAAAACAAATCATACACTTTGTCATGTGTTCTTGTGGCATAACTAAGAAATCAAGTGAGACAGCAAAGCCAATTGTAGTGGATTCAAATAGTATTATTTAAACAAGATAAAAAGAGGGATATGACATCTGATTCTGAAGCCTGCACAGACCAGACAAATAAGGGTAGTGCAGTATATTTTGCAACCAAATAATGGGTGAGCAGGAGAAATATAAACAATGGACAAGGTGTTACTTCAATGTTTTTCACACCGGGGGCACATTATTTGGGTGCAAAGGAAACTGCAACACCTGTTTGTTCTATTCTATTATTATTACTCCTAAATAACATTTTTTGAAGTCATTGAACATGCGTATCCATAGCGCAAGTAACTGCACATATCAGGAATGCATAACCGTATGTAACACTTTGCAGAATCCAGAATGTACCACGCTTCACTGCGATTCAAACAGCCCATTTAAAGTCGGCAAACAACACATTTTTGCATTTAATACATTATCTGTGTAATTATGATCTGTAGCCGGTAATCAAGGGTAGAGATCAAAAGTACTTCATAATTTCCTTTTAATTGACAAGTTATATTTGCCTATATCTCAAATCAAGGGGAAATGGATGTATCAATTTTTACATCTAAACCAGGGGTCCGCAAATAGCGGCGCGCGTGCCACATGTGGCGCGCCGTGGCTTCCCGAGTGGCGCGCGGCGCAGTTTAGATAAAAAATATATATATATATGGTCGAATCCAACGAAAAGTGTACACGGCATGTTCAGGGCCATAACTTTTAAGTATTAATCAATTGGCATTCGTTTTTGTATTGTGTTTATTCACCTTGATCATACGCTTCGCGCCATATATAATAAGACCCCCTTCTGTGAAGAACTTAGACACAGAGACCCCAAAACATGCTATTTTTACCCATTTTTTCAAAATATTTCTTACAGTATTTTTAAAAACATCTAAATCAGTTATGAAAAGAAGTCATTGGATTGAATCTAAATTGATTTCCTGAAAGGTGTGTATTCAAAGATTGCCTGTTCAATTTTTCACATATTTGTACATAATTATGAATTTTTGTGATAATTTTTTGAGTGGTATTTTTTACATTACCTACTTGAATACAATTTTTCATAGCACTAGATATATCTTTAAAAATGGAAATCACTAATAAATGCACAATTGATACAAGCTTTGATATGTCCAATACTGAAATGCATTGCATTCGGACATCTTTATTATTGTGTTTAGCTGCCAGAAATTCTAAATGGCACAAAGGTAGGTTTGGTAAAAATATGCATTACCTCCGAATACATGTTAAAAGCTGTGCCATTTCCACAAAGTGGGAGAATAGTAAACAATAGTTAAGCAATAGGTGCAGGGTAATACACTCTTTATTTCTACCAAGTTTCAATAACCTGCGTTTAAATATTTAATGTCAACAATAAAAGCAAGTATTCGTAGGTAAATTTCGGTAACCGAATGTTACCTCTACGAATACACTTTGACATCATGACAGTATTATGAAACACCGCCATTCATGCCAATGCCCATATTGGTACATAACGAAGGCCTGTATGTTTGCTATCAAATCATATGTCAATGAAAGTTGCGAATTCACATACATGCCCACCATGCAAAACTGAATACGGCTTAATTGGTGAAAAATATGTACTGAAATAGACGACGGCCTGCTCATTTGAAAGAAAAATCAGATTCAAAGAAGATTAGAAGGATAAATACTTGGATTTGTCAACTGTCATGTGTGCTTCATTTTAAATGTTTACCGACCTTCTGGTTTCTGAGTAATTTGTGTCCAAATTGATTTATTCGAAGGTAACTTTTGACGTTTTTCGCTAAGGTTACCTACGAATACCATGGAAAAATGACTGTTCTCATTGTCTCATGATCTAGACAACACATTGATGGACCCTGGTATAAAGCTAATTGTAGTTGCCCTCAAACGAAAGGCCACAAGACGTAACTGACTCAAGATGGACTTCACAAGTCTGCAATAACGGTTTTAAGCGATTTGTGTGCAATTAAGCAAATTAAAGTCACTTTAGTGCCTTTGTTTCTTACTTCAATCCTCTTTCAACGCTGTGAACCGACATTATTAATTAAGAAATAAAGGGTAATGCTTTATCCTTTACACACAAATAATGTGTCCGAGGCAGTAAAAACTTATTTATACCTTTTTACTGCCGAGGACACATTATTTGCGTGTAAAGGATAATGCTGCACCCTTTATTTCTATTCTATTACCAGAAAAGTGCGATTTAAAGAGGAAATATCATTTTTGGCACAAATATTTTAAGTTGTTTACTTAAAGGTGGAGCAGACGTGCAGCGAAGTGACAGCGCGATCGCGGAAATATTGCACGCGAACCAAGCGTAATGCTGTGCGTAGAATGTGTTCTGACGGGCTCGACCCATTATTGCAGAATAATGGGCTCTCACGATTTTGAATAATGGGTCGTGGAGGTAATAGAATACATGATAGGGTCTAAAGTATCAATAAACGCACATAAAGAAAATAATACATTCAAAGTGCTTTCTAAAATGAAGTTTTGATTGCGATATCCACCAAAAGTCTAATTCTTACCTACAAATACTGAAATGTTACTTACGAATACAGCATAATACATGAAATGTGTAATGAAGTGTCCCTACCAATGGAAATTAATTGTCAAAAACTTAAAGCGGTACCCCAGGACACTATTATTACCCATATACGGATTCATTCAACAATTATTTATTATGTAAAATTGCTGATTAACTACTTGTATATCAAAATGAAGTGGTCAAAATCTTGCTAAAAGCATCAACATTTTTTTGATCTAAGGTAATAGTACTTATTCATTTGGACGTACCATCTGAAAGAAATCTAAAAACTACCATTTTATTAATTCATTACCATAATAGCAAAATTTAAACCTATAAACTCAATATAGATATTGTTAAATCGCTCATGTTACTTACAAATACCCGGGCTTCTTCACCTTTTCATTGTATAAAGCGTTAGGTGTATGCGTATAATTCCTAATATTCTTGAAAACATATATCATACTCGTTCTTATACAATGTGTAAATTGATTCATACTCATTTGATAAATAAAATACAGAAACTGACCTAAACTTCATTTTCAAAAATAAACTACCATAAATTGACTAAGATCATATTGATCGCGTTATAAAAATAAAAACAAATATTTTCTGGTTGAGCTAGCATTTTCCTGACACCCTGTGGTCTACATTACACGGAAAAACCGTTAATGGGAATATTCCATTTGTTTTAGGCGTGGCGCTTTTCTTTTATTTCATGCGGCGCTTCAACAAATCTATTTGAGGAAGCCTGATCTAAACTCTTCAAATGTTCCAAGATAAAATCTTTGGATGATTATGCAGATGCCGTCCAATAAAACAATGGACACACAATGTTACCAGCTGAAGATAGGACTTTTGAGAATATTAAGAAGTCACACAGACACAACTGTTTCTTCAAATTATGATGTTTTGAAAGAAATACACCAATATTTTTAATTCATTTATACCATAGCTGTTGAATCAGAAGGTACATTGTGGGGAAGCTTCATAATTACATAATTACATTTTCAAAGCACTACAAGTTTCATTTCTTCCAGAATATTATTAGATAGTAGAGCTTGTACTCGGCCATGTTTTGTTTGTTGCTCATAGAGGATGAAATAATGTACCTGTGGATTATTTGGCAATGCACCCAGCAAACTTCTTTGCCCATGTTTGTGCAAACTGTTTGAAATGTGTTGTGTCAATTGTGCTGGTTAAACAATACATGCACAAACCTTTCTATAGTCTATCTCATCTCAAGAGTAATGCCATGTTGGATATTCGCAGTATACATGTACACACGCGAAATCCAACATGGTGTTACTCTTAACTTGAGATGAAACACACTATAACACCTGTACTTTTGCAGCACAAGTGTTAAGGTCCCGCATTTGCGATGCGTTGCGATGCCGATATATCGATTACTTTTGCCGCAACTCAACGCAACATCACATTTCCAAGTTAATATGTATTTTACTTTATTGCGATACCACAGTGCAGTATTCTGCGGTACGATGCAGTGCGGCAACGCATTGCATCGTAGTATGAACAGACCTTTAGAAAGGTCGAAAGATGTTTAAAAAAAATCTGATTGTCTTGATCTGGGTTGTTTGCAGGAAAATGTTAGAGGTACACTATTTTGTCTCCACATGACAATCCAACATTGCTTTGGAAAATCCATGTTGTGCACAATTAAGTACATTAATATCCAAAGCAATTTTATTTTGTTCACTGGAGTCTCTCTCAAAAGTCAAATTACTTGCCATATGAGGTTCTTTTACAGTCTATTGCTTTGTGTGATGTTGTACAAAAATTTGCATGCTGAACCAGATGACTTTCTTTTACCCATGCCTATCTTCATTCAGTGTGTGGTTGTGATCAGAGAACCACTATAAGTACTACACGTAGCCTGTGACTGACAGCGACCATGCTGTGCCATTTATTTTATAAAATATTCTGGCAATCTTTCACAAAAGGGTCTATTTTTGTCAAATCAAGTTTTGTGCAATGTGTCTATGATATTGTGCGATGTCATCTTTTAGTCTTATCATCTTCTGTTGGGGAGCTATCTCCAAATATCCTTTCAAATAATGGTCTGGATCTGGGAAAAAATTAAGACAAAGTAATTGAATACTGATGTAAGTGTTTAAAGAGTACAAAAAATTACATAAAATGATCTGGGTGCAAGTGACACATATAAAGGCTGAAAACAGCTACAAAAAGTTGAAATACACTCTTGCACAGAGGCACGTATGAATATCAAAAAATGGGATTCCCCATAGCATTAATATCATAGGGCTTATAATTCACCCTTTTGGATATTATAAGAGCTGACAGGGGAGTGCGTAATCTATAGATTATGCTTTAAAGACGAAATGAAGTGTGACGTTAATGCAACATCCAAGCGGCACAATTGTAACATTGAAAAGCTTTATCCATGGATTACACATTCTTAATCAGTGGGTGTGGTTTAGCTTGGAAGTGCTAAATTTCATTAGTTCCTTGATGTCGTCTATGACAAGGCAAGAGGATAGTATAAGATTACTCAATATGGCGTAATAACAGTGAATGATGGTATTTAAATGTTTCATGTGCTGTATGGAACATAGCTCTGTCCTTCTAAATGCTTCAAAGCATAAAATTAAAGTGTCAAAGCATTAAAAACATCCTATGAAGATTGCACATCTGGATAACAAAGATATCTGCATAAAAGAGGTCCTGATAAATGTGCAATGTCAACTTACCTTTTCTTAGCTGCTTCTGTGTCTAGGTCATATTCTGTCTCACCTAGATTGGCAGCTGTGAGTGAAACAAAACATGTTACTAACATGAACAAATGTTTGGTGAAAAGTGCAAATGATATATAATCCAGTAGATATAATAAATCAAATATCAAGTATTAAACAAGACTGTTTAATCTGATTTTTTAGAGTAGAGAGATTGTAGTAGTACATCCTCATCAGGAGAAGAAGTTTTAAAACCTACTTTACTCTTTCTGAAATTAGTATACAGATTTTTTCCAAGTGAAAAGAATGGAGGATGATGATGATGATAATTATGGTTTACTAGGTATTACAACTTTCTTAGTCAAAATATGATTTTCTGAGAGTTCTCCCTCCCTATTTTCGCTATAGTTTATATCCAGTAATTTAGCCTGGTATCGTTTGTGTTTGCTCTGTGATTTTCCTTTCAAGTTTTGGAGGCTGCCACTTCTGCTGTTTTTGTCTTATTTTTATCTGCCAATTGATTTGATGCTGTCTATGCCTGGAACTTCTGATCAATATATATGTGACATGAACTTCAGGGCACAGAGTTATTAGGGTTTCTCCAACTTTAAAAACAAAAATATAAGAATGTATGACGACATGTTTTTTATCAATAACTCAAAATCCATATTTAGACCGAAATTTTTCAGCATTTTTTGTTGCTCAAATTATGCGTTTTATTGTTATTTTCAGACCAAGTTCAGCTATTTTACCCTAATTTAATGCTCTTTTCAGCTTATTTGAGCATTTTCAGCTTTTTAACTACATGTCTTTAGGCTGAATATTAGTGACATTAGACTCATTCCTCTTGATCACGTCACAAATCAGTAACATACTTTCTCAACAGAGTGACCTGTGCAAATAAATAAATGTCATAAAAAGGACTAATTTAAGGCACAATAATTTTGCACCTTTTTGTATGGCCTCTATTATTCCCCTCTCCAGCATCAATTCGCCTCTGTTTGGGCCTCTATATTCCCCTCTCCTCTCCATATCCTATCCAGGAGTTCAATGTGGGACTTTACCTCTTAGTTTGTTGACTAATTCCTCTGTGTATACATCTTGTAAAGGTCTAATAGGGTTTAGCACAGCATCAATTCGCTTCTGTTTCTCTATCGCCTCTGATTTTGTTAGTCCACACCACTCTGCTTCTTGTTCCTGAATATAACAGATTACGGTAAGAACAAAATTAAGATTATCCTGTTTTATGGGTGGACTGACTTTTGAAGTAGGTTCGGTACGGAGGGATTTTAATTTTTTTTGCTGGAAAGCTAAGATGACCCTAAAATGTCACCAAAAGCTTGAACATATTGAAAAAATCTGATCAATTTTTGCAAACATACTTTGAAATATTTTTCAGACAAAATAAATATATTTTGGCCAAAATACTGAAGATATTACATGACTTTACCCAAACAAAACAAAGAATGTCTCCTGAAATGCAAAATCTGGTTCAGTTGGGCCTGTGAAAAAATTTGTTTGCCTGAGGAAACATCTGAACAAGCACATGTTCAGGTGATTTCTTCCTGAATTGTGTCTTCAGAAATCAATATTTTCTCCAGAATTCCTTTGTTTTCTACTGAATTTTACCATATATTTACAAAATGGACTGTATCTTATATACTGCCCTAGCATCTTTCTGCTCATCTTGTGAAAGCATGTCACATTTAGAAGCCAAAAGTCCAATTTTGTGTTCCTACACACACTGTACTGATACTTACAGGTACAATAAATTTGCCATATTTTTTCAGAATCTTGGCTTTCTTCTGCTGGTCATCAGGATAAAGAGAGTCCTGCCTTGCTAATGCCAGTAACATGTGTCGTTTCAGCTTCATACCAAGCAAGGATCTCATTTCATTGGGTGATGTCTGCAGAATAAAACAATATTAAACAAAAGAAATAAAACATTATGACCTGGTTTATAGTATTTATATATTAGCCTGACACCTCTTGCATATTGAGAGGTATGATGTATTTGTGATCAGATGGGGACAAGGATCCTCTCAGCAATAAGTGCTATCCCTGCATGCATTGCAGTGGATCTGAAGAGTAAACATACAAAACTGAAAATAACTAAGGCCACTCAGATATTAGGGCATGTGGATAGCTTCTGAAAACTTAATTAAAGCATTGAGCTTCTTTTTTAAACAAAGCAAGTACTTTAATTAAACTTTGAACGTGAAGTATTTTGTATGTATTTACTGCGGAACAAGCAAATTTTTTTTACGACAAGGAATGTTGGGATATATCCCATAGCTGTTATCATTTATGACACAACAGTATGAATCATGTGAATGGGTATGAATTGGTTTTATATGGTTAACAGGGCTTGAAAGAAGTTGGTCATGTGGATTAACATACTTAAAAGTTTGTTAAATTATGATGCTCTACGCTTTATATAATGTTCTTATATAGGATATTCAATGTAAAACAATGACTTGGTGGTTACCTTTAAAATATAGAAGTCAAAACCATAGGCTTCATCAATCAAATCCAGTGTCTTAGGTGTGACAGTGACAGCCTTAAATTCTCTGCCTAAAATTTCACTGTACAGAGTATACTTTAACAGGTAAGGCTTCCAGAACTTCTTGAACCTGAAACAAGGAAATAACAATACAATACGGTGATTTATTTTCTGTGACCTATTCACACAAATGAATGCTCTTTGTGCTTTATAAAACTTTACAAAAACACAATACGCAATGGCACCAAGCTGAAATGCACACCTTGTTACATAAAATGTGGGAATGTGGGATTTCCCTTAGGCCTAAACAATGTTGTTTGCTCCTATCAGAAAAAAAACATGCGTGTTGGTGCTTAAAAAAAATGTTACTGGCGTAAATAAGTTAGAAACACAAAGGATGAATATCATTCTTGAATTCATTTTCCAGACATACAAAAAAACAAAAACAAAAACAAATATCACATTCTTTTCCTTTTTGCTTGAAAGTTACAGTTAGCTGAAAGAAACATATAGTTTTCCCCTTGGAACTGAAATAAAATGGGTAGGGAAGTTATATGCCTTACCTGACATTTCTTCTTCTGTTTGATTTCTTCTAGCCTCTTATGATTCCTTCCCCACCCCACAGACCCATCTGACTCTCTGGGGGATAATGCACTGGTATGGGTAAGGTATCAGTGCGTACCCGCGCTCCTTACCTGACATTTCTTCCTCTGTTTGATTTCTTGTAGCCTCTTATGATTCCTTCCCCACCCCACAGACCCATTTGACTCTCTGGGGAATAATGCACTGGTATGGGTAAGGTATCAGTGCGTACCCGCGCTCCTTACCTGACATTTCTTCCTCTGTTTGATTTCTTGTAGCCTCTTATGATTCCTTCCCCACCCCACAGACCCATTTGACTCTCTGGGGGATAATGCACTGGTATCAGTGCGCACTGCCAGCTCCTTACCTGACATTTCTTCCTCTGTTTGATTTCTTGTAGCCTCTTATGATTCCTTCCCCACCCCACAGACCCATTTGACTCTCTGGGGGATAATGCACTGGTATAGGTAAGGTATCAGTGCGCACTTGCTCTCCTCACCTGACATTTCTTCCTCTGTTTGATTTCTTGTAGCCTCTTATGATTCCTTCCCCACCCCACAGACCCATCTGACTCTCTGGGGGATAATGCACTGGTATAGGTAAGGTATCAGTGCGCACCCGCTCTCCTCACCTGACATTTCTTCCTCTGTTTGATTTCTTGTAGCCTCTTATGATTCCTTCCCCACCCCACAGACCCATCTGACTCTCTGGGGGATAATGCACTGGTATGGGTAAGGTATCAGTGCGTACCCGCTCTCCTTACCTGACATTTCTTCCTTTGTTTGATTTCTTGTAGCCTCTTATGATTCCTTCCCCACCCCACAGACCCATTTGACTCTCTGGGGGATAATGCACTGGTATGGGTAAGGTATCAGTGCGTACCCGCTCTCCTTACCTGACATTTCTTCCTCTGTTTGATTTCTTGTAGCCTCTTATGATTCCTTCCCCACCCCACAGACCCATCTGACTCTCTGTGGGATAATGCACCGGTATAGGTAAGGTATCTGTGCGCACCCGCTCTCCTTACCTGACATTTCTTCCTCTGTTTGATTTCTTGTAGCCTCTTATGATTCCTTCCCCACCCCACAGACCCATCTGACTCTCTGGGGGATAATGCACTGGTATGGGTAATGTATCAGCGCGTACCCGCTCTCCTGTATGTTCACGCAGTGTCCATTCTCCTAATAACAGAATAAGAAAAGAGAAAACAAATTGGATCAACGACTAAAACACGCTAGCTCAAACAAACTACCCTACTAAGTTTTCCTATTCATAATGCTAATCAACATTTTTAAATTGTTCAATTCACCATAGCAGGTAGAGGACCTATCATGGTAGATGCTACTCTTTATTCATTAAAAAAAAGAACAATATTTTGTGGATTTTTGGCCTGTTTTTTGGTAGGCAAATCCAAATATTTCACTCACTTTTCTGAGCTCTTAAATTTCACAAGTGCTCTCGACACAGGTAGTGATGACAAACAACAATACAGGACAAGCTTGATGTCAAACAAACACCACCTGTTCACTGCTTAAACAGGAAACCCCGCTTGGCCAGTTCTCCACAGAAGAACTGACATACACCTGCTACTTTGATGACAGACAGAACAGAATTTACATGGATACATTTTAACCTTGACAATGTTGAAGCGTGGGGCTTCATCTTTAAGTAAATTTTGGGAACAAGACTATCAAGCCCTGTGGAATGTGCAATAAACCTGAACATCTGTAATCAAGTTGACATAACCTGTCATTTCAAGCTCAGAAAAGAAAATATTGGATTTTCCTATCAATTATCTGAAATAATCCAACAATATACTTACCAGCTGGTTTTAGCCAATGATAATTAGGAGGCAATTCACCCGGTTTAATTTGGTATTTGAAGAAAGCTGCAGGAAGACGAGATGCTACACCAGTCTTGTAAAATCCCTAGTGAAATTGACAAAATGAAAAAAAATCTAGACTTTGAATTTTGCCATAAATTTACACTCATACATGTACTAGATTGCCCCAAACTGTGAGAACATTTCAATGTTCCTAAACAAGCTCCACCTCAACTAGGCTCCATTTATTAACACTAGGGGGTATTTTAGAAACACAAACAAGGCGGTTCTCGAACCACGAGTCTCGCCTGCTTTCGCGATCGCCTGCTTTTACGATTACTTTTGGTAGAAGTAAATGAACCTGCAACAACCCATGGCGATTTGCCTGTTCAATTTGAGCTTGCTTGGACCAATATTGGAATTTGACCTTTGATCCCTAAATTTTGGTGGGTCTTGGCTGGCCACACGACAGTTTTTAGTAATTTGACCTCAGATGACCCATGGGTGACCTTGGATGACCCCTAAATTACCTTCCGAAACTTTGACTCTAAATGTTGACTGTACCCACCAAGTTTCATGCCCATATGACAGTTTTAGTAATTTGACCTCAGATGACCCTTGGGTGACCTTGGATGAACCCGAAATAACCTTCCGAATATTGTACTCGAAATGTTGACTGTACCCACCAAGTTTCATGCCCATACGACAGTTTTTAGTAATTTGACCTCAGATGACCCCTGGTGACCTCAGATGACCCCGAAATAATCTTCCGAACATTTGACTCTAAATGTTGATTGTACCCACCCAGTTTCATGCCCATACGACAGTTTTTAGTAATTTGACCTTAGATGAACCCTGGGTGACCTCGGATGACCCCGAAATAATCTTGTGAACATTTGACTCGATGTAGCACCCCAAAAGAGACCATTTTTGACATAAAACCTGTTTTAGACATTTTTTTTGAAAATGCTTCCTTCACCCTAAAAAGGTGGTTTTAATTATTCAGTTTCCTATAATTTTGTACATGAGAGACATTCTTCAAAGTCTTTTTTTGGCGTAATACCTTGGCCTACACGACCGAAATTGATATATGTGACGTGTCATGTCAAAAGGAGACACTTTTGGGCAGGATCGTAAATGGAGAAATAGCCAAAAATCTGCCTGGGGTGATTTTTTCACAATTTGGGGTTGTTGCGAATTTGTGATGTTAATAATGTTTAAATTATTGTCTGATAGTTTCAGACCGGAATATAACTGGCATCTTCTATTTTTGAGACATTTTTCAAGGTAATTCCTACTCTCAACACTGTCAATAATATTTTTAAAGGCCGATATCTCAATTTCCCATTTTATAATACCATAACTTACGAACTCAATATCTTCGCTTAGGAATGTCTGATTTCATTGGGGAAAACGGCATTATGGAGCAAAATATCTCTATATCTAAGATATGTAAAAACCTCAAAATTGATAACATGCCCAAAAGTGTCTCCTTTTGACATGACACGTCACATATGTAATGTGCAATATAAAAACAATATTTCATTAAATTTTTGACCCCCCTCTCAACTTTGAGTGTGTGGGAGGGGCCACATGGGGGGGGGGGTACTAGTGTGCATCCTCTGGTCATACTACCCCCTACCACATTATGTTGACCGTACCCACCAAGTTTCGTGCCCATCGACAGTTTTAGTCATTTGACCTCAGATGACCCCTGGATGACCTTGGGTGACCTTGACACACTAACCAATACAAACTTGTTCTGTCTGGGTTGAAGATGCACCCACCCACCAAGTTTGAAGAACGTGCGACCCCTAGTCTCCGAGAAAATAGGTTTTTGCATTTTATGCATAAATTATGCAAATTAGGTACTTAATTACCATATTTTGCGCTGAAAATCGAATCGGGTTGAGATCCTCTGGTCATACTACCCCCTACCACGTTTCATCATCATAGGGCTTAGGGAACCTGTTTCAGACAAATTTTTTTGAAAAAATGCTTCCTTCACCCTAAAAAGGTGGTTTTAATTATTCAGTTTCCTATACTTTTGTACATGAGAGACATTTTCAAAGTCTTTTTGGCCTAATAACTTGGCCTACACGACCGAAATTGATATATGTAATGCATAATATAAAAACAATATTTCATTAAATTTTTGACCCCCCTCAACTTTGGGTGTGTGGGAGGGGCCACATGGGGGGGGGGGGGTACTAGTGTGCATCCTCTGGTCATACTACCCCCTACCACATTATGTTGACCGTACCCACCAAGTTTTCGTGCCCATACGACAGTTTTAGTCATTTGACCTCAGATGACCCCTGGGTGACCTTGGACTTTTAACCAATACAAACTTGTTCTGTCTGGGGTGAAGATGCACCCACCCACCAAGTTTGAAGAACGCGCGACCCCTAGTCTCCGAGAAAATAGGTTTTTGCATTTTATGCATAAATTATGCAAATTAGGTACTTAATTACCATATTTTGCGCTGAAAATCGAATCGGGTTGAGATCCTCTGGTCATACTACCCCTACCACGTTTCATCATCATAGGGCTTAGGGAACCTGTTTTAGACATTTTTTTTGAAAAAATTCTTCCTTCACCCTAAAAAGGTGGTTTTAATTATTCAGTTTCCTATACACCAATCCGACTTCGCCATTACTGCGGTGTCCCCGATGCAAAACTGCGGTGTCCCGAGGTCGGGGGTTCCACCTTCCATCCATTATTTATTGCGTGCTACACAGAATTGTATCCGGGAATTGTACACAACAGTGATATTCAATACACCATCATAAGTATTGAATTACGAATTAAATCTCCCGCTCTGGTACATCTGTGTTACCGACAATAGAGGGCCAAATACAGTAAACGCTTCTCGGATTGGTGTATACTTTTGTACATGAGAGACATTCTTCAAAGTCTTTTTTTGGCCTAATAACTTGGCCTACACGACCGAAATTGATATTGTATCATGCGCAAAATAAAAACAATATTTCATTAAATTTTTGCCCCCCCCCCCTCAACTTTGAGTGTGTGGGAGGGGCCACATGGGGGGGGGGGGTACTAGTGTGCATCCTCTGGTCATACTACCCCCTACCACATTATGTTGACCGTACCCACCAAGTTTCGTGCCCATACGACAGTTTTTAGTCATTTGACCTCAGATGACCCCTGGATGACCTTGGGTGACCTTGACGCATTAACCAACACAAACTTGTTCTGTCTGGGGTGAAGATGCACCCACCCACCAAGTTTGAAGAACGTGCGACCCCTAGTCTCTGAGAAAATAGGTTTTTGCATTTTATGCATAAATTATGCAAATTAGGTACTTAATTACCATATTTTGCGCTGAAAATCGAATCGGGTTGAGATCCTCTGGTCATACTACCCCTACCACGCTTCATCATCATAGGGCTTAGGGTTCTTACGAATCCCCAGATACAGCTCCACAAGGCAGATTTCTTCAGATTTCCAACCATATTTGTAGAATCGTTGCGCATAAATTATGCAAATTAACAACTAAATGCGCATACTTTTCGCCGAAAAACTAATCAGGTGATCAGCAGATGTGTATCACAGCTGCCACCAGGTTTCGTTACCATGCGCCAGACGGATCTTGAGATAGTCTGTCCACAAACTCCGCTATCAATTTGTGCTGATTTTTGCATAAATTATGCAAATTAGCTATGTTAATTTGCATATTTTTCTCTGTAAACATACGGTTACGGAGCAAACTTGGATACCCTTCCTCCCACCAAGTAGCGTCGCCGTAGGTCTTACGGTTCCCCAGATACAGCTCCGGACGGACACACATACATACATACATCCACACATCCACACACACGCCCCCACACACGGACAGACAGAAATAGTGATTACTAAGTCCCATCCTGAACAAAGTTCAGGCGAGACAAAAAGGGGTCATCTCATTTTTCATACCACTTGTTTACAAAGTTGAAAAAAGGCCAAAAGGGTGAGCATTTCATAATTTACGAATCAAATAAATCATTTATTCTTCATTTACGAATCCATGTAAAAATCATATCTCATTATTTTGTTTCAAAGGTAGATTTAGGAGGAGGCACCCCCAAGGTCTTATTAGCCAGTCATGCGTCCACCCGTCTCTAAGACAGGCTAATCTAATTTTAGACGGGTGGATTTAATGGATTTTACAGATGTGATAGCTCTAAACCAGATGATTTTAAGGTTATATGAACTTCAGACTACTTCAGAGTGACATGTAAAGGCCAAATCAGGACATATTTGACTCCAGTGACTCTTCCATGGGTATAGATAGGCACCGGAGTTTCGCGCGATTTAAACGGCAAAATGCGCGGCCGTTTTTTATAAAGTGCGAAAATGCGCGAAAATTCAAGTCAAAAAGCGCGAAAATGCGTTTTCCACCACTTTTTGTATCCATTGATGAAGTCACACGCAATTCGAAGTAAATCAAGTATGCCGAATTCTGCACCTATTTCACACGTGCTACTCCGATGTTTTTCTCTCCATGAAGTTGATACATGATGTGAACAATGCAAATTTTATGTGAAAAGCTACTGCTGTACTGTACAATAAACATTTTAATGCATAACTGTACTTTTTTGGCGTCCAAATGTTCTTTTTGTCACGAACTGATTCGTAACTCGCGTGCGTTCTGTGACTTATATCCTACCCTTCTTCGTTCAATCAATTATGCATATGATTAATGACGTCACTCATACGTACGATTGATGTAAAGAATGAACTACCACACATGGTAACACGTCATGGAAAAAATCGGACATTTGCATATCACGGAAAGGCTTCCGGGGAGGATATTGTGCTGGTCTGGACTCACGTAAACAGTAAATATTGGTGAATTTACATTGAAAAGTAGTGTGTTTGGCAAAATTCTCAAAATTCATGATGGACCACCAAAATCGCGATAGACCCCCAAAATCGTGATTTTTTGCGCTTTTTGCGCGATCGCACGAAACTCCGGTGCCTAGGTATAGGAAAGTTGTTTTATATTTGAGGGTCAAATTTTGGTATCTGCTTGGATTTATGATTTCTGGCTAAGAATCTGGGCAGCCCCGGCGCGAGCCCCCCTAATTTTTGCAGAGCAGCACCTGACTTTGTGTGGGTGGACTGGGCGCCAAGGCTTAGGTTTAGGCATATCAGTCCATGCCAAAATTAAAGCCATAATGTGTGATTTGCTTCACAGCGACACCTTCAATTTTACTTGGATTTCTACTCTTTGCATAATTATAATGCCCAGTGGTGTACGGTACTAAAATACCACGTAAAAACCTGAACTGCTTTAATAACAATAAAATTTAGTTGTGGATTGAACCCTGATTCCATAACGGTCTAATTTCAATCAATTTGAAATACAGTACATATAATACATGTATAAAATGATGCACAGTAATTGGCAAATTTGAATTCACCTTTCATACCTACTATAGGCCGGGACGGAGCTACGTCATGCCGGTGAAAACAACCAAGTGCCGGTGAAAACAACTTGTGCAGATCAATCAAATTAGGCACTGTACCATGCGCCCACTGTGCACCACCACAAGCGTTACACTTTGCGCTGAGTGTGTGCTCGGAATGTTTTGTTTTTGAGCTGCAAGTCAGGGAAATTTGCTAAAAATAACCCAAGTCCACTCTCTCCAGACACAAGCATATCCAGTCAAAAAGTGGGTTTTCTTATTTCTAAAGATTGGTTGCACATTCATGAGATGCTATTAATTTCTATTGTGTTAATTTCTGTTGTGATGATCATGCATCTATTCAATTCTCTCTCACTTCAATGGACATGGTGAATAAAAATGATAGGCATCGAGGTTGCGTCCCTTAAAAGGGCATTTCGTGATCCACAGCATCATTGCCATCATCCCCCCACTTTTCTCAAAAAAAGTTGAGATTTTTAAATCTCTGGATACATAATGTTTATGTACAAAAAATTTCTTGCAGATTATTTCGTTTAGCAAAGATATCGTGAAATTTGAATTTCATTCTGATTATACCAGAACGAAATTATAACACATTGTCTATGGAGCAGTGTAATACACATGTAATCATGCATAACTCGCAAAATTGGAATCAACTGAAATTTTGGGAATAAGCTTTTTTCGTGGATATCTGCTGGAAAATGTCATAAAACGAGGATGCTAGGATCACAAAATACTCCTTAAAGTCATGAAAAGATTACATGTTTGTATTGTTCTCAGAAAAAAGCCAGGTTTTCTACCAATGGCGCTCGAGCTGATATACAGCAAGATAATGTAAGAGAGTAAAATGTAATGTATTTTAGCTAGAGTATTTTGTGCTAGCTCTCACACTATATATTCGCCGTCCACTCTTGACATGCCGCGCTGAATATGCAAGTTGTATGCTGGAGCGCTGGTCACCACTAGCAAACAAGTATCAAACCAGCATAAAGCCTGTCCTTGGTAAATACTAGCTCGAGATACTCTAGCTATTAATACAGGTTTGAGGTTTACATTTACTATCTTACATTATCTTGCTGTATTTCAGCTAGAGCGGAGAACAATACTGTTATGTAAGACATGAGACTATACCTGAATAAAATAGGTATAATAGTCTCAGGTAAGACGAAGAAGAAACCCGCCCCGGAGCCCGCCCTACTCATTATTTCATTGTACTTATTTCAATTTGCCTCAACACATTACGTAATCAACACAAAGCTTTTGTGAGGACTAGTGAGTGGATAAGAAATTGACAGCGGAGGATACGAACGACACGCCGATTTTTAGTTGTTAATCATGAATTGCCGCAACGTTTTAGTATTTAACTGCATGGCATTCCGCAAGCACAATGACAAATTATGCCGTATTTTTTCAAAGATCATCTCATATGAAGTAAGCTGAATGCGATCTGTACTTTTGTAACATTCCGATCGCTTTTGATCACCTATTATCAGCGAATTTGCTTGAAAACATGTGAGTTCATGTTGTGTAAACATATTAGCATGAACACAAATGAAATTACGATACAATACATGCAATTTGAATGCGCAGCAGATCTATAGAAATAACGTGGCCCGCTTTTAGGTAGAATTAGACTATAGTTAATTCTTTAGTACTTCCGTGGTCCGAGCTGTGCGCCAAGCGTAGACGAGCGTACACACAGAAGAAATAAACAATCACGCTCGCTGATTGGCTGATCACGGACTTGATAACAAGCCGGTTGACCCATTGCTAGACATGTCCACATTCCTTATTATAGAGGGCGACATTCAATCCAAAAAGGGAAATACAAAAATTTGAAATTTGGACACCAGAAACTTGACGACGTAGTCTAAAATGTGCCGGTACTTTATCCTTGATACAGAAGTCAGCATGCAGTGAAAGTTAGATTTCATAAAATAAAATCGCCTTTGTGTAAAATGGATCGCCGTGGTGAAAAATGATGCATTTTAATACATGTTTTTTTTTTAAAACAGACATTTGCCCATAACTTCGCTAATTTTTTACCTTCAGACATGGTTGACCCCTCATTTTTTAAGTTAAATAATCACCTTTTTAAACAAAATAATTTCCATGTGAAATATCCTACTTGAAAATTTTGAGAACATGCCTACCATTGCTTGTCGGCGCGGCGCGTAGTAGGCGACCTTGTCACTTCTACGGTACGCGATCGAAATTCACCAGCGCGTACCCGGACCACGGAAGTAATAAAAAATTAACTTTACAAAAATACATGATCATGTAGTGTGGTGCAAAATTCGGAAACATTGCACATGAATTTATACCCAAAATTAGCCCATGTTTTATGTCTTAAATAACTAGTTGTGAACAATGTTTTATATTACCGGTCGTAGGGTCCTGTCAAATATAATCCTGTCTGGCTTTGGAGCTCGTTTCAAACCCTGCGCGATTGGATTTAATCGCTTAGAAAAATTGTGTGTAACACTCCGTGCAACTGAATAGGTCGACATTTTTATGGCAAATAACTCACCTCCCGCAGGCAACTGTCGGAGAAGACTCTTTATCCCCGGAGAAGAGCGTTTCGAATAGCTGAACTTTTGTTTTGACCTTCACGGCTATGAGAGTAAAATCAAGGAGTCTGGATTGGTGTGGATCGGAAGCTTGTAAACAGTGTTTTTCTGGAGTATTTGTAGCAAAGTTGAGGTTTGAAAATTAATGAAATGCATCCCATCTAGACCTAGATTACAAGTAAGTTATTTTTAAATTTGGTAAGATTTTATTATTCTTATAGCAGGCATCATATTTCGCTATACATTGTATAGTACTCAAGCCTGTCGAATTTGGCAGCTTTTCACAAGGTATCATTCTAGATGCTTGCTGGTTTTTATGTATCTGTGCATGTGTGATGGGAGAGAAATAACGTACAGGTAAATTAAGTAATTCTTGGCCAAGCTGGAACAATCGTGTTATGTCCATGTAGTGTACTAAGCGTGTACGTAATGTAAAGGCGCATGCAGCTTTCTTCTGCATCGCGCTATTTGCGTGTGTGTTTATTGCGGAGCCTGGTTGCGGAGCCAGTAGCGTTCATTAATGTTTGTGATTAGCCAAGAATTACTTAATTTACCTGTAGTTTCAATGGAACATCTGGGCCCTGCCAAGTTTGGCTGACTAAAGTTAATTACTTCCGTGGTCCAGGTATAGGTATGCGCTGGCAAACGCATCATCGCATGAACGATCGGCGATCGCGTAAAAGTGGCGAGGTCTCCTCCCCAGTGTTCGATTTACCAGAAAAAAGTTATTTGCATTTGTGTAGGTAACACAGAAAATCTACCTGCACAAAGTGAAAGTAACTTGCACAAAATTTAACCATATAAAATAAGAAGCTTAAAAAGAGGATTTCGTGATCCTAGGACCTAGCATCCTCTTTTTATGACATTTTTCAGTAGATATCCACGAAAAAAGCTTATTCCCAAAATTTTAGTTGATTCCAATTTTGCGTTTGCGAATTATGCATGATGTGTGTATTACACTGCTCCAGTATATTACGCTGTTCTGGTATACCAGAACGAAATTCAAATTTGGAAATATTTTTGCTAAACGAATTAATCTGCAAGAAATTTTTGGTACGGTACATAAACATTATGTAGCCAGAGGTTTCCAGTGATCTAAAAACAAGGGCTTAGGCAGCCAGCCGTGTAGAGAGTGTTTTACACACTCAAATTTGTAAATTATACACACCCAGTTTTTGCCCACAAGGCCTATAGATACTTTGTACACAAATCTTAAATTTACACACCCAGTTTTTTGAATTTACACACCCAAACCTTCAAATCCTGCCTAAGACCCTGTATAAAAATCTCATGATGAGGCTGTGGATCACGAAATGCGCTTTTTAAGTTTGTGCTGTGAAACTATTCATCTTTTTACAGATGAAAAGTAAAAATTGGTGTAATTTCGTAAAGGATATTCATATTAATACGTTTGTGAAGGTTGTCATTCATCCCAGTACGACAGCAACTTAGCTCACTTCCGGTAATTTTTACCGGCGTGACCTCTGCTGTTACGTAACGTAATGTTGAAAATCAGGTGGCAAATACAGTTTTCAGAAAACATCAAAAAATGTAATACACGAAAGTCGCTTTCTCCCTTCATTTCCACATTGAGCCCATAGATAAGATATGAAGCATGAGTATAAGGCAAACAGTAACGTGTAAAAGTCCAATTATTGTGGAGAAAATGAATGTTTATTGTGCGCGAAGTAGCCTAAAAAATGAGAAAAAATGCATGTCACGATCACCAAAATGGTTATATCTGCAACTATGAACCAACGCCGGTCATATGCTTTTCTGTAATTAATGATAGATATTAACTAACTTGAGCTTGTATTAAATTTTCAGCGAAAATGATTGGTGGAATAATCTAGTCGTAGGTTGGAAAGTTGCTTTCAAAAGGGCTTCTCCTCGCAATCGTGCGTGACCATTAGTGACCAGTGTCACCAGGAAAATTAACAGCCGGCCTTGTCCATATATCGATTAATAATTGTCAGGATCGTCCAGTTGACTACAGTGATATTTATTTATTCATACAAAATACTGCCCTGTCTCACAAAATATCGAAGTCAATATAAAACGTAATTTCAAGCCATTTGACTGAACTTACAAACAGTTTATAAAAGATTTTTGTTGAACGAGACACTGAATTAGAAATAACATTGGAAAGGGTACGTGAATAAGTTAGCAGGTTGTGATGGTCTAGTGGCTAAGGCCGTGCCTGGAGTGCGAGAGGTTGGAAGTTCGAACCCTACCATAGAGGTTTTTTTTTTATTTTATTTTTTAAATATTTATGATATTAGTAAACAACTTTCAGGAATGGTTTCTGATCATTTAAAGCAGAAATAATGAGGTAAAATGAAAGAAAGCATTTTTTTATCTTGACCGCCGTGTGGTGTTCTATAATTAAAGTTACTCTAGACAATCTAAACGCTGATTCCAATTTTGTGTATGTCTGGGTAGGGTGTAAGAACGGTGTAAAATTACAAATAATATTATGCCAAAATATTAATCCGGTTTGAAATTGTAAATTATGGCTGACGCTATCTCATTTTTTAATATGTAGGCCTACACATAAAGAAAAACATTGCAAGCGTGTTGCATAGAAATATTTTCAAATGATCATATAAATACTGACGGGCCTACACACATACACCAAAGGCCTAACAGAACAAGAGAGAAAAAAATCGAAATGCTGTAGGATTCAAACCTTCAACCTCTCGCACTTCAAACCACGGCGTCAACCACTAGACCATCACAACCTGCTATACCATACTCGTATCTTTTACAATCTTATTTCTCATTCAGGGACTCGATCAACAATAATATTTTTAAAACTGCTTTCAGTTCAGTCAAATGAGGTGATACTACTTTTTATATTGACTTCAATATTTTGTAAGTCAATGCAGTATTTTGCTTGAATAAATAAATATCACTGGAGTCAACTGGACGATTCTGACGATTATTATTCGATATAATGACAAGGCCGGCTGCTATTTTGCTAGTGACACTTGTCGCTAACGGGTCACGCAAGATTGCGACACGGTGCTGTTTTGAGAGTAACTTTCCAACCTACGACTCGATTATTCCACCAATCATTTTCGCTGAAAATTTAATACAAGCTAACGTTAGTTAATATCTATCATTAGAGATGCCTCTTCTGTTGTTACCTCAACAGGTGAATTACTGAATGAATTATATTGGGACTATGTTCATCTGAACAACAGAGGCCTAGGAAGACTTATCATGAACCTACGGTTTGCAATAACCTCTGTTTACCCTCACTGGATGCCATATACTCCAAACACTTAAATTCAAATAATGTAAACAATCAAACTCATCTCCATATTGGAGATGAGAAAAAAGAGGTGTAAAGAAACAGATCAAAAGAATACCTGCAAGTCTTCTAATTCTGCAGATTTTTGTGATAAATGTAGTCAGAAAATTAGGCCAGAAACTTTATATATTATATGTAAACACTGTTCATTACATTTTCATGTAAACTGTATTGATGATGTTAAACATGTTTCAAGCAATCACATTAATATACCAATTATTGATATTTCTATTGATGATATTGTAGGTGAAAATAATGCTACAAACTATTTTGAAAACAAAGAAATTAATAGTGTTAAAAATGAAACTATTTTGAAAAATAATGTTCAAAATGTCAATGATAATGTAAAAAATGGAAATGATGATAATATAAAATGTTCAAATCATGATACTGATCAAAGATTGAATGTTGATCCTAATGAATCTTATAATACCAAGGATATTAAAAAAGTAAGAAAAGATCTTCTAAAAACTATAATAATTGTGGTGAATGTTCTTGTAAAATTGATAACTGTAATTATATCTTGTGTAATAACTGTAATCTTGACTTTCATGTATCTTGTACTGATATGGATACTTCCTGTTATAACAATATTGATTCATGGATCTGTAACAATTGCTTTTTTAGAGTGTGCAATGATGAGCTTCCATTTGGTGAAACTTTTATTGATTTTAAATGTTCTCTTTCAAAAGGTTTTAATATAGCTCATGTAAATATCAGAAGTCTGCGTTATAAAGTTGATCATATCAGAATATTACTTGATGAGAATAACATTGATATTTTATGTTTAACTGAAGCATGGCTAAATGATAATATTGACAATAGTGAACTTCATATAGATGGTTATAATATTAGTAGACTTGATAGATATATACAAGATGGTGGTGGGATTTTATGTTATATTAAGGATGGTATTGTTTTAATGAAAAATCTGATTTGCATAATAGTAATGTTGAAGCACACTGGATAGAGCTCAACCTGCCCTACTCAAAGCCTATCCTTCTTGGTACTGTGTACAGACCACCTGACTCAACGGTTGATTACTTGAACAAGTTAGATTTAATTTTTCAAAACACTACATCTTTATATGATGATGTTATAGTTGTTGGAGATTTCAATCTTGATATATGTAAACGCCTCAAATGCAAGTAAAGTTAAGAAAATTTCAAATCACAGTAATCTTAATCAATTAATTAGTGACTATACTAGAATAACTGAGACAACTAAAACAATTATTGACTTAGCATTTGTATCACAACCTAACAAAGTATCATGTTCAGGTGTGCATAGTTTAGGGCTTTCTGATCATTCACTTATTTATAAAAAAAAAAAAAATAAGAAAATTAAGGCTCCATCGAAAACCATTAAATCCAGATCTTTTAAAAATTTGAATGAACATGATTTTGTTGACACTATTAAAAAGCTACTTGGGATGATGTTATGAAATGTTCAAATGTAGATGATGCACACCATACTTTTCAAACTATGTTTGATGATGCTTGTAATGTTCATTGTCCTGTTAAAGAGAAGCGTGTCAAGGGTTCACTCCCTGATTGGATTACAGGAGATTATATTAAACTTTCAAAGGACAGGGACTATTATTTTGCTAAAGCTCATAAAACCAATAATTCTGATGATTGGAATATGGCAAGACAATTAAGAAACAAAGTCAATAAACTTAATAAGACATTAAAAAGGAACTATTGTAACAAAGCCATCAACGAAAATGTAAAAGATTCTAAGAAATTATGGAGTACAAGTAGGAAAATAATTCCTAAGAATAAATCTAATGTTACAAATGTACAAACTCAGAATGGGTTCACTTCAAATGATAAAGAAACAGCTAATCATTTTAACACTTTCTTTACTTCTATTGGAAACACATTAGCTGATAACTTTAAGTGTAGTAATGATGATGTTCGTAAACTCAATGATACTTATTATAATGTTGAAAATGCAGATTTTAAATTTGATATTATAACACCTGATTTTGTGTTTGATCAAATTTGTCAGTTTTCAAATAACAAAAGTACTGGTATTGACAATGTGTGTATGAAACTATTGAAATTAGCTGCTCCTGTCATCTGTCACCCCTTGCATATATATGTAACCTTTCCATGTTCACTTCTGTCTTTCCTTCTATGTGGAAAAAAGCAAAAGTTACACCTATTTACAAGGATGGTGGCAAGAATGAAGTCAGCAATTATAGGCCTATATCAGTTCTGCCAATATTATCTAAGATTTTAGAACGAACCGTTCATGATCAACTTTACAATTATCTTACTTTAAACAATATTTTAAATCCATGTCAGTCAGGTTTTAGACATAATCACAGTACTAATACTGCTCTTCTAGATGTAACTGATTATATCTTAAGTAACACGAATGACGGTAAAGTAACTGGGTCAATTTTCTTAGATCTTAAAAAGCCTTTGATACAGTAAATCATGATCTTTTATTTGATAAATTGTATTCATATGGTATCACTGGCATGTCACTGGACTGGTTCAAATCATATTTGAGTGGTAGATCCCAAGCTGTCAATATAAATTCTACTCTTTCTGCTTTTAAAGATATTAATATTGGGATACCACAAGGATCAATATTGGGTCCTCTGTTATTTATTATTTTGTTAATTCATTACCGGATTCTGTTAATTGTAAGTGCGTAATGTATGCAGATGATACAACTCTATTAGTTAGTTCACCAGATCCAACAATATTACAGACTGATCTCAAGAGTAACCTTGATATGATAGCTAGATGGTTCAAGTCTAATAAACTCACTTTAAACATTAAGAAGACTAAGATCATGCTCTTTGGCTCTAGTCAGAAATTAAGTAAATTGAAGGACATATCTCTTACCTATGGAACGAGAGCATAGAAATTGTAAATAAATATAAATATTTAGGTGTTGTATTTGATCCAAACTTATCTTGGAGTGAACATGTAAATTATATGTCATCTAATGTATCTAAACGTATTGGTGTAATTGGTAGAGTCAAGAATTATCTTCCACCTAGTACTGTGAACATGCTCGCTAAAGCTCTAGTCTTCCCTCATTTTGACTATTGTAGCTCTGTATGGAATAATTTCAATGCTTATCATCATCATGAGCTCCAGGTCTTGCAGAACAAGCTTGCTCGTATGCTCCTCCGTGCTGACATCAGAACTCCAATTGACCAAATGATGGAAGACCTGAATTGGGTAAAACTTAATTGTAGATGGGATAATCAATCACTGATTGTTACTTTCAAGTGTCTGAAACAAATAGCTCCATCCTACCTCTCATCTATTTTCACTTTCCCACATGCAACACATAACAAATGTACTCGAAGTCAAACCCATAATGCCCTGATTGTTCCTGCATGGAATATTCTTGCTGGTAAAAGAACCTTCAATTACAGAGCTGCAGTACTCTGGAATAATCTCCCTCAGAACATTCGTTTCAAACTTCATGGCCATGAGTATGTGTGAGTTCAAGAATGCTATTGCTGTTTAACAATACTGTGTAGTCCTATATATAATTATGTAATTATGAGTTTGTTTTTGGTAATGATATATTGTTACTATTACATGTATTAATATTATAATATTTTTTCATGCTTGTATTATACAATGTACATTACTGTATCATTCCCATATCATCATTTTGTATTATAGTATTCTGCACATTTTAATTATTTTTCTACATGTAATTGTATATATTGTCTGATCTGGACCTCTTGGGAGATCAGTACTTATGTATTGAAAGAGCTTACCAGAATAAAGATAGATTGAATGAAAGAGAAAAGCATACGACCGGCGTTTACTCACTGTTGTAGATATAAGCATTTTGGTGATCGTGACATGCAATTTTTCTCATTTTCCGGCCACTTTGGACATGTTCAAGCTTCTTTATTTTCAATATTATTCAACTTTTACTCGTTTTTTGTTCTTTGCACAAATGTTTGGTATCTTATCCGTGATCATGGTACGCAATTTAAGCAAAAAATGACCCGTGTCTCCCATTTCTGGAGCTATTTCGCTAAAACATGTTTGCCGGTCAAATTTTCAACATTTAGTTACGTAACCCGTGTTCACCAATCCGTAAAAAATTTCTATCGAACAAAAGAGGTCACAAAGTTGCCGTCGTACTGATCCAGGTTTAATAAATATTTTTAATTAAACATAAAACTGATCAACTGGACTCACATTTATTTGAGAGGCTACGGTATCGCACCTTAGGCTAATGGAACTTGATTGTTAGTTTCCTATTGACCGCCCGCATCACTTTTTCGATTTGACCAAAACTTTCATTATTTTCATAAAAAGTGAATTATCTGAAAATTGAAATGGAAATAATCAAAATTGAAACTCTCAAAATGTCTGACATCCCCTGCTGATCATAATCAGCAGTTTTTCTTAGTTGTAGGGGTAGAGGATGTAGTAAATAATGGAAATTTAAGGATTACCTCATCATGTTTCTAGTGATTACAAAAATTGCAAATTTCTTTTAATTTTAATGACAAAAATTCAAATCTTTTCTCAATCTGTTGCAAAATGTCTGTAAAGATGATCTAAGCATTAATACCGGTTTTGAGATGGTCTTTCATCAACAATATATACTTTGGTACTGGTGGGGAACCTAAATTTGGAGAAAGTTGTTCATAAAATACTGATTTTGTTGACATAATGGATAATGAAAAGAGACCGAATAATGAATAATGAAATAGCGACCTCGTCCTTTTTTTCAAACATCCAATCGGAAACTAATAATCGAGTTCCATTGGCCTTATCCAAGGTGCATCTTCAGGCCGTCTGATGATCTGGCGGCAAAAGGTCTAAAATCACAACATCTTTGTTGTCAAAAGTGTGATGTGTATACTGTCCAAATGCGTGAACACGGCTGAATCCCAGCAACTACATGTAGTAATAGCACGTCTATGCTGGTACATACATTTGGCTAATGTCTGTTTAGTTTCCCCTATGTAGGCCTACATAAGTCCTGGCAATCAGCGTCCTTGCATTGTATTGCATAAACTAAATTGCTCTGTTTGTCCTTAGGCGGCTTGTCTGTGGGGTGAACCAACTTCTGTCTCAAGGTGTTAGTTGGTTACTTTGAACGACACAGGGATTTGATGTTTTCCAAAAATTCTGTGAAGTTTTTCAGACAGTTCAGACACGTAGGGGATGGTGACATCCCAGTTGAATTTTTGCAAGAATCCATGAATCTCGCCATATAACTTTGTATGATAAATTGAAATACTTACGAGAATCCATGTAGATTCTTGCAATTTTGTTGACGAGAATCTTTGCGAGAATGGATTCTCGGATTCTCGCTGAAGTAATAAAAAATTAAATAAACTGATTAAACACATTCTTTTGTGCCTTACTATGTAAATCATTTAAAACATGAGTTTCATGAGTTTATAAAATGCGAGACAGAGACTGAATCCTTGTCATTACTAACAGCTCAAGTATACCGGTAATGCTGAAAGTGAACATTAACTGAATCCACTGAGGGTGCCAGTCTATACCTGTTGCTCTTGCAAAACAGAGAATTGCTTGCATGCTCAGCATACAATACAACGGCGATTTTGTACACTAATCAATTGCAATTCAGTTTTCTGCAAAAGCGATTGAGTATAAATGTCTAGCGATTTGCAGACAGAAAGCTACCCAAAAGGTGAGCTATTTTACTGCTGTAGAGAAACAAGATTCGTTTAATATGAGTATAAATGTATCTTTAGAAATGACCGACGATTGTGTGCTCTCAATTGGGTTTTATTAGTGACCTGACACACATTTGGTTCGATCAAGCATTGAAGCAGGGTTCGCAGGTTTTTGCCGCATGTGGAAAAAAACATGGTTTTAATCACTTGCCATAAACAGTTTTGCCAGTTTTTGCCGGCAAAAATGGCCAAAACTAAAAAAGTGATGAATAGTTCACTGTAACAAGGTCAGATTTGGTAATTATAAGTAGAATTGGGGCGACTATCACTTTTTTCCTAGTCGACTAGTCGGTAGCAAATAGTCACGACTATGACTATAGTCCTGACTATCGAATGGTCAAAATTGGTGCAAATTTAGGATAACAAGTCAACAACACCAATTTAATGATGATTTATGGACTTTATGATTATTTGTTGGTAAGTGTTATTGGTAAGACAATGATTAACGTTTTTATCACATTTTCGCAGTTTATATGTTGGTATTTGGTTGGTTTTGGTGCGGATATCTGGCGCTTTTAACATGATTTTTTAACATAAAGACATAGTTGTGTTAGTCGACTTTTGTTTTCAATAGTTGTAGTCCCGACTACCAGTAATAGTCACGACTAACAATAATATTTATTTAATCTTTCTTTAACCAGGGTAGCCCCTTCAGTAACTGGTACTGATCTCCAAGGGGGCCCTGAGTGACAATTTACAACATACATATGGGCATTTTGTGATCCACAGCCTCATCCCCCCACTTTTCTCCAAAAAAGTTGAGATTTTAATACCACTAGAAACTTCTGGCTACATAATGTTTTTGTACCAAAAATTTCTTGCAGATTAGTTCATTTATATGGGACCTAAAGTAAATTTGACATTTTAAAAGCACCACTGATCCTGTACATGTATATATCCTGTACTAGACCAAATTCAGACTTGTTTCCCTCGATCAATACCGTACTACTGCTGGGATTGAACTCCAGACCTCAATTCCCAGAAGAAAGTACCATAACCACTGCATCACAATCCCCTTTCCTGAACAAAAAGCATTAAATTTATGTTTGTTTTTCAGCCATGGACTCTGATGATGAGCATAATGATCATGATCAACATGATGATAACAAAGACAAGGATGAGCAGGGTCAACATGCAGAACCACTGGTATTGACAGGGTTCCTGTTTGGTAATATTGATAAGTCTGGCAAACTTGAAACTGATGTTCTAGATGAGGTAAGTTCAGTTGTTGCGATTTTATCTTGTGTTTTATGCATGTTTCATACTAATTAGCAAACGTGAGTAGTGTAGCAGTTTTTGTCATGTTACTTTTGTTGCTTATTGGAAGTGATTGCCGATATACCAATCAGAAGTCACCAGCATGTCCTAGCGTCAAATCTTAACCAACTTTGACACTAAATTACTAGCCACGACTGAATGCTGGTGTTACTAGCCATTTTTCATATACTGTGGTTGCTTGTATGATATGGGCATTCAAATGATCCACCTCATTTTCCAACAATTTTCAAGCTGAAGTATAGATCAATTCAACAACTCTTCCTATACCTTTGTACAGGAGCCAACCGTTGTTAATCCGTGATGAATCCACACTTTTACTGTAGCGTATACGCAAACGCGAGCGAGACTACGTGTTATGCGAGAGCGCGTAAAATTCGGTCATACCTGGAACCTGTAAAAGCGTAATCTGCGTATACAAGTTTACAAGTTGAATTCAGTGTTTTGAGGTAGCGGCTAAACATTGCCGTTTTATTCTGTAGTTTTATTGCTGATATCAACAGAGAAATCACATAGCCTTACAAGTTTTTGTAAGGCTATGTGAATTAGGCCTATACGATCTAAGTTCTTTAGCTTCTTTTCGTTGTTGAAAGGGATTCAATCATGTTTCACCGTTGTTCATCACCGTTTAACAACTCACGTCCAGCGCGTTTGCATGGTTTACTTCTGTCGGGCAGCTAAAGTAAACCACGCAGACGACGCGGCCGCATCGTTGTTAAACGGTGATGAACAACGGTGAAATATGATTGAATCCCTAAATCATCACTGAAAAGTTGTCAAATTTTACTTTTAAAACCGTTTTTTTTTTTGGAAGTCATTAAGAATTTGTTTGACAGCTAAATGTCCAAACCTTTTCTCTGAAAAGTTGGACAGGAACTGATAAAAATCTTCAAAAATCATCAAATATCACTGTTTTTTATGAAACCGTTACAATATATGTGACCATCCACCACGAAGTGGTAGTAAAGTTGGCTCTAGACCATTTTCTGTTTATTGCAGATTTTATAAGAATGTACTTTCAGCTTTATAATGACTCCTCAACCAGCTTCATCTGCCATCTGGAAGTGAAGTTATGGTTCATCAAAGGTCAAATTTCTTATATATTTTACATAGAAATCCATATACTGTTTTTGATTGTATCTCAAAAGGGTAAATGCCGACTTTACGACCAGTTTGTGGTGGATGGGCACATATTGCTGTTAAAGTAGATTTTTTTGGCTGTAATGTAATGGGTCACAATTGTACTTGATTCCACAATTGATTTATGTTTTACCATTTAGGAGAGCAAGCGACACCTATCAGAACTTGGAAGTTTGAGTGGTTTGGGTTCATTAGCCCAGGAATTGACAAAAGGGGCAGAAGATGATAATTATGATGAAGAGGATAAAACTGAAGATGGTAAGGCATCTGAAAATAAGTACAAGAAAATACTCTGGTCAGTGACATAAACACACTATCCAATAATCACTATTCACTATCTTACTTGATAATGAAATGATGATACATGTACCAAGTGTAGAGTAACTAGCAACTCTATGCTATCATAAATACATGTAGGTTCCACCAATTTTTATGTTGTCTAGCTTTTTGAAACCCAAGTACATGTAAGGATGGCGCTGCACGAAGTGGGTAAAGTCTTTTTAATTTGCCAGGTTTTACCCAGATTGAAGACTGCCCTCCTTTTGAGTACGCCATACTTCGAAAGGGCTAATTGCAGTGATTATATTGTAGGGAGGCATGGGGATTTTCCTATCAATCTTGGACTGTGTTACCTGTCCTTTTGCCCAGTGAAAATAAGAAATCTGGAAAATGTGCCCATTTAAAATACACAACTTCTTGAAATTCACTTTCCTTCCCATGCCACCCAGGAAGGAAAAAAACATGTGCCACCATTGCCATACCCAAGAACTAGACTAAATCCTTTGTCGTCTAAACTGTACGTGCTTGTATTTGTGTTATGCTTGCAGTGACAACTGAAAAACTTAACACTCATGAAAAAATATTGTGTTCAAAAACAAAGGAGGCAAAAGGTCAATTTGGACATAATTGCACAGTCTCGAACAACCAGATGCTGGTGATAAGTCCAACACTTTTTTAACACATTTGTTTCTCAGTTGTTATCCCAGAAAGTTGACAAATTATGACAGCAGTCTGCCCAAGAACAAGTTTGTCCTTGTTTTTAAAAATAACAATTCTCATTGCAGATTCAGAGGAGAAGGCTAGTACAGCAGTGGACTACTCTGACATAAGTGAGACTGCTGAAGATGAGAGTGATGACAAATACAAAGAGGCAATGGCTGTAGCACCATCTAAAGGTATTTGTCTATTTGTTTATACGTGTGAATCTACAGAGGGATAGTAAAAACTCAATTGCACAGTCAATTCAAAATGAGGTTATACTTGCAAAGTGCGTGCATGCGGCATTTATCATGTATGCTTTGTAAAAGACTTCTGGATCTGGATGTTTTCCTTGCTTGGGATTTGGAATATGAACATATGACAGTTCAGCACTGAAATGGAGGAACGGGATATCGATGCTTATAATTATACAGATATCAATTGAGGAAAATCTGATAAAGAGTGCTAATTATTGTATGCTCAATGACTGTATAGTGTCATCACAGACCTGTTTCTTAAGCATCTTGAGATACAGGACATTTATTTACTGCATTTATTTACTGCAACCCTATATGTTTGAAGCATATTGAAGCAGATTTTATGACAAACAAGCCGCTCATTTTTTACTACAAGACTCAAATTGAATGAAAACTGAGTTGAAAGTGCTGTCAATGACCACTCATTCCATAGACTTGCATGTAAACCCTGATGTAAATACACTGTTGACCAAAATATGGGCACAAAACGAGGGTTGTATTTAATTGTTATCAAACAATAAACATATGTATGTAAATGCAATAGTTCACTGATGCGACCTTGTCCTCTAAAAGGAAATTTTGTGATCCACAGCATCATCCCCCCCCCCACTTTTGTCCAAAAAAGATTTTTATACCACTGAAAACCTCTGGCTACATAATATTTACATGTATAAAAATTTCTAGCAGATTAATTCGTTTAGCAAAAATATTGTGAATTTCGAATTACGTTCTGGTACACCAGAACGAAATTACAACACATTGTCTATGGAGCATTGAAATACACATAATCATGCACAACTCATAAACGCAAAATCGGAATCAACTGGAATTTTTGGAATAAGCTTTTTTCGTAGATATCTATTGAAAAATGTCATAAAAAGAGGATGCTATAGGATCACAAAATACTCATTTAAATGATAAATATGTGCTTTGAATGATAAAATGGCTTGAAACAAAATGCCACCTAAAACAATGATAATTTGTACTCATTTTCTATCTAACACAGACCCAGATTCAGATGAGGATTATGATGCAGAAGACACTTCAGCTGAGGATGCCAAGTTGATGCCTCCTCCCTCCCTACCACCAGCCATTGGACGTAAGACACCACCTGCTGCTCTGCTCCCATTGAGCTCACCTGATGGAACAACAAAACATGGTAAGGCAAGCTGAAAGATCAGTAAAGATGTTATAATGGAGCAGTGGCATAGCATGGGTCATCATATGGGGGGTACTAACCATGATTGGGGGGCACCAGGTCTGATTGGGGGCACAGGCCAATTTTCGGCAATTTTCCTTGGGATTTTCTAAATTTTACAAGCGATTGGTGGCCACGTACTCCTATGACGCTATGCTACTTCAATAGAGAGTTATGGCATGCATGCAGCTGTATATTTCTTAATTTAGGAACAATAAAATAAATGTCAGCATTTTTATAGCGCGGTTCAATCTGTTCAAAGTGCTTTACATTTATTCCACTGTAGGACATATCTTACCATGTGACTGCCAACAACAAAGCTTGTATGACTACCCCTAACATCTCCCCATTGTGCACCTGGGTGACAAGCGAGATAAAGTGTCTTGACCAAAAAGTCAATGCGCTATTACTGGATTTAACTTAGATTAAAACTCATGATGACTCAGATAGTAACAATAAAATGGTTGAAAAGTGTCTTTTGTCAATGTATCCATCCTTGGAAAACAAGTTACATGTACCAGTAAATTCTTGCATCTCATAATACGATGCGCCGCCAGCGGTTGCTTTTGCAAGGCCAAAATACGCAGTGCATTATGGGAAAATGTCGACATCCATAGCCCGCGTAATACGAATACAACACAGTAACAGTATGTTATTGCGTGTTTAAATCTCAATATAAATGAATGCACATTAAAACAACAATTTACAATTATAGTAGATCCATTTTCTATTTATTGATCAGACGGAATCCTTTGTGGAGCTGTTTTTAACATTATTATTATCGCAGTTGCATAAAAATCCAATAATGGTTTAGAACGGCGATGTCGACTCCGGAGGTCAAAAGTTGGACTTGCAAAAGCAACCGCTGGCGGCGCATCGTATATGAAACGCGAGAATTGCACTGCCTCAACATTTTTTTGAAGAGTTTATGATATGTTGTCATTGATTTTATGTCAGGTGGAGATGATATTAAGGATGGTGAGACACCATTTTCGTCACAGAAAGAAGAGGGGAGTAAACCAATTGATTGTCCACTTGCGACTGTGTTGAGAGAAGAGCGCACTGATCCCTTAAATGAAGACCCCGCTGAGGTGTTCTCACATTTCAGACCTGGTAAAGTAAGTCATCAAACCACAAAGGTAAAAAATAAACATGCATTGTTCAAGGATTCACTGTCATGAAAAATGTATTAATATTAGTAATATATCACTTTAGATGACCAAAGTGGCGGGAAAAGGCTATGACAATTCTAAGTTAGTTATGGCTTTTCCAAATAAAAAGATATTTTTCCCAAAAAGTGTTGTAACTTTTACAACATCATATAAAATTGATAATGTGATTTGTAATAATTATGGAATTATAATGAGAAATTTTCTCTCTCTTTTTGTCACTTTTTTACAACATTGAAAATTGATGTTTTGTTATATTTAACAAGTTTATTATCAAACTTTGTATCAATTAGTTGGTGATTATTTTTACTACGTCATTATTTCCCCTTAAAATGACCAGAAAACCTTCCTGGCAGTTGTTACTAATATTATTGTGGAGCTTATCATTTAACTAAGAATTTGAGGTTATAATCTGAACTAATCTTATCCAGTAGATCAGATTATAATCTCACATTCATAGGTGAATATTATTTCATATTTTTGGCAAACAATGAAAAATTTAAATTTGACCAAAATCTTATATTATGGCTTTAAAAGAATTGATGATGTCATGTTTCTTCTTCATTTTAGACAAGAAGTATATGTTTCATTTTTTGCTTCCAGGTTTTAAGGTTCTATAGGTTATTTGGCCCTTCGGAGCAAAACTTACCACAGCTGTGGCGAGGTGCAAAGAAGAAACGCAAGAAGAAGCGGATGGTGTCAGGGACGTCAGATGATGGGGAGCAGCCATCAAGTCCTACTAGAAAAACCATTGATGGATGGAATTATAACTATACACCCAGACCCCTACCAGAAGACTGCATGCCTGATGAAGAGGTAATAAGATTTGTTGGTTGAGAATAAAAGTATATTATAAAGGCTTAATAAAGACACTAGTTTGTGTCTGACATCACCTGTCAATCAAACTCAGACAGTTTGTTTATGTTTGATTGTGATGATTGAAATTTCACAACGCAGTGAAAATGGCATGCCTTATGGTTAGTTTTTTATCTTCAAGCAAATTGTCTCAAAAGTTAGATTTTAGTTAAACTTTCTTTACTGAAAGCACCATGTCAACAATGCCTAAAAATGTTGTGTTTGCCTTGTAAAACCCACATCATCACCATGTTCTGCGATTCCTTTTTTGTGATGGAGGCACCAGACCGGACCACCAGATGAATACCTTGAGATGACAGATAAGAATTAGTTTGCTTGTAACTGTAACCTTTTAATCCTTGCCCTACATATTGTATATCACACTTTTTATTTGACATCATGATTCCTGTAATTGATCCTTATCATGTATTTCTTGTTTCAGCTCATGATGCTTGAACCCATGGAAGCAGATCCAGATCAGAAGAATTCAGATAGAGATAAAAACAAGGATATGAAACCCCAGATTGCTGAGTGGCGTTATGGACCAGCCCAGTATTGGTATGACATGCTGTCTGTACCAGAGAGTGGCGAAGGATTTGATTATGGTTTCAAGTGTAAAAAGGTATGACTTCTTACTTTTTGATATGTAATTGCTGATATAGATTAAGATAAATTCACAAGTAGCTGTAACCATTTCTCTCTTTCTGTCTGTCTCCCTCATACTTTTTCTCTCTTTCCTGTGTCACTTTCTATTTCCATTTCTCTCTATCTGCAAATTTTCATCTCATCTCCATTAGCAATCCCCATCTTTAGAGTAGACCTTTTGGGTGCATGGGTGCTAATTATTGGACTGTGAATGTGGTCCAGGAAGCTGTTTCATGTCAGTGCATTTTGCTGTTGTGTTGGTTGGACAACTGCTTGGTTACTGACATGTGTTTAGAGTAGAGAATTGAAGTAATCCTGTGTGTAATATTGGTTCATTTTGATGGACAGGATTTTAAGATATGACCTTGTGAAAAGTTTCTTTTTTGGCTTAGTGTATTATTAAAAGTAAAATGTAAAGAAATGAATTCAGATTTGTGGAAACCGTGTTTAATAATCCAAAATATTTGTTTGTTTTTCGTGTCACAGGAAAATAAAGAGAATGAAAGTTCACCTGTCCAAAAAGAAACAGCTGATAAGACTGAAATCAAGGAAGAGGAAGAACCAATAGACCTGTTTGCATCTGTGCCCAAGATCCCTGAAGCGACACCAGATTGCTTTGATATGGTGTCCCAGTTGCCTTGGGAAAAGGACATCATATGGGATGGGGAGGAGGCCAAGGAAAAGGTTTTGAGTTCCAAAGCCTCAGAGCTTGCTGGATGGATACCAACTTTATCGCACAGGACAGCTATTGCTTTCTACTCAAGCAAAGGTGAGGAGTGTAAAATTGGTAATAAAAATATGTGCTGTCAGACAACAAAATAAAAACATTTAGTTCTATCGAGAGATACCACTGGCTCTTTCATATACTCTTAGATAGCGATAACCTATCAGAGCAAATGTGACTGGACGCGGCGAATCAGCCGTAAAGTCGGCCCGGTCAATTTTGTTTTATTTCGTGTTTAGAAAATATATACCATAAGCTTTAAAATGGTATATCATTTGACTGCAAACGATATCCAAAAGTGGGGTTATGATTTGTTGAACTCTGTTCCTTCAACAAAATTGTATTTTTTATCGGTTCTACATGTGTCTCTTTTTCTACATATCTGGAAATAAATATCCAACAGTCATAATTGGCGGTCATTTCAAATCATCCCCAAATCAACAAGGTTCAGAAATATCCTCTCATTGTTCATTGTTGATTATACATACCTAGACAAAATACAATGCTTTGTTATCTACCACTTGAACAGGATTTAGCCAAAGCAAACAAAGACAAGAACTATTCTATAGAAATAGGTAGAAGCTTATTATCCTCTTCAGCAGTAGTATTATTGATTGATTTAAACAGCGTTTGATAAGATACTTATGCAAGCGAATTGATACACCTATGAATCGACCTTCACATACATTTTACACTTTAACTCAGAATACAATTTGCCGAGTTTACGGCTGATTCGCCGCGTCCACTCACAAATGTCAGAAAAATGTGAGCTATTCATTAATTTTGTTTAATGTACATGCACGCACTACTACAAGCAGTGCTTTCAGACGCGTTTTTTTTATGCGTTTATATTTGCTTGTATTTTCCAACATTTTCAGTGACAATTTTGTTATAAAAATAACAAGAAATAGCAAATGATATTTTCGCAGTATTAAATTTTCACGATTTGAACTGTTCAGATTCTCAAGAAGGGATTTTTTTCCCTTGTGTTGAAATAGTAAATGCGTATCATTTGTTGCTCGAGAAATTGTACGAAATAATGCTCTTGTACTGAGATGTTGATGCATGCATTATTTTGTACAATTTCACTGCCAACAAGTGATACACATTTATTAACCTATAATTCTATCACACCCTGAAGATGTAAAACATTATATCCAGTATCATAATGAACATCTGCATAGCACTGTGCAAATGTTCAGGCTATGATAAGTAGGACCAAACTAAACATGGAGCCCAAGTTGTATATTTATTAGCCAGAATCAAGTGCTCATGCAGTCCCTTGTAAATGCTTATTTCACGGTCTTGAAAGTCTTTGGATTCAACAGAAGGTGCTTGAAATTTGAGTGTTGATTAAAAGAGGGAAATAGCATATTACTTTTTGGTAGAGAATTGTTAGAAAATGTTTTGTATTTGCATAATCTATGAAAGGTCCTTGATTTTGGAAGAGATGTAGTGGCATGCTGCATAGATTTTGCTAGTGGTTTAAATGTACAGGTATCAATTAAATGAAGGCATCAATCAAAAATGTACAGGCTTACATTTTGCAAATTATACCATGCCTTCTCAGATATGAAATTTATAGATAACAGAATATACAAACAGACAACAGTTGTAGCTATATATCAGATCATTTTTGGAGCAGCCTGGAACTAAGGTATGCATCTAACTCTAACCCTATTACTTTACAAAAAGGTCATCATTCATGTGACATCTATTTATATGATATGTTTATTTCTAAGGTCATCGTAATGTGAGTCATCTAGCCCCTAACATCCCTGGTATGCCACCAGGAGGAGGTAAGGGAGTACCAGGAACACCACTCTCAGGAAGAGACCAAGTGAATAGACTCAAACAGCAGATTCTTAACAGTACACAAGGTATGTTTATGGTGATAGAGTGTCAATGAGATTATGTGTATAGTTTCTGCCAAAGAAGAACAGCACTTGTTTACATTTTGAGAGAGTACAGAGCGTAAACACGAAGGTGGGGTTCTGATTGGCTGAATCAATCGTCTGACAATCATAGCAATAGACTGATAATCTGATTGGCCAGTTACACGTCAAAACGTTGGTCAGAGCAGATCGGCGCCCTTGAAAGACACGCAAAGCTCCACATATGTCGCTCATTAACATGGCGCTCGCGTCAATCTGAGCAAGGGAGTGTCGGTCTTCTCTGAAACCCAGTGTAGTTTTGTGTCACATTTGTACAAATTTTGGGAGTATGGAAGTTAATGACCCTTTTTCATAAAATCAAAACCTTGCAGAAGTGTCCCTCTATATACAATACTTCAATCTACCACACTAAACACCAGGGTTGATGATATTTTGATTTTTTTTTAAATAAAAAAAATCGGATTAAAAAAAATTTAAATCAGATTTATTTTATTTCAATCGATTTTTTTGATTTTACCCCATGATAAAGTCAAAAGAGTACCAGTAGCGTCGTATGTACAATCCTACCAGGTATTTACAAAAAAATCAAAACATGTTTTTACATGTAAAAATTTCAAAGAAAGAAATTGGTAAAAAACCTGTTGAATTCTGCAGCTTGAAGATGAATTTTCAGCATAGATGAAGTGACATCATAGAGGTATTTTAATTATATCCAAAAGTTGTAGAAACATAAGGAATGAAGTAAAACAGTCAATTTAAGAAAGAAATTAACATACATTTGTCAAAAATGGTACAAAATTAAAAGTTGATTTAAATTGGTGATTAAAAAAAATCAAGTGATTTAAATTGTGTGTGATTTAAATCAAACAACCCTGCTTAACACTAATGTACATTGCAGTGAAACAGTTGGGTGAGTGCATAATCACATTGACACACTGTTCATGGGATTTAAAAAACCCAACACAGATGTGTTGGGTTTTTGATGAGCCATGTAATACCATTTAGCATCTTTAAAAAACATATACTTCAATGTAATTTTGGTCAGGGTGTAGGTGTGTGCTGTAGGACTACACATTTGTTTCTATTCATCATTGCAGTAGTTCATAGTTTTAACAGTTTCCATACGACTAAAGATAGTTTAGCAGTGGAACAGTTGTAATATGTTGATACTCTACCATGAAACGATTGTTTGTGTTAAATTATTTACATTTGTTATTTTTATATTAGGTGGTCAGCAGTCGAGTCCAGAGAATGAGAAGCCTACATGGTTCTCCTTGTTTCCAGTGGACAATGAGGAGCTTGTGTATAAGCAATGGGAAGATGAGATTATCTGGGATCATGAGGTAAACACTAAATGGATAGGGATGTAGTCTGTCCTGTAGTAAAAATATATTTCAATATGAAATAAGGGTAAAATAAGGATGGAAAGAATGAAACTTGATGTTATTTAATCATCCCTTTTTGGATCCTATTTCCCTTATAAATGTCTTGAAGACGTCATTTTTGCCCATCCCAGATGACAGTGTAAAAAATTGTCTATTTATCGGCAAAGATAGAAGTTATTTGTTTGTCCACTAACACTAAAATTTTGCATTTATCAATGAGATGAGAAGGCAGCTATTTTGAGGAATATTTTCGATATCTTAAACTGCACAAAGAATGTTGCAGGGTCATATATTCTTAATCAATAGGTTTCAAAGATGTGTGAAAAAATACAGTAAATGTATAAATTGCAGTCTTTGTTCCAATGAGGTAGAATCAAATAGTACCAACTTTGCAAAATTGTGTGTTGCTCATAGAGGCAACTTCATGTACCTCGAATTATTTTACATTGCGTAAGGCATACTTTGATTCAAAGTGTGGGAATGTTTGTGTTCTATGTGTAACACATTGTGCCACAAACATGGGCTAAGCACTGCATGTGCAACCCTTTGTAATCTAAAGCTTAAAGATGCAAATTATTGTTTGATTTGGGGCTCTTGCCGACAAATGCCTTTACTGTGTCTAGATCAAGTTGAGAGTAATGCCATGTTTCGCAGTGGCAGATTCAAATTAGTGCGATTATGCGGTTGTGTCACCAGCATAGGGAAAACTCGCTTGTATCCAACTGGATTAGATTAAGGCACACAATTTGAATCTACTGCTGTGAAATCCAAGATGGCGTTACTCTCAACTTGAAACAAGACAGACTATAGATACGTTATCTGCCCTCCATGAGCAACAAACCAATATGTTGGATTTACCATAGCTTAATGTATGGTGTAATTTTGAGTTGCTGATCTTTGGGTATAATATCATTGGTTTGTTCACATTGCCATTATGGACATTCTTTTTGTACAGAATATGGAAAAAATACCAGATCCACTTGTGCTTCGTCTGGACCCAAATGATGACAATATTATTCTGGGTATTCCTGATGATAGGGATCCAAATGAAATCACAAATAGAGAACCAGTCAAGAAACAGCCGAGAAGATCCAAAATTGTCTTGGAGAAAACAGGTGTCACAAAAGCTGATCCAGAACCGGTATGTGCAGTCTTCTCATTTTTTTAAATGTAATAGGACTAGTACTAGTATAATCTACATGTTAATTCAAACAGACACAAATAGTGCAGTTTTATTTCAAAATTGTGATGCGATCAAGCAAAATCAGTCGGAACTCAGAAATATTAAATTTTCAGTTTCTTATAGGATAGTAAAAAGCATTTACAAAGCTGAATTTTGCCGAAAACTCAATTGAAATTGAACAAGCACTTCCAAAGATATGAGCAATTAAAGAGTTTCCAAAACAATAGGAAACAAAAGGAAACATTTGCTTTGTTTGGTTATATCTCAAAATCAATATTTGCGAGTTCCGACTGATTTTGCTTGATCGCATCACAATTGAGCTGTGTGAAAGATGTGTATGTTTGTTTGTGTGGGTAATGGTCATTAGCCTCTCATCAACCAAGTAAGGCAGCATTGAATTTGCTTCTTTGAATGCATCCTATGCCATTGGACGAGCTCTGTAGAAGATATGCCCTTAATGTTCCAATACAAGGCAAATGAGACCAGGGCAACAAATGACAAGCTATTGGACTTATGTATATATAGAGATGCTTGTTGGGGGATATCAACAACGATTTACAACCAGATGCTATTGCCTCACTAGCTCTGTATTGTGGTGCTTGGAGAAACTTTGTAGTTGCCTGCTATGCAGCCAAATAAATGTCCCCATTTATTTTTAAGGATACCATTGGAATTCAGCTGGATTTATGAGTTATTCTGGTATCAGGGAATTGTTTATAAATGTATCATACTTATCATGTATTTGCCCTTTTTGTGATATTATTTTGTATGTGCAATACTTGATGTATGTTAATGTATTTAAGGGATCCAAAATGGCGTTTATTGCGTTTCGACAGTATTTTTTGTGGGACATGAGAGCACCTCAGACCTGTCGAATTGCATTCTGAATCTGAAGCATGTCTTTCTGATATCAAATAATTTTCATTTTTAAAAATCACAATATAATACAAATTTTATGACAAATTATAAAAATTTGATATTTTCAAATTTTTTTATATATAACAGTCCTCGAAGTAAATTATATAAATCTAATGATATATTCTTAAAGTGTATGTAGCAGGGAGGAAAAGCCGACGGTCAATTGAAAATTTTGACCTTTCATATTGAAGATATGGATTTTTTTCCCAAAAGACCTAATTTTTTTGGTGTTTTGGGAAAAAATCCATATCTTCAATATTAAAGGTCAAAATTTTCAATTGATCGTCGGACTTTTCATCCCACCTACATACACTTAAAGTATAAATCATCAGATTTATAAAGTTTACTTCAAGTACTGTTAAATATCAAAAATATCAATTTTAATGATTTGCCATAAAATGTGTATTAAATTGCTAATTTCAAAAAATCAAAATTATTTGATATCAGAATGACATTCTTCGTATTCAGAATGCAATTCGATATGTCTGATGTGCTCTAATGTCCCAAAATAAATACTGTCCAAACGTTCATACCCCAGCCCTTAAGTGTTAAACTTTTAATTCCAAATAAACTAATCAATGTACACTATTCAACAGCTTCACTATGACGATGAAGATGATGGCAGGAATCCATTCAATATCTCAAATGATGAGTACTATTATCCCAAGAATCTAGGAGAGAATAAACTAAAAGCCAATCTGGCAGGAAACTTGCAGGTAAACTATTGTATATCATGAGGACAAAAAGGCTTAAAACAAATGTTTTGTTCACATAGAAGTTTGCTGTACCTTGACCTGTGTTGGTAGTATTGTTGATAGTGGTTAAGAACAAATAATTTGAAAGAAAAAATAATGAAGGATTCCACATTGTTGCGTTTGGGTTTTTGAAACAAGCAAATAGCAGATTAGCATTGGCATATGACTTGTGAAGTACCATACATGACTGTATGAGCTCAGGTTGTCACAATGGCTGCAAACTGAAAAAAAATATAATACAAATGGATGGCTTATGTAGTGTGTCTCATCTCAAATTGAAAGTAATGCCATGACAGATTTTGCAGTGGCAAATTTGAATCGGTGTGTTTACGCGGTTGCATCACCAGCATATGGACAAACCGCCCTTCTTACATGATTCAAATCTGCCATGCAAAATCCAACATGGTGTTACTCACAGCTTGAGATGAGACAGGCCATAGTAATCTGGCATTAGATGCTATGAGAAAAACTGCAACATAGTAATGGGACGAAAAGAGCACTTATTGGAGTTGATCCTCTATGTAAGCATACACAAAATAAGCTTATTGTCAAGACTTCATTCATTATTCCATAAGCTGTATAAACACTGTCTTGATACTAGGCTAACTGTAAGTATGCTTACATAAAGGTAATGCACATTTTAGGTCTTATTAATTCAGCAACAGTTTTATAAATACTTGTTTAATCATTTTGTGTGCTTTATCAATCTGCAATGGATGAACCTTGCACCTTCTTACACATACTTTTCTTCTTTTCTTTTCAGCATTCTACTCCTGCGGTGGAGCTGCGTCAACCATACTTCCCAACTCACATGGGACCCACAAAGCTACGGCAGTTTCACAGACCGGTATTCAAGAGATACTCACATGGACAGTTGGCTAACCCAGGAAAACATCCAGTGTATCCCCTCGTTAGGAGAATTAAAACAAAAGCCAGGGTAAGATTGTGACAATTTCTAATGTTGAGGTTTCTTTTTTGAAAAAAAAAAAATCAATTTTGAAAACACATTTTTAAATTGCTTGAGATGGTTTTGAGTGTATGCTTGGTGTAAGATATTCATGGGTTAGACTAGTGTAATCATTGAGGAATTAAGCAGCTTTCAGAATAAAATTGCATAATCCTTCAATAGAAAATGTTTATGCTAGGCTAATTCCGTACAGTTTTGCACAAAGGATAAACCCTAATTCCATGCATGTACCAATTCATTTCAGCCATTTTTGCATGTCATTTTTGCATAATTCTAGAAGTATCTTTTTGGTTTAGATTTGCACTAGTATAATTAAAGACTGAATTAAAAAGACTAGTTTGCAAATGACGTCAGGGCAAAGGTGCAACATGATTGGTTGCTGACCTGCGCAGTACGGCATTTTTGGCGTGGTTATCAGGACATCATACGCAGACTAGTCTTTTTATTTTGGTCTTCAATTATAGTGTGTGAGAGTTAATATCATTGGGTTAGAGCGAGAGTAGGATCTGGAAAAAAGGGTTTTTCCCTTTTATATGTTTTTATGTTAGCCTAGGTCAACGTCAGAAACATTTTGAAAGCCAAAAACAAGCTGTGTGAGTGCTCAGGCTTTTGTCAGATGTGTCTCTGACTTTATCAGGACTAGTTTGAATTGATCGCCATTGTATGACCCTTTTTATTTCAGCAAAGAGAACAAGAACGACAGGCGTCTGGAGGAGGTGAGATGTTCTTCATGCGTACACCTGAAGATTTATCAGGCATGGATGGTGATTTAATTCTGGCAGAATTCTGTGAGGAGTATCCACCTCATTTGATGCAAGTTGGTATGGCTAGCAAAGTTTGCAACTACTTTAAAAGGGTAAGTAGTGATTAAATATTTGGCAGAATTTGAGAAGTATTATTTTTTTGAAGAAAAAGTAAGGGAGTGTTTGTAGTGGCTATAAGTAGAAGGGAACAGCAAATACAATGTTCTGCCGAATCATTTTGAGGTGTAGTCCTCGCGTATTATGTTCGCGATTTCAATCGTTTTCATTGGACCTTGTGCTAAACGGTTAATAGTACACTTAATTTGCAAAAAGGATTTGGTAAAATATTTTAGTATGGTTTAAAAAATGCAAGTGCATAGGGTATGTTTACCATTTACTTGTTGAGTTGTAAGCATTTGATGATGAATTTCACAAGATGGTCTGAGAATTACAATTGGTATACTGATGGCATATCAGCATGAACACCTGATGCATTGAGCTCTATCTTTCTATTTTTCTCTCCTTCTTCTTCTTCCGAAATAGTGTCAACTTCATTGATGAAGGCTCAGACACGGAGTGTGTGCGGTGGGCTAACTAGTCTATCTTGTTTAGGGCTTCTTTAAGTGCTGCTGGTGAAGGTGCTTTGATGACTGTTTCTGGTAGAAGATTCCACTCCCGGATAGTGCGAGGAAAGAAGCTGGTTCGGTGATAATCAGTACGGGAGTGTGGTATGTGGTAGCGAGTGTGTTTTCAGAGCGCGTTGGTGTGGTGAGGTTTTTGAATGTGACAAACTGACTGGGATCAACAGCAACATGGTCGTGATGAATTTTGTAGAACATTGAGAGTCTTGCATTCCGTCTTCTTTCTGCCAGAGTAGGCCATGATAGGGTTTTGAGCATTGCAGTTACGCTGTCGGTGCGACGATATTTGTTTAAAGTAAATCTTGCTGCACGTCGCTGGACCATCTCAAGTTTTTTGGTGAGATGATCAGTATGAGGGTCCCAGGCAGAGCAACTATACTCTAGTAGCGGACGGACTAGCGACTTGAAGGCTTGGGTTTTGACTTTGGGGTTATTGACATTCAAATTGCATGCGAAGGAAATTCAGGGTGTTATTTGCCTTAGCCACCACACGATCAACATGCTTATCCCAGCGGAGATCATGAGATACAGTAAGACCGAGGTATTTGATGTAGTTGACATGTTCTAAATTGATGACCATGCATGGTGAAGTTGTTCATAATAAGATTCTTCTTACGCGAGATGGTGATAACTTGACACTTGTCTGGATGGAACTGCATTTTCCACTTGTCTTCCCAAACCGTTAACTTATCAAGATCTGCCTGCAGAAGTTGGGCATCCTTGTCACTTTTGACAGCCATATAAATCATTGTGTCGTCAGCGAAGAGGCGAGTTGTTGATGTTAGCTGCTCCGCAATGTCATTGATGTAGTATAAAAACAGACACGGTCCCAAGACCGACCCTGGGGACTCCGGAGATAACAGGCACTCTGCTAGATGATACACCTTCGACCACGACTGATTGTGTAAGATCTCTGAGAAAGCTGGCAATCCAACTGTTGACACAACCATCAACGCCATACCATTTAAGCTTCTCCACAAGGCGGCGGTGACCAACTCTGTCAAAGGCTTTTGCGAAATCTAATGCACAGACGTCCGATTGATTACCTTCATGCATGTTGGTAACTATATCGTGGACAAATTCCAAAAGCTGAGTCTCACATGACCTGCGGTCCCTAAAACCATGTTGCAGTGCGTAAAAGATGTTGTTACGACTCGCATGGTTCATCAGGTTACTACAAATCACATGTTCCATTACTTTGGAGGCAATGCAAGTTAAACTGATTGGGCGATAGTTAGCTGGATCATACTTCTGACCCTTTTTGAAAATGGGCGACACGTTCGCATGTCTCCAGTCAGATGGCACGCTACCCTCGCTGAGAGATTTACGGAAAATTCTGGTTAGAGGATCCGCGATGATACTTGAAAGCTCTTTCAAGACTCTAGGGCTGACATTATCTGGTCCAGCTGCTTTACCAGGTTTGAGATTTTTTAACAGCTTCTCAACACCAGGAACCGTGATGTTAATGGACGGCATAGATGGGTAGCTCGAATTAGATGGAGTAAAATTAAAGTCTGACTCGGGTGTAAACACAGATTGAAACTGGCAGTTCAGAGTCTCAGCCTTCATCTTTGAATCGGTGATCAGCCTACCAGCCACTTTCAGCGGTGAAATGTTACTGAAGTCAGATTTTTTATGCTTGATAAATGTCCAGAATCTCTTCATGCTGCTGTAATCGCTGCGGTCCGAGTCTTATGGGTTACGATATCTTCAACGTACTGCCAGTAGGAACGCCGCAGATCTCTCTGCACCTCCTTCTTCAGTCTCAGAAACTTGTGCTCGTCTTTTATTTACCATACTTCTTGCTAGCTTTGAATGCTTTATCCCTTCTCCTAATCTTCCTCTTCAACTCGAGACTAATCCAAGGTTGTGAGTCCCTAGACTTGGTTCGTCTGTGAGGAATGTAAGATTGGATACCCTTGCTCAAATCATCGCGAAACAGTATCCACAGCTCTTCAGTAGATGAAGACAATTCAGCAGCCGAGATACGATCAGCTAACTTGGAAGCAAATCAGAGAAAGCCATCCCAGTCCGCTTTACTATATAAAGGAACATAGCGAGGAATTTGTTTCTTTCTTGTTGGATTAATATCAAAGTCAGTGTAGACCGCTTCATGGTCACTAATACCAGGTAAGACCTGAGTCCTATTAATCTGATGAGGACGGTTGGTCATAATCAAATCAAGTGTGTTGTCTCCACGGGTAGGTTCCTCAACCATCTGAGTGAGACCGTTGTCAGCTAAAATATCTGCAAAGATATAATGCAGATTCACATAAGGTGTTTTGGGTTTCAGAGTCTTATTTTTCCAATCCCAGCCAGGAAGGTTGAAGTCGCCGCCAACAAGTATGATGCTGCTACTGTGTTTTTGGTTGATCTTTTGCAGCACAGAATCAAGGTTCTCAAGGGTTGCAACATCGTCAAGCTTGGGCCGATAATAACCTCCAACAAAAAAGGACTTGCATCCAGTAATGTTAATTTTCACCCACACTGACTCAATGTCATCACACTCCAGTGATTCCTCTCGTGAGCTGATGTAATCACTATTCACTGCAACAATAACGCCACCGGCATGGGTTCTTCTGTCGCGGCGGTGCACAGTAAATTGAGAGTTGAAGAATTCTGAGTCTGCAATGCTGCTGTCAAACCATGTCTCAGTTGCAATTACAATGTCAGGCTTAGTGCTGTCCATAAGGTTGTAAAAAGGACCTTTCTTCCTACAAAGCGATTGGCAGTTCACATTAAGAACACGAAGGGGTCGATGCACAGCTGCAGGTTTAGGTTTAGGCTTAGATGGCGAGGAGGTGGCTTTGGGTTGCATGTTAAAGTCTTGCAAAGAGTCCAAACTCATGCTGCTAGAGTCAATATCTGCGAGGCAGCTATACCTGTTTTCAGACTGGAGGTCATGGAGGTCAAAGAGAGTAGTACTATAATTTGGTCCATCACAAACCAAACATGTCCATGAGACGTCGGATCCACCAAGGTAGTCGTATGTTGAATCACCTACTGCCTGGCAATCAATATGGTACCAGGTCTCACAGTCAACATGTTCACACATTAGTCCTTTCTGATCCCACGTAACTGGTTCTTTGCATGAACCACAGAAATACACAGTTTCTGTCATGTCTGGGGTTATGATACACGCGTCGGCACCTACGTCTGATTCGCCAGTCACAGACTGGTTAATGTTAGCTGGTGGCCCAGGGTTACACTCTATGTCACCTGACAAAAGGAGGCACGATAACAAAATAGAGCGGTTGATGTGATTGTTTAATCTTGATACAGACAGGTGGTTAACTTTGTCCAAAGCATAGTTTTTCAGGTTAAAGAAAGACTTCCAGGCAGGACTGATGCTGTATTGGATTATATTTGCACAACAAAACTGGGAATAATCAGATTCAGTACATGTGTTCAGTTTACATGAAATTTGGTGATGACATTCCATAATTTCAAATAGTTCATCAATATGCACCAAAGTAATTGTGTCAAAGCCCAAGAATCTCACCGGGAGCCATGTTGTTTTTGTATGAGAGTCTACATCTGCCACGCCCATCATGGAATGGCGAGGATGGGCAGATACCTTTTTGGCCAAGTATGATACAACAAACTCTCTGTTTGCATTTTTTCTCTCTTTCTCTCTCCCCACTCTCAACTCTGAATCAATGTATCTTTCCTTGCTCTTGCTCATCACACATTCTCCATTTTCTCAAACCCACACTTAATTACTAGTAGTTGCCTTTTTTCTGTCATTTTCTTTTGAATCACAAACATACACTTGCATACACATGTGGATGCACACTCTCTTCTGTTCTTGTTTCACTTGACATTATACAGTGTGTATCAAAATGATTGTTACCGATCAATACCCAGTGTGTAGGGATAAGAATGCCACATCAAAATGCAGTATAACATCCACCTTTCTTGTAGATTTATGTCATAAAAGGTCATTAAACAGTAAATTGTAATTTCAAGAGGATCTAATGTTGAATGTAGAAGAAGCAGCAGGTGATTGGTACCAATCATTACCAATCATTTTGATACAGCCTGACAAGAAGGCTGCATGGGTACCAATCATTTTGATACAGCCTGTATTGAAGTACATACAGTGTTTCCAATGTGACAAAGCTGATTATATATGTTATCTTGTCTTATTATTTTGTTTGATATTTTTCACTTTAGAAACCAGGAACAGAACCCAAGCCTCCCACTTATGAGCATGGAGAAACCAAATTTGTGCATACATCTCCATTTCTGGGTAACATTCTACCTGGTGAAAGTATGCAGGCACTGGAGAACAACTTGTACAGAGCACCAATCTACATGCATACAGTTCCTAAGACAGATTTCTTGATTATCAGAACAAGACACAAGTAAGTGACAGCAGATTGACATGTATTTCTTTTAACACTGAAATCAGTACAGTTATGGAATAAAGCCCAACACTTGCTCATAGCACTGTTATAATGTACTAACCCTCTCAACATGGGTATCGACTGCAGATAACAAATTCAGTTCAAATTATGATTTAAAACTCAAAAATTTCAGAATTGTACATTTTCATGACCATATTTGGAATCAGCATGTAAAATGCATTAGCACGAGTACAAACAAGCCTTGTATTGGTTCAGTGGTTCTTAGGATAACTCAAATACCTCAAAACTTGGCCTTTTATGTTGAAGCATATTGCTAGCATGCAGAGCATTAAGCAATTTAATATTTTATGGTCCTGAACCAAAATTTCTAAAAAAACTGGATATCTCATTTTGTACCATTCAAAGGGCTTTATCATTAAAGAGAAGCAAGCTATGAAATGAAAAATGAAATGAAATGTGAAGCAGTCTGTCTTGCTCTGCTGCTGGACTAAGTTTGAAGTAGGAAGGAATTATAACTGTTGTTGTTGTCATCTTTCCACAAAATCTAGATATTATATTAGAAGTGTGAGCCACATCTACACAGTCGGTCAAGAATGTCCTTTAATTGAAGTTCCTGGACCCAACTCTAAGAAAGCCAACAATCACATCCGAGACTTCTTGCAGGTGTTCATATACCGTCTGTTCTGGAAGAGTCAAGATCGTCCTAGGAGGATCAAGATGGAGGATATCAAGAAGGCATTTCCAACTCATTCTGAGAGCAGTATCAGAAAGAGATTGAAACTCTGTGCTGACTTCAAAAGAACAGGTGAGTAAGCACATTGGAACCACGAAACATCTTTACCCTTCAAGAATTCCATTTTGCTAATCAGACTTGTTGGCAGATAGTTTTGACATGGGATAATAACTATGTCACTGCCTTATTATTTCGGTGTGTGTGTATGAGCATTTTACTAATAAAAAGTTGTCATCTGTTGTAGTGTGTAACGTGACATGCATTTGGCCACATTCGTAGACATTTAGATAAAGGAAATGATGAAATGATGGTCCAAAGGAAATAGGAAATTCACTTCTTTAAGACATAGCTTAAACTTCTTCAGAGAATCAAAAACATTGCAACCAGACTTGTAACCTTCACTAAACCAGATGCTCATATTACAATAGCTTTGCACTGGTTACCTGTTTAGCAGATGATTGTGTTCAAGGTAGCTTTGTTTGTTTACAAGATCTTAAACATCTATGTTCCAGTGTATCTCTCTGATCCTGTAGACCCTTAGGTGCAGTTTAAATGAAACTATTCAAAAATCTAGGACTTTACAGCTTTTCAAAAAAAGTGTGTATACTTTTAACTTTTGCTTAGATCTGTTTTAAGATGATTTTATGCAAATCATAATTTACATGTAATATGTTTTCTAATATGTTTTGTGTGTTGTATCATGTCTACGGCCCCAAGGAAGAACAACTTTGTTGAGTTGGACCTCTGTGTGAAATAAAGCTTCCTCTCCTCTCCTCTCCTCTCCTCTCATCCTATCCTATCCTATCCTATCCTATCCTATTCTATTGAATCAAGAACCTTGTTGCCCATAGGTAATACTCTAACCACTTCATAATACCAAAAATACTGTTATTGGTTGGTATACAGATTGGTTCCATTTTTTCAAATGATATCAAAATCTTCATTTTGTTAGGAGGAAACTAAGATGTTTCTTTCGATATGACCCTTGTATTCAACATGCTCAAATTGCCAGTCAAAGTTATATCAGGTAAATTGATCACTTTTGTTTCACAGGACCATCTCTTTATATACTGCGACAAAACTACACATGGATGAAAACCTATGCAGATAATGAGGGTACATTCTATCATAAGCCATGTTGAAATCATGTGTTAAGATTTATTTTTGTTGATATAATAATGTGATATAAATTTATTATCAGATGATTTATTTATTTTCTTTCATATAGTTTTAATTTTGCTGTTTGTATTATGCTGCTAATATTCAATTTAATTGAATTTTGTAAGTTTAATTCTGTTATTAATCATTCAGTATTGAGAGGCTATTATTTTGTGATATCCTTATACACAGGTTGGTGGAGCGAGTTGGCTCAGTGGTTGCTCCCTCGCCTTGCACCACTGAGGTCCCGAGTTCAAGCCCCAGCCATTCCTAAGGGCTGTATGTGCACTTGGTTTATCCCGATCAATGCTCACTCTCACAGGTTTTTCACCAGTAGCAGCAAAACTACTTTGAATCCTCTGGAAAAATGTGCCATATAAATCCAAAATTGATTTTATTTATTTTACATGGTGTCCCAATAAAAATTACCGGATGAGTTCAAAAGAACATACTGAAATCATAGCCCACACATTGGTGCAAATGATGGAAATGTTAACTTTTGGTTACAACAACTTCCAGGTGGATTCTATCTGTGGCTGCATACAGCTATATTTTTCTACGCTTGCTCTGTACAAACGTTTTCAGCGTGTTCAGCTGTTTGATGGCTGTTTTTCTCCTTTTGTTTTGTTTGGTGACTCACATAACTGGGTTTTACAAAGCAGTGTTACAGTTTCTTCAAATACTTTGATGATTGAATTTTAATCATGCCTTCTTTGTTTATTAATACATGATTATGTTGAAATACTATATTTCATACAGCATTATTTTGTGGTATAAAACCCTTTGTTTCTATGTTTTTGTTGCTTTAGCCACAATGTTTTGCAAGCAGTTAATGAGATATATTTTTTTGAATAATTATTTAACTTTTGCTTAAAATATTTATCGTCATCAGGTATGGATTCTAATTGGTGGGTAATTAAACCTGATTTCCGTCTTCCAACTGAGGAAGAGATTCGTGCAATGGTATCACCTGAACAGTGTTGTGCCTACTACAGTATGTTGGCTGCTGAACAAAGATTAAAGGTGTGTAGAAGCCGAAGAGATTATGACAAGGATATTGGATTGTCATTATGGGGACTTAAAGTACCCCTTTGATTTTATGGTAAAGGCCCAAAATTGAATGATAAGTGTTACAAAAGTGTGTGCATGTAGTAAAGAGCAAGAATGAATGAAGAACAAATTACTATTGGGATGCTAAATGTAAGAAATATTTCTACAGAGATGTTATTTTTGGGACATTTTTCTTTTCTTGGTTAATTTCTGAACAACAAATTTAAAGCCTGCGAAAATATTTTTCAACCCGTAAGCTGCAATTGCGTATAGTCCATTTGGTTTCCTTGACAGAGTAACATCAGTACTCGGTTACTTTGCACGTGTACATATGTACTGTCTTTCATAAGCGGGTGTAAACATGTTAGTTCTTGTAGTCAACACACATGATTTAATGCTACAAGCTCTGGCGCACACACTGACTTCACTCTCTTGAGGAAGCCAGATGAACTATAGCAGTTTGAAACTGAAAACAAAAAACAAGGCAAAACTGTTTGGAACATTTAAAATTACAAAAAAATAATACTGCAAAGTATCCTGTTATGCCATATTCTTTAGTTTGGCTCTGGCAGCAGATATCTAGAGATTTGTGCAATATGCTTAGTAGATCAGGTTATATAATGACATTGGGTGTAAAATGCTGTGCCAAAATGAAAGAAGCAAAAGTTGATTGACTATACATGTATATAACAAATCCCACCCAGAACACAATTTGCCATTTCAAATTATACTTACCTTTTACCTTCATTGGAGTGAGTAATATCAGGGCCATGACACTCAACATTCACTCCAAAACTTCAGAACTAATCTAGTTGAAGCAATATATAATGAAAGACAGAGATAAAAAGATTTTATCGCATCTGATGTCACTGTCAATTACGATCCTTGATTGGTTTACACTGGTTAATAGCACGTATAAGGAAGGCCGATTTATCTGGTGCCGGTCCAAGAAAAGGAATAGCAGAAAATGGCGAAAAATTCCGTACTTTTACAAGGCAAAAAGCAATATTTCTAGGCATTGTTGACATGGTGTCTTAGCGAAAGAAAGTTTCCTACTATAAAGAGATTTTTGAGTGGTCAGGCTTTTGAGATGGTGTGTATGTTTGAAGGTGCAAAATTAACAATAATGTGCCCGCTTATACCGCCGCGTTCAGCAAGTCATCATCACGCGACACTTGTAAACAAACCGTGCTCGAGTTTGATTGACAGATGATGTCAGACGCGATAAAATCTTTTTATCTCTGTCTTTCATTAGTGTAGTCTTTGAAACCCAGGCTTTGACGATATGGAGGCAGCCATTACTGTTGCTATTTTTAATTTTTGACAAAAGTGTAACTGAGCATCATGTCAAATGCGTGAGCACACTTTGCAGAAGCTCTGATCTTATAATTTGGTTCATCCCACCTCAAGTTCATTAGTGACGTCAATGCTTTTTTGCGATTGCGCCGCAAGCGTGCCGACAAATGGCACCTGTACGCTTGATACACTCGGTGCGTTTATCTTTACGGTCGCGTTTCAATAGTGCGGCGAGCGAAATATGCACATGCATCATTACCGAACTTGAGGTGAACCAAATTATATTGACCGGCCAGCTGCCTAGTAACAACATTGCATAGCGTGATTGGTATGGGTTTTTTTTTTCGGAGTCATGCATAGTTTACAGCATCAAATGCTTGTGGACGCACTCTTTCCTCTCAAAGTGTCGTGTCCTATAATTGACCCATTTCCTTGCCAACGAGGAGAACACAGTGTTAAATAGGGTGGTAAAGTTTTACATTCTGAATTTAACATGCTGGTTATTTAGCTATTATATAGATAATGATTGTTTGTACTTGTATTTTTCTTCATTTATATAGGATGCTGGTTATGGTGAGAAGTCTTTCTTTGCCCCTGAAGATGATAATGAAGAAGATCTCCAAAAGATTGACGATGAGGTAAGCATTCCTCTAAACATGCAATTCTCACCCAATCAAGTCCAAAAGGGGCCTTTTTTTCAGATTTGGTTACAGCCAAGTTGAAACCAATTCTAGAGCTATTCAATGTAGGTTAAATAAGAAATAGGGTAATGCAGTATCCTTTACACCCAAATAATGTACCGAAGACAGGAAAACATAAATAATGGGTGAGGCATAAATGTTTTTACTGCAGAGGACACATCATTTGGGTGTTGAGCAAATCATGCCACTTTATTGGTCAATAACAAATGAAAGTGGCAAAGTTCTATGTAATGAGACAGATACTACATGGTTTATATCTGGGACATAAGGTAACTATTTCCCTCAAGGTACTGGCTACGAACCAGAGGGTTCGGGGTGACAGGCCCCTAGCCAGTACCTCCGGGGAAAATAGTTACCCTATGTCCCCGATATTAACCATGTAGTATCTATCTCATTACATTTCCCTTTAACTATGTAGTGTTTGTACACTGCTTCATCCTTTAATTTATTTTGATTCTATTATAATATGATCATGTGGAAAAATTAAGTTAGCTTGAAATTCCCTGGACAAGGAACTTACTGCTAATTGTCTCGTTGTAACCCGTACGAAACTTGGGGAGCTGATCCTGGTTGCGATGGTTATTTGTGGAATGTCTAGGGTGTGCGCTCTATAGCAGCAAAGTCCCTGATTTGTTGTTAAATGGTTTATGGAATGATGTGGGCCGTAGTGATCAGCGACAACCTGTAAAGTGTGCTGAGGCTTGTGGATCAACGTCTAGGCGTTGTGCCTGTGCGTAGCGCAGTATAAATCACTGCGCTTTTTTAAAAAACATTTTTTTATCACAAATATATTGCAATTTAAAGAATAAATGTCTCTTTTTTATCCAAATATTTTAAGTTGATTACAGCAAGGTAGAGCATGTAGGCGTATCTACAGCTGTAAGATTTAGGTTTATAACAAACACAAAAATACAGCCAAGAATGTGTTCATACAGACAAGAACAAGGAAATTGGTACTTATTTTTAGAAAATAACGACTTTTTTTTTGGGTGTTTTTTTCAGGTGAAAACAGCTCCATGGAATACCACGAGGGCCTTCATCTCAGCTATGAAAGGCAAATGCCTGTTGGCTGTATCAGGTGTAGCTGATCCAACAGGGTGTGGTGAAGGTTTCTCTTATGTTAAAGTACCTAATAAACCCACACAAACAAAGGTAGGCAATATCTGTTTTCATACATGTAGTAATTATTGTGCCGTGAATGTTTCTTTTAGATTTGACTGAATGATGTAAGTGACCAACAAGGTTGAGTGAAGGTATTTCTTTTTTTCCAAGGTTCTTGTAAACCCATTCAAACAAGGCATCAATCGTTACTTGATTTGACTGAATGATGTAAGTGACCAACAAGGTTGAGTGAAGGTATTTCTTTTTTCCAAGGTTCTTGTAAACCCATTCAAACAAGGCATCAATCGTTACTTGATTTGACTGAATGATGTAAGTGACCAACAAGGTTGAGTGAAGGTATTTCTTTTTTTCCAAGGTTCTTGTAAACCCATTCAAACAAGGCATCAATCGTTACTTGATTTGACTGAATGATGTAAGTGACCAACAAGGTTGAGTGAAGGTATTTCTTTTTTTCCAAGGTTCTTGTAAACCCATTCAAACAAGGCATCAATCGTTACTTGATTTGACTGAATGATGTAAGTGACCAACAAGGTTGAGTGAAGGTATTTCTTTTTTTCCAAGGTTCTTGTAAACCCATTCAAACAAGGCATCAATCGTTACTTGATTTGACTGAATGATGTAAGTGACCAACAAGGTTGAGTGAAGGTATTTCTTTTTTCCCAAGGTTCTTGTAAACCCATTCAAACAAGGCACCAATCGTCACTTGATTTGATATTAGAGACAATACCTGTGAAGTCTGTATGCACAAAACAAATCTGGTCTAACTATGGAGATTATTCTTACGGAGAAGGCACATTTTGGTATTACATACCTTACTGTATATTATAGTAGATCCTGTTAACGGCAGATACATGTAGCTTAATATTAGATGGGTGCAGTTTAATTTCTGGACTTGCTTGGAGCAAAAGAGGAGAAGAAAAAATTAAAGGGATCTCTCTCTAGGTGTAACCTCCATAGTTAGACCAGGTCTAAAATTAGACCTGGTCTAACTTGTTTTGTGCATACGGACCTAAGTGTCCAAATCTGCCTTTTTAACATGATATAGGATGGTATTTATCAAAATCTTTCATATTAGTACTGATATGCAGCAACATTAGAAATTAGAAACCTTTGTCATTTTAATGTGTTAATTTTAACATAGGAAATTATTTTGTTTTTATGTGATCTGTTCAGGCACAACAGGAGAAACAAGAAGAAGCTAACACACCAGGAAGAGAGAAGAAAACAGTCACAGGAACGGACGCTGATTTAAGAAGACTCAACTTAAAACAGGCCAAACAATTGCTGCGCAAATTTGGCATCTCAGAGGAGGATGTAAGTACATGAATGTATAATGGGCTATTCCAGTTGAAACCCATAGTATGGGCCATCGCCCGCTATGGAAGACATGACATTAATCTTCCACATTAGGGTGTGAATTTCAAATGGGGTTACCTGAATGGGTGACTCCATTTGAAATCTACATGGGAGATTAAGGGCATGTCTTCTATAGGAGGTGTATGGGGTCGACTGGAATGACCCAATGGTGCATAGCTGTATGAGTCATGTTTTTATTTAAACACATCAGTGTCTCACAAGAAACAGATTGCATGAGGTTGTGTGTCTTGAGCATGTTACATTTTGCCAAAGTCGACTCAAAACAAATGATGATATCTCTGTCAAGCAAGAAGTTATTGTCATGCTTGTGGTCTCATTTTATTGCTAAATAAAATGCACTTTCTCAACCCTGTAAAAAGAAATACTTGAACTTTTTTAATACTGACACTGTGCTTCATAGAATTCAGAATGGGCAGGGTGGCGGTGGTGGAGAATGTGGTGGTGGGAGATGTGGTACACACAAACTCTATGGGATTGGTATTTTTAGTGCATAATCTGCTTCTGTAAAGGCTGTAAATTGGATTTGGACTCTATTTAGCATCTAAACGACTCACAGCCTTACAGCTAAACAATTCTACTAATTGTTTTTAATCATTTATGATTGGTTTAGTGTAGTAAATACAAACTTTTCCATACAAAACTACCCGTTGTCATATTAAACACTGTAGTAAGTAATGCAGATGTCTTCAAAATCTGAAAGTTACTGTAAAATTTTAATTACTTTTCCTATCATATTCAAAGTATAGATTTTCTGAAGGGAAATTTGACGAGGAATCTAAATATGGACATATTTTTTCTGTATGGGTTAGGGGGAAAATGTTTAGGTTCAAAATATGTTGAATTGTAAAAAAATCTAACATACTTTGGGACACCCTATATTCGAGATTACCAAACAGCTGTGATTTTGGTTTCTTCCAAGTCAGTTGGCTCTCCATTTCCTCTAACCAAATGAATGTTGTTTACTTCCAGTTTATTACTGTAAGTTGGTAATAAGCAATGCATTGAGTGACCCATTTTTATCAAAATCTTTTTATTCCACCCTGTATAACTTGCAGGTCACCCTGTATAATGAGTTGAAATGTATATATTGGAATTGCTGATGCCTTCAGCTTTCCAAAAATGTATACTTTTGCTATTTTAGGGTTGATGATTGTCGAGATAATTCAATTAGAAACCCGGTTGGTGTAAAAATTCATAATATTTGTCATGTAACGCTAAGGGTGGCGAGTTCATGACACACGGCCATGAACTTTTGAAAAGGCCCAATATTTCTCTAATCGTGAGTTGCAAATTGTAAATCAAAGATTGGAACAGGCCCAGTGTAATGTTTTTCAGTTAATTTCAATTTTATCCGCTCATTTCTTTATTCCGTCTCTCTCTCTCTCTTTTGCACTCTCAATGATTATTACAAGTACTCTTTTTGAAGTTTTTGCCTTTATTAATCAAGTCTGTAACATCAAAAATACAACTATTGGTCCAAAAGGGACACTTACTCAACAAAAAAACAGTAAATATCAAACAAAAAATTGGTTACAGAAAAAAATCCCTGTTCTACGAGCAGACAGACCTTTCAGGTAGTGTCGGTTGTTCAGTCATTTGTTGTTGTTACCAAATGACTCTGTAAATAAATTGCAATTTTTTCACATGTATTTTTTTTTTCAGTCAAAATAAATGTACTTTTTGCCCCAAACAGCTGATTTTATGCATAAAGGCTGGTAACGCTGGTTTTCATGCATGCAACAAATGTTTTTAAAAATCCCAAATAGAAAATCTGCATCAGGTGGGCCTGTAGAACAGGGTATTTTTTTGTCGCCTTATGGGTAACTGTAGAATTACATAATATTAAGTTTCAAACTATACATTTTGAAAGGTTACATGATAACATAACAGTAAAGTAAAAAGTAACAATATTACCTTTATTATAAGAAAACTGTAACAATTAACTACAATGTACGGTAAAGAAAGCTGTCTTTAGAAATAAGAATACATATTTTTCATCCATAGGAGAAGTGAGCAGCTATGTGTAGGATGGGTAGATGTGGGGCATAATAAAAGTCAGACATAAAGAAACTAGTTTGCGTCTGATGCATAAAAGGAAGTTTTATTCATCCGGCGGTACTTTTACAAGGCAAAAAGCAACTTTTCTAGCCATTGTTCACATGGTGAGAGACCTGGCTTTTGAGATGGTTTGAAAGTGCAAAACGAACTAAAGGGCACGCTGTTTTTCCACTGTGTCCAGAAATTTGAATCATCACAACAGATTGTAAATAAACCTTTTTTGCGTTTTATTGACAGGTGACATCAGACTAGAAGAGTAGTTTCTTTATCTTTGTTTCTTATTATAGTTGTATTGGAATAGAACTTTTCTTTAATCCCGGAATCCTTTGTAATCAATGTAAACACTGTTACTGCGCTCATTGACAGACACAGTGAAGATCATATGTGACGTGTCATGTCAAAAACAGACACTTTTGGGCAGGTTATCAATTTTGAGGTTTTTACATATCTTAAATATAGAGATTCTTTGCTCCACAACGCTGTTTTCCCCAATGAAATCAGACATTCCTAATTGAAGATATTGAATTCGTAAGTTATGGTATTATAAAATTGGAAATTGAGATATCGGCCTTTAAAAATATTATTGACAATGTTAAGAGTAGGAATTATCTTCAAAAATGTCTCAAAAAATACCAGATGCCAGTAATATTCCAGTCTGAAACTATCAGACAATATTTTAAACATTAATAATATCACAAATTCACAACAAACCCAAATTGTGAAAAAATCACCCTGGACAGATTTTTGGCTATTTCTCCATTTACGATCCTGCCCAAGTGTCTGCTTTTGACATGACACGTCACATATTATGATATGTGCATCGGTGTCATGTACTTACGGTTACTTTTGCAAAGGATTCTGGGATTTACAGAAATGGCCATTTATAATTTTTATTTTTACCATTTTCAGATTAAAAAGTTATCAAGATGGGAAGTGATAGATGTAGTTAGAACATACTCTACTCAGCAGGCAAAGATGGGAGAGACAGATACTGCTAAATTTGCTCGTGGTAATCGTTTTGGAATCGCTGAACACCAGGAGAGATACAAGGATGAATGCCAGAGAATATTTGACCTTCAAAACAAGTATGTATTTAATATAATTATATGTTATGCTAAATATGTCTTCTATGTTGTGAGTGCTTATTTGTATGTATTGCGTGCCACCGCCATTTAGGAGCACTGTTCTAGATTTGTATATTTTACATATTTAGAGAATATAGGTATTGTTTTTAACCGCTGTCGTGCATCTATTGTCTCATATAACACGGGTGACATTGAAGCGTAGCCGAGTTGTTTTACGCCTAAAATAACGATGTCCCCCGTGTTATATGAGACGATAGATGCACCATAGCGAAAATAATGAATTCACGATCATAAGAGCCAACTTGGGTACGCACAGTTATTTGCATCGAGCGTACTACGCAAATACCGGCGCTTACGGTGCAAACACAGCTTCTGTGAATTGACCAATCACACGGTCGTTGCTAGGCAAGGTCAAGGTTCGGTCATGCAGGTCGAGCAATCGTGTTATTCTATGAAAAGTATGCTGACGCAAAAGGTACATCCTCTCATGATCGAGAATTTGTTGATTTGACTATAAAAACAATACCTTTATTCTCATTCTTAAACACTCAATTCAAATAAAATAATATCATACAAAGTATACCAAATTTTAATCAAATTCAATCCTACATATTACAAGGAATTACCTAGGGCTTAGAATTGATCAGTCCCGTCAGTGGCGTAACTTTGGTTCAGGGTGCCCGGGGGCGAAAGTAGATCGGGTGCCCCTAACCAATGGTGTGCATGGTGCAAAGCCCCCCCACCCGGACAAAAAATGAAAGAGAAAAGTGCTCTTCCGACAAAAATTGAAAGAGAAAAAAATCGGGAACGCAAAGGAAAAAAAAAGGGACAAGAAGCCCGTTTTCCACCAAAATTCATCCCGATCATGGGCCAAAATAGTGCAAAATACAAAGATTTGCATGGCTGCTCACAAGCACAATTATACTTTGATCAGCTCGTAATAGGCAGGACTTGTTAGGCTTTTACCACTACGCCAAAAGTAGACCCACGTTAAGAGAGCCATTATTTGACCTGTCCGGCCTATATTTTGTGTGTTAAAGAAAGTAGACGAAAGTATAGGACTTGCATTAGTAATTTGTGATGCTTCTGGAGAGGTGTGACAAAACAATTCTCAAAGTAAAATATTTTGATATTAATCCGCGATGTTATAAGGCCCGTCGATTAGGAGCTGATCAAAGTATAAGCCCTTTCCACCCAGATCATGGGCCCAAATAGCGTAAAATACAAACATTTTGCTCGCTAAGCCCGCACATTGTCTCAATAAAGCCTTTTTGGGAAGATCAAAGACTTAAATGTACATACTCTCTAAGAAAACTGGTATATGTATAATTCCCTCTGAAAATCCCGGGTCAAAATTATGCAAGCGCAAAATTGCTTTCGTTTTTTGCCCTCAAATATTACCCCCGACCAAGAAAGCTTGCTATGCCCTTGATTGAAAGCCATACCTACCGAATAACTTTTTAAAAAAATAGTGTTTCCGATCAAATTAATTTCATCTTTCAATGAACTTCATGTTAACAAAAAATGTTTTCATCTTCTCCAATGGCTTTACTTTTCAAGATTTATCACTAGCTGCAGTGACGTAGCTAGAGGTTGTGGCGCCCGGGAGCGTTATTTCTTTCTGCAACCATAATGGGCCGCAATGCGATAACACATAGTACATACATGTAATTATAGGCCTATGAGGCTAGATATAACACGAGTTTATTACCATTATTATTTCCTCTTACTTAATAAAATAAAAGAAATCGATAGAATTAAAATTCTACAACGGTTTAACTGGGGTTCGAACCCACAACCTATGTATCCATAGTCTAACGCCTACACGACTGTGCTATGATTCATTTTGCCAGAAAGGTGTTTGTTTATGATACTTATTGATTACGGAATAAACTGCATACACACAATATACTATTACTAGTATATTAGTACTAATAAATACGAATATAATCATAACCCTAACCCTAATCCCTAACCCTAAACCTAAACCCTAACCCTAACCCTAACCCTAACCCTAACCCTAAGACCCTTACCCTAAGACCCTAACCCTGACAATAATGAACCTTGCCTCGGCCTATGCGGTTAGTGATATATTGCGGCCCATTATGGTTGCATAAAGAAATTAAGCCGCCCGGGAGCAAGAGTACAAAATATCCCTTCTTCCTAAAACAATTATGTAGCCGCTGAAATGTCAGGCTTAAATACCACTAATTTGGTATAATCAAGTTGAATTTCGGTCTTTCAAATGACAAGTTATAGTGCACTTTTATAGCGCAGGGTTGCCGCTAAAATTTTGTGTTGAGGGGGGCACCCAAATGAAGATTAAATGAAGGTAAAGGTGTCCACTTCGTTCCTATAACAAAGTATTATCGTGTCGAAATGCATGTGTATCCAGGCCTGGCCAGGGTGCCCTTAGCCGGGTGCCGGGCGCGCCCCAGAGCCCATAGGAGTTACGCCACTGAGTCCCGTTGTTGACATGCACCTCCGATTGGTTCAAATAGCATGTACGAGTATCGCATCGACGCACACACGCTGAGCTGTGTTATATCCTGTCATATCACACGGCTAAGAACCAATAAGGCCAAAAAAACAATGTTTGTTGTCAAAAAAGTCAAATGTGAAATGTGTTTTTTTTTAATCCATGTCTTCAAATGACGAAAATACCTTTTTTGCTGCAAATTGAATGGGAATATACAGTGGATCTCTCCGACACACAAAAAAAAAACATATTCAAGAATATTTATGATCCCCTTTATTTTAAAAAAATGTGTGAAGTTTTCTCCAGTAGTTTTCTACTATGCTCGTTTGTTGTGTAAATGTTTACTTTAGTAGTGTTTTATTTAATTTTTGTGATTTTTCTGTTTTTTTTTTTTTTTTTTTTCCTTTGAAAAGTGAAAAAAAATTCTAATGCTAAAATAAGCAGTCAAAATGTAATGCGTATGCGCTACAGGAAACAAACATGTTTTTTTTTGGCCTAAGATTGCAGGAACTTTCTCAAGTATTTAAGAATCCTTTCTATTGATAAGATTGATTTGGTTACATATAATACTACGCAGCCATAAATGGGCTATAAAGTCAGCATTAATTCTAGTTTTGAGATAGTATCCATTGGTTCAATGGTTGGTCCACTAAACAAATTTATCACACTTACATTGTGGTATTGTGAATTATTATAAATTTGGGGTGAACACACTGCTGTTTGGTACACCTTTACAAATCAACTTGTTGACTTAAAGCCCATTTGTGGGATTTGCTTACATGTAAACCTATTTCATTCCAGTACAGTATTAGAGAAAATCTCAAACCAATTTGAAGTTTGCAAAGAAAACTTTTTTGGGTTTGTTTGCCTTTCAAGCTCTTTTGGGTTTGTGTGCTTTTTTAGCTGCATATTATATGCAATACAATATCATAAAAAGTTATTAAAATTGTTACTCTCATAATTTGATTGTGTGCATGATGAACGGTTATCAAGATGTTTTTATGTTGACTGGTATAACAATCAACATTGCAGAAGTCTTTTGAGATGGATGTTGGTAATAGTGTCCTTGAAATGTCCTTAACTTGATCGAAGGAAAAATTTCACCCGATCATCTAGCTCAGCCACCACCAGTCTGTCACCATCTTGGGAGATATCAATACCTTCCGCATGGAATATTCCTGTTGGGCCTAGGAATTCTCCGTCACAATTGTATGCATAAATTTGATTTGGATAGCAATTATTGATGACATAGATCTCACCTTGTGGACTACAACAAGTGTATCTAGGATCCCATTCATCTACATCAGATGGAGGCTGAATATATTTGAGAACATCCCCTTCATAATTTACAATAGCAAGACCCCTGTTAGCATATACATTAAGAATAGGTGGAGGCACAATATGTTTGAGAATGTCCTCTTCATAATCTACCACATCCTCTTCATAATCTACCACATCCTATTCATAATCTACCACATCCTCTTCATAATCTACCACATCCTCTTCATAATCTACCACATCCTCTTCTACCACATCCTCTTCATAATCTAGCACATCCTCTTCATAATCTACCACATCCTCTTCTACCACATCCTCTTCATAATCTAGCACATCCTCTTCATAATCTACCACATCCTCTTCTACCACATCCTCTTCATAATCTACCACATCCTCTTCATAATCTACCACATCCTCTTCATAATCTACCACATCCTCTTCTACCACATCCTCTTCATAATCTACCACATCCTCTTCATAATCTATCACATCCTCTTCTACCACATCCTCTTCATAATCTACCACATCCTCTTCATAATCTACCACATCCTCTTCATAATCTACCACATCCTCTTCATAATCTACCACATCCTCTTCTACCACATCCTCTTCATAATCTACCACATCCTCTTCATAATCTACCACATCCTCTTCTACCACATCCTCTTCATAATCTACCACATCCTCTTCATAATCTACCACATCCTCTTCATAATCTACCACATCCTCTTCATAATCTACCACATCCTCTTCATAATCTACCACATCCTCTTCATAATCTACCACATCCTCTTCTACCACATCCTCTTCATAATCTACCACATCCTCTTCATAATCTACCACATCCTCTTCTACCACATCCTCTTCATAATCTACCACATCCTCTTCATAATCTATCACATCCTCTTCTACCACATCCTCTTCATAATCTACCACATCCTCTTCTACCACATCCTCTTCATATTCAACAACATCCTCTTCATCCACCACATCCTCTTCATAATCTACCACATCCTCTTCATAATCTACCACATCCTCTTCATAATCTACCACATCCTCTTCATAATCTACCACATCCTCTTCATAATCTACCACATCCTCTTCATAATCTACCACATCCTCTTCTACCACATCCTCTTCATAATCTACCACATCCTCTTCATAATCTACCACATCCTCTTCATAATCTACCACATCCTCTTCATAATCTACCACATCCTCTTCATAATCTACCACATCCTCTTCATAATCTACCACATCCTCTTCTACCACATCCTCTTCATAATCTACCACATCCTCTTCATAATCTACCACATCCTCTTCTACCACATCCTCTTCATAATCTACCACATCCTCTTCATAATCTACCACATCCTTTTCTACCACATCCTCTTCATAATCTACCACATCCTCTTCTACCACATCCTCTTCATAATCTACCACATCCTCTTCATAATCTACCACATTGAGACAATCATCTTTAAATGTAACAACAAGTGTATTTCTTGAAGTTACAGAGATATAACGAGCCATTTCGTCAAATTTATGTTTTGATTGTAGTGTGCCATCAGCATAGTATATGCAGATAGTGCCGTCTTCCAGTCCTGCAATGATTCTACCCTTGTTGTCCACTGCAACTGAATGAGGTGGTGAATCATTAGATGGTGTTGCAATAGTACTAAGTAGTTTGCCTTCTTTGTTGTAACACAACACTTTGGATCGCCCATCAGTTATTATTCTTTCATCAGGAGTCACAGCAACACTGTTCACTATTCTTGGAGCATTTCGCAGAGTGCTTTCGATTATACCTTGTGATGAGTACACTTTTACACCATTATTTCGACTTGCAATAACAACATTTCCATATTGACCATCTGCAACATCCGCCAGGTGACGGAAATTCGCACGGGTTCTGAACTCCGAGAAAAGCCACCAGGAGTCATAAAGTGTTCTCTGCTTTGAAACTGTTGCAGCAGCTTTTGTTGCTCCTGATGAAGTTGATGCGCCTAATGAAGTTGATGCTCCTGATGAAGTTGATGCTCCTGATGAAGTTGAATCTCCTGATGAAGTCGATGCTTCTGTATTGATGTAATTTTCTGGCTTTCCTGGATTGAACTGAAGATCACCGAGAGATTCAGCTGCTAGCTCAGGGTCTGGAGCAGAGACAATATTCTCCAAGGTTGATTTCATTTCTGTATATTTGTAGGTTATATCATAGTCAGACCCATTAGTTATGACCTCTGACACATTGTCATATGTTTCCTTATTTGCATTAGTATACTCTGAGGTAAGATCACCATCAGCATTGTTCAGTACCTCTTCTTTTTCAGCATGGGATTTGGCAAGTGTTGACTTCTTTTGCTCCCATATTTCTTCCAGTTTTTTATTTGTCTCTGACATTACAGTCTGAAGAGCTTCTTGTGCTTTGTTGTAAGAACTTTTAAGAACTGTTCTCACCTGGACAGTTTTTGCCAATGACTCACAGAATGTACCTTTCTTCTTGTCACACTCAACCAGTAATTGTTGCAAAGAAGACACATGCTGCCGAGCAGCTTTAGCAAGGGGAACACGATCATGTTCAGTTGGGCAGATTTTGAGACTCACACAGTCTTGACATACTTGCTTGTTTTCGGACATGCAGTAGTACTTAACAGGCTCATCATGGACTTCACAGCGGCGTCCTTTGCTGGAGATTTTACCCGACAGCACATCGGAAGCTGCGACCACTTCGTGTTCTTTCATTGCCTTAAAAGCATTGTGGCTGTGACAGCATTGGTTGCATAAGTATTGCTTGCAGTCCAGACAATGGTACTTGGCTGGTCTGTCACACAGTTCACAAGTTGCATTGTTGTCACATGTAGCCCACTGTAAGGATAATTAACCCATAAAGTAACATTGAATATTTGTTGTAACAAGCATTAATGTATTTTTTTCAAGGGATAATACCCCAGGGACACTCCACATTGGGAGTGTCTTCTCCAGCACATAACAAATTTCTGTCAACTTCTTCTTATAAGGGCTCATATTGAAATTCCCTTACACAGGAAGGTGTGCGCCATCCTGCAGCTTTCCTGTGCTAGCCTTCTTTTGTTAAAATCCTGGGCAGGGTGTATCACTAATGCATATAATCCATCCGTTTTATGACCGAGCTTTCCTGAGGCACACTCTTAGCGAGGGGAATCCTGCCTTCTTTCTGTGTGAAGACGTGGTAGGGTATTTCAATATGAGCCCTAATAACTGAAGCATTTTACATGAGGCACAAAGCATGTGAAGTGACAATGGCATTATATCCTAAACAAAACCAGTGAGGCACAGGAAATAATTCAATAACATGATCTTTTTATGTTGTTGGTGTCAAAGTATTTGTTTACAACATATTGAAATATTAGTATTATTATTAATAGTAATAGTATTATTGATGATACTTACAAGTTCCACATTAGACTTCATTCCTTTCCAAAATGAGTTTGGAAGCTTTACTGTTATCTCATCATTTGCAATGCCTGTAGAAAAAAAAAAAAAAAAAATCCAGGTTCTATCAGTGATACAGATGTTAAAGGTTCTTGTTGGATATCTCTACCTTGTACCATTAACATTTCCATACTAGGCTAGTTTTTGCACTCTTCTAAGCTTGTATGCAATTGAAAACCTGATAGAAGAAGGGCCCAACTCCATCAATACTGTTTTTGAGATATTAAAAAAATCTTATTATTTGGAAAGGTTTGATAAACATGTTTTCATCTTCAGGGGACCTTTAATACATCAACATTCATTATTACATTCATGTGAAATGACATATAATGTTTCCATGGCAACGGTATAGGTCTAATACAAGCCGGAGTTGGGCCTACTTCCACTAATATACTACAAGTGCTGCAAACCTAGACAACAGGGTTGGAATGAAATTAGTATGGTACTGTAAATGAGCCGCTTGAGCCCCTATTTCCCGATCAATGTTGAATCCTGACATTTTTTTTTTTTTTTCGCTCAGTAGTACCCAACATTGATTGGTGGGGCAGGGGGAGGTATTGGAGGTGAGGGTAATGTTTAGACTTGACACTAAATAAAGTACAATTTCATCGGTCCATAAATAACAAAAATATGGCCATTGCAAGGTGCAAAGTCTTTTGGGTCCATCTTTCACACACAAGGAAGAAGAGTCTGCTGGCAATAAAATGCTGGGTCTAAATAAGTTTTGTAAAAAAAATGGAGTTGGACTCTTCTTCCACTTAGGTCGAATATGTGCACTTTAAGGGTGCTCAAAGTTATGTTGCGGTTTGGTATTGCAATACAAAACTTACTCTGAACAATCCCAACGACATCTTCATCTGTATTTGTGTCATCCTTGGAGTCCTCTTTATTTGTGTCATCTTTGGAGACAGTTGTTTTGATCCTAACAGTGTTGCCAACATTGATGTTTGAACCCTCAGCTTTCTGTTGATAAGAATGAAAGATACCGTACAAGTAAAGTTAAAGGTTTTGATTTTTAATCAAAGGATTAAGATTGAATATCTTTCTCATCTTCTATGGGTTTACATACAGCAAAAAATTAAGGTAACAATTATGTATTTAAAAAATAAAGACTAAATAAAGACATAATAAGAACCAGCAGCCAATAGATTTCAATGAATGAGGTCTTAATCCATGCACAACATCAAAAGACAAAGCTGAAATATTTTGCAAGACCTTTGCTGCTAAATGCCAGCACAGAAGAATCTGCTCCTGAAGTTCAGTATTCAACAACATGCTAAATGGAAAAGTCAAGGTCAAAGATATTAGGAAGCTTCACAGGAATCTGCAACCAGATAAAGCTACTGGTCGTGTTGAAATCCCTGCAAGAGTCCTGAAGGAGTGCAGCGCAGAACTTGCAAGACTACTCAGCCTGCTTTTTGAGCTTTGCTTTTCCAAGGGAGTGTTCCCAAGCCAATGAAAGACTGCATCTGTCATCCCTATTCACCAGAGAGATTTGAAGTCTAATCCATCTATGTACCGCCCATCTCTCTGCTCTACATCATCAGCAAGGTCATGGAGGCTGTTGTACAGAACCAAGTCCCTCCTTGAAACCAACTATATCAGATAGACAGTTTGGATTTAGGCTACACCACAGCACAGCTGAGCACAGTTGACATCTTCATCATTCTGACCCAAGAGTGGTCCAACTCCCTGGACAGGGGCAACGAAGTGTGCCTGATTGCCCCGGACATCAAAGGAGCATTTGATAAGGTCTGGCATAATGGCCTTTGCTCAAAACTCATGGTAAAATGAATATCCGGCAAGCTGCTCACTTGGATTAGGAGCTACCTGATAGATTGTTATATCAAAGTTGTCTGATCTGGCCAGTCATCAAGTACTTCCTCCATCAATGCATCAGTTCCCCAGGGGTCAATATTGGGCCCACTTTTGTTCTCTGTCTTCATTGATGACCTGGATGATGAGTGTGAAAACCTACTTTACCTCTACGCAGATGATTCCACCTTGTTCTGTGAGATTACATTTAGAGATAGCCCTGAAGCTGTTACTGCTAGCCTGAACAGAGACCTGGTGAAACTGAGGATCTGGCAGACAGATGGAAGGTGACCTTCGAGCCATCAAAATGTAAGGCAATGACAATATCAAGAAAGAGGAATCCAACCAAGCTAGATCTTCTGTTAGGTACCACTAAACTGGCTGAGAATGAGGAGCTGGAGATCCTGGAAGTCAAAGTCGGCAGTAAGCTGACCTGGACAAAGCACATTTCTAACGTCTCATCCAGAGCAGGACAGAAGCTGGGCACTCTGAGGAGAGTTTCAAATAAACTTGATGACAAGAGGCAGAGCAACCGTTTACATGGCTCAAGTTCGCAGTGTGATGGAATACACCTCACTGTCTTGGATGAGTACCAGCGCCACCACTGTAGAATTAATAGACTCTATCTAGAGGAAGGCCCTTCAAATCATAGGCATGAGTGATACATAATGAATAAGCGTGTGTTTTTGCATTCCATCATTGAGGATTGTTGCCTCTCATCATTGAAATTCTGTCTCACAATCCATGATCTCACTAGTTCAGATCTCCAGCTTTTGAACTGCAGAGTTGAGCAGTTTCTGAATAGCTGGCTAGGGATTCCAAAACATGGTGCTAATACAGCCTTGTTGCACATGTCAGGAGGTCTTAACATCAAACACATTTCGGATGTATATCACCAAGCTCACTGTGCCTCTTACAGTAGGTCAAGATGCAAAGCTGATCAAATAACAAACCTAGCTCTGGACCTTAAGCTCCAACGTGAATCTACCTTACAAAAAAATTCTGTTAGTACTAAAGAATGTGAAAATATCCATTCCCTGGCTATCTGAAACCCTGAAACTACCATTAATGGAGCAAAATCAAACCTCAGGTTAAACAAACATAGGTAAAGCACATCGTATCAAACATGATCAGATCCCTGTTTCTGACATTACCGACGCTGGGTATGATTGCTCATTAATTGCCATCAAAGTCGGATCTAGAGGCTTCATCGACACGGAAAACAAAAATAGGCTGGCTCGTTTGTCAAAACAACTCAACATCCCAAAAAAATCAAGGAATTGAATGACTAAATAACCAAGTCTGTTCTCATGTCATCCTACCCAATCTTTAAGTCCAGACATGAGACAAAATGGAATGTCCAAGAAATCATTTAACTGTTTTCTTGGCGCCATGAGCAAAGGCGTGGCCAACTTTTTGGTCAGGTGGCAAAATAAAATTTCGGGGCACAGACGAAAAAACTACAGTTACATCATACAATACATAGAGACTGTGTGTCTTTGAGCTTCCAAAAAGGCTTTATTGGAATGATTGGTATTTTACACTATTTTAGCCCATTATCAGGATGGAAAGGGCTTTATCTTTACTATGTGCGCGTGCAAAAAAATTGTATTTTGCACTATTTTGGCTCATGATTGGGCTGAATTTTGGTAGAAAAGGGGCTCCTTGCCTCTTTTCCTTTGCCTTCCTGATTTTCTCTTTCAGTTTTTGTCAGAGTGGCACTTTTTTCTTTCATTTTTTGTCAGGGGGGCACTCTGCCCTCTAAATAACCAATGCTAGTTATTAACCTTTAAACTTTGTGAACTCTGAAAGCCCAGTGTGTAACACTATAGATAATCTGCCATATTGGATTGTTACAATAGAGACCAAACTAGTGTTACCGATGACATTTATTGAAAAAAAAAAACCTGAAATTGAATGCAATTTGAGTCTTTAATGCATTAGTACACGCAGAACACAAATGAGCACAAACTTGAAATCTTAGATAGCAAAATGCATGGCAAATAATCTGAAGGTAAAGTATGTGTCTTACATGAGCAACACACAAACATGACTTGAATCCATAGAGTTACATCTCTTTGGTCACAATGGATAATAAAGTTGGAAAAAGCTACAAATACCGTAACCAGGCAGGTGTAAGCCCATGTGCAGGTATAAGCCCACCATGGGTTGGATCATAGATAGGTTACCTTTTCCATGTGAAGAGCTCCTAGACAGAGCCTGTAAGGGGTTGTGCAATAATTATGAGCAGGGGGGTAAAATGTCCAAACAGCTCGCCAAAATCGCTTGCCCCCCCCCCTCGGTCCGCCAACAAATCTTTGCCCCCCCTCCCACTTGCACATGCCAAATTTTTTGGATCCCAATTTGCAAACATTAAATGGTCTATATACATGTTGCGAGGAAAATTTGCATATTTAAGCGTTTCCGTACGGTTTTCTTAAGCCTTTTTAGAGCGTTTTATTTAAAAGGCGCCCCAAGAATGTGTGCCAAATTTGCTTGCCCCCCTCTTGACTTGCCAAAATTTCTTGCCCCCCAATTTTACCCTCCCCAGGGCTCATAATTATTGCACAGCCCCTAACCTAGAAGGGGGCTCAAACTTGAGTGGCTACAATCACGATAAGAGGAAAAAGACATACCATTTTCTCTCTATCCACTGTTTCCTTCAAATTCTTCATCAAGAAATGACCAGGAAATCCTCTGATGCCATCTTCAGGTAGCGTTGCTGGTTTCTTACAAGCAGGACAGACCACTGGACTCTTACCACATGCTTTATGCCAGTTCTGGATGCATTCAAAGCAATAGGCATGTAAACATGGTAGACCAATAGGATCATTCAGCTGCTCAAAACAGATGGAACATGCCAGAAAATTCTTCTCAATCTTTCTAACTAAAGCCTCTGCCATGATGTTTCAAGCTCCTGATAAGACAAAAAATTGATTAGCATTAATAACTTGTGTAAATTAAGTTCGCTTTCTGCAGTATGTGCCAAAGTTATATGTAGGTCATTTCATGGACAAGGGGCAGGAAGGTAGCAAGATTAAAAAATATGGGGCGGCCATCACAAACCTGGGGCGGAAACATACAAATATATCAAATTGAAATAAAGATATACAGAAAACATATAGCAAATTTCTCAAAACGTGGGGCGGCCATGGTCACCCTGGCCACACCGCTCGGTATGGCCCTGTCAAGGGGTCATCTCATGTCAAATAAACAATTTGACTTGCCATATCAAGGTTATAAGGGGTCTTCTTAGGGCCAGTTAGTAATGAAGGTTATTGGATTTTTATGAAACTTGGTAGAATTGATCATCATGTGCCCGAAATTTTAGATGCTGTATCAGTGTCAACAGGGGTCATTTTATGTTTAAATTAGTACAGATTATTGATTGTTAACAGGTTACCAGTGCTCAGTAATTCAGTAATGAATGTAAGATTTACAGGAAATCAAGGTATTCACAAAAGCAGGCAAGACTTTTGAGGAGATGGGAGATTGAATATAGTTCTTTTACTTCAGATTACTCCCTGATGACGCCTTTCAATGGTAGTCATGTTCACCAAGTTTCAATCCATACTTTTTTTTAACTAGTCGATGACCTTATAAAGTTTATATTTTCACAAAGTTGCATGAAAATCAATAAACTTTACTTAAAGGGCAGGTCTATTGCAAAAACAACATCCTATCATTGGCAAGCTAATATTATAAGGACAATAAAAATGACTCCTTTTTGAGAAAATAAGACGTTTAAAATTGATATTCGCAAAAACGCATGCTTAAGCGGTGAGTTCCTTGAACGAGACAGATTTGGCCTAGAAAACGGTGGTGACGTAATGAAATGAGATGTGCCCACTTCGAGAAAAGGGACTATAAACGCTCCCAATGGACAGAATGTATACTGTTCACAGAAAAAAACTCTAAAAAGTATTACAAATTTAATGGTTTTTAAATATATGGATAAAATCAACCACTTCTTTTTTATATATTAGTAAATTGTGATATTACAATTCATATGTATATCAATATCATGAGAAATATTAGGCCTAAAAAATAAATAAATAATTTGAGCTTAGAATTTCATCTGAGACTAGCATATAAACCGTGTTAAGTCCACAAACTCATGTAGTTATTATAGTTTCAGTTGGATGAAATATTACAAAGCAAATGCAATGATATGTGTTTTTGTTCAAATGTTTAGCTTTAAGTAGTACTACACCCTCGATAAATTTGTGTCTATTTTTGCATTTTCTCGAAAACTAATAGTCACACTGGTAACAAAAGTTATGTATATTATAGGGGCAAGGGATCTAATTACTATACTGGAATTTCAGTGACCAAAGACAAGCGGTTCGTTATTTATGATAAGAAATAAGGTACCGCTAGGATGTACCTCATTTCCTATCATATATACTGAACCGCTTGTCTTGAGTCACTGAAATTTCAGTGTAGTAATTGGATTCCTTGCCCCAACAATATACATAACTTTTGTTACCAGTATGTTATTATTTTTTGAGAAAAATACAAAAATAGTCACAAATTTACCACAGGGGTGTAGTACCCCCTTAATGATATGCATTTTGTTGTTGAAATTATGCTTATAATGATATGATATGTAATATTTTGCTCATATGTATGCTTTAGTGTTATGCATTATTTTGTTGAAATGAATGCTTTAATGATATGCAATATTTTGTTCAAATGTATGCTTTGTTGTTATGCAATATTTTTGTTCAAATGTATGCTCTGATGTTATGCAATATTTTGTTCCAGTGTATGCTTTGATGTTATGCAATATTTAGTTCCAATGTATGTTTTTAATGATAATGCAATATTTTGTTCAAATGTATGCTCAATCGATATGCAATATTTTGTTGAATGTATGCTTATATTGATATTTAATATTTTGTTCAAATGCATGCTTAACATGATTTGTTTTCCATGTTCTTTTATTGCCGAGGGCGTGGATGCCGGTCATCCATACTCTCTTATTAATTCTTGCTGCATGTTTTGAAATGTGTTATCTAATATTTTTGCTCTGATATTTTTGTATTTTACCATTCATATATCATGTTCTATTGTTTGCATATTATTTCATGTTCTGTTCTTGTATTTTACTATTTATTGCTCGCATACTTTGCAATATCAACACGTTTGAGTTTCAGTCTTTTCCCCTTGTTTCTGCTCTCCTTCTGACTGTATTTTAATCGTGTTGGTTTTTCAATGTTTGCTTGTTTATTTTGTTGTAAAGCGCATTGAGGCTCTTCGTAATAATGCGCTATATTAAGTGTCTGTTTATTATTATTATTATTATTATTATTATAGTAACAATACTGTGTGGGCTTTGTTGCGAAATGAGAACAATAGTGTGCATATTGTTATGCAGCATTGTTATGGTAAATGATAGTACAACTCATTGTTGCTAATGTCAAACTTGTCAAAGTGATTGTTATTGTATGATGAGAGCATGGTATAGTGTCAGCTTCATTTACCTACATCATCAGCCCAATGGGGGGAGAACACATACGCTTAAAACGGGGGAAGAACACATACGAGGCTGAACTTTACCCACACAATTTCTCCTTTTTCAGGAGAAATACGCATAACAAAATTGCAACAAGTGTCAACTTGTAATGTAATAATTATTCTCTTCGAATAGAGATAAACTTGTTTTTGCAATAGACCTGACCTTTAACTGACTTTGTAAATGTTGGTTTTCAATGCTAGTCATTTTTACTCAATTTCACAAAACAATTGTTGCTTATTTGACCACAAATTTTGCTTAACGTTGCTGCAAACAGTGGACATTTTCATAATTTTGGGTTTTACTGAGGGGCGACTTTGGAGGCAAGAGTTCTGACTGGAGGAGAGTCATTTATTTTCCCCATGCCTGCCTCCCCCATAGCATTGCCACTGATTTTAGGGTATTTTCAGACAGTTGTCAAGCCACACTTGAATTAAACTCAAAAATTTCCTTTTGAAGTTGGCTAAAAAGGGGCTTCAAGGAAATTGCATTTTTTCCCCAGAATATTAAATTAGTTGCAATTTAGTATCAAATATTCAAAAGTCATCATTTTGAAAATACATCATGATATGCACGTAGCAGCCCTTAATTTTAAATAATGTACCGGTTCAAAATATTTGGTTTATTCCCACTTGGTCCAATCCCATTTGGTCCAATCCCACTTAGTCCAATCCCATTTGGTCCATTCCCACTTGGTCCATTCCCACTTGGTCCAGTTCCCACTTGGTCCAATCCCATTTGGTCCAATCCCACTAGGGCCATGTCCCACTTGGTCCATGTCCCACTAGAGCCATGTCCCACTAGGTCCATGTCCCACTTGGGCCATGTCCCACTTGGGCCATGTCCCACTAGGGCCATGTCCCACTAGGTCCATGTCCCACTAAGGCCATGTCCCACTAGGTCCATGTCCCACTAGGTCCATGTCCCACTAAGGCCATGTCCCACTTAGGCCACGTCCCATTCTGACCAATACATAGGCCTATGTGTACATGAAAAATCCCGGGGAAAAAATGACAAGATTATAACACAAAACTTTTAATGAATCATTCAACATTATTTTTTTTCTCATCAAGTCCTAGGTTTTGAATTTGATAAATGCCACATTTCGGTTAAGTGCACTTGAGCAATAAAAACGCATGCCTTTAATTTCTTAATAATAATTATGTTACTTATAAAATCTGGCCTTGTTACACTCGGAAGATTATTTTTGTAACTTAATAATTTGTTTTGAGATGAAAAACACTGAACTATAAATCACTTTTTTAGTGTTTGCTATTTTTGCCTTCAAAAACCGTTCTTGCCAAGCGGTTAAAACCGCTGCTAAACCCGGAAATCTACCTCAGATAAAAAGTTACACTTTCGGAGTACAATTATCCAAGAAGGTCTAAATTAAAAAAACAAATTTCTCAGGGACACTCAACTTGAAGTGACGGATATGTGTTTCGGCAAAATTGGGAAATGTTCTATCCGATGACGTGACAATGTATTTTTTCAAAAATTGTTTACCCAATGGCCATTTTTTTCAAAATGCTGTACCAATTGACCACCTTTAGATTTTTTTTATAACAATCCCATTTTTTAAACACCATAAGGCCCCTACTTCCCGACTTTGGTAGGCACATACCTGTCACTTTTAAGATATCCCCCTAGGCCCTCCCCAGAATAATTTCAAAGAGACCACTTTTTCATGTTAAACTGCTCAAAATAACCCACAAAAGCATATTTTAGAGAGGTGAAGTAAACATTTTAGTTGCATGCTAGTGAGTATGGAGGGGGTCCACATTTTATCATTTAATTTTTATTGGGGTCTTTTCTTGGATAATTCAAATGACCTTCATGCACACTACATGTAGACAGAGGATGTTTAAAGACATTCCCATGACCCAATGGGGTTTCTGACCTTGGTATGTCTGGTTTTTGTACACATGTGGCAAGCTGACCATACTTTGCATTGGGATTGTGTGCAAATATCTGATATTTTATCCTATTATTTAACATTGAAAACATCGAGACTTAGGAATAAAAGTAATGCAGTGGGACAATATGAATGTTTCCTGTAAGAAAATCAAATATCAGTCCTAAGTCTCAACTATTAGCTCGTTGGCTGCAGTTTTAAAATGACCATTTTGTGTGTGTGGCAATGGGGACTTTGCCTCTAAAATTAGGTTATATTGGTCAAATTTCCCAATCATAGTGCATTGTAGGAATGCCTTTAAGCCTCCTCTGACATGTAGATAAACTGTTGTGATGTTGAATTTAGCCAAACAAAAAATTAATTTCTTTTGCCCATCAGTTCAGTAAAATGACCAACTAGAATCAATTCTCACATTAGAAGAAATATTTTTAATATATAATATAAAATGAAGACATACAAAATTACTTGATATTCAATTTATACATGGCACAAAGAAGTATAGAGTGAGAAAAAATATGGCCTAAGTGAGGACATGGCCCTAGTGGGCAATGGCCTAAGTGAGACATGGCCCTAGTGGGACATGGACCTAGTGGGACATGGCCCTAGTGGGACATGGACCTAGTGGGACATGGCCCTAGTGGGACATGGCCCTAGTGGGACATGGCCCTAGTGGGACATGGCCTAAGTGGGACATGGCCTAAGTGGAACTAGTGGGAGATGGCCTAAGTGGGACATGGCCCTAGTGGGACATGGCCTAAGTGGGACATGGCCTAAGTGGGACATGGCCCTAGTGGGAGATGGCCTAAGTGGGACATGGCCCTAGTGGGACATGGCCTAAGTGGGACATGGCCCTAGTGGGAATGACCTAAGTGGGACATGGCCTAACTGGGACATGGGCTAAGTGGGACATGGCCTAACTGGGACTGGACCAAGTGGGATTTGGACCAAATGGGATTGGCCTAAGTGGGATTGGACCAAATGGGATTGGACCAAGTGGGAATTGCCCCTTTTGATGGCCAGTTTTGTATACCAGTTTATAACTCGATAACAACAAAAGTACCAAAATTTTATAGACATCAAATACAATGTACTTGATCCTTCAGCTAAATAAAGTTTTGTGTATGTAGGCATATAAAGCCAAGACCACACACACTAAAACATACAACTTCTCAATTTTTCAGCAGCTAAAAGAAAGCAACATCAGCTAAAAGTGTGAAAGAATGCTGACAAAGGATGTAATGAATCATATGATAAAGATGCATATGGGGATAACCCTGAAGGGATAAGCTGCTGAAATGGCTGATAATTTCATAAGACATTCTCTAGACATGGGTCTACGTTTGAAGTAAAAATCCTGAAATGTAATGTGATCAGTCTAAATGAGTCTGATGTTGATCAAAATCAAAATTCAGTTTTCACTTTCTTTTCATGAGCAATTCAAAAGATCGTGCCGTATAGCGACAGCAGGAGTAACACTAATTGGTGCTGGTAGTAAAGTCTTCCAATTTTCTTTGCTTTGCCTCACTTGCTCGGCTTATAATTACAAGGGGACATATCTGACAGCTAACATTTCAATAAAAAGAAATGTATCTATTTTTATTGAAATGTTATATTATGGCGTTAATACTGGAGACTGCAATACCTCTCCCCCGAACAAACAAACAAACATAATTTGACATGCCACTTTTGAAAATGTATCACCCATAGATACACATCTGAATAAAGTAAGAAGCAGAATGGCTTTATAGCTCTTTGTGCATAATTATAGCGTAGATGCTTGTCGCCAAAATTTGTAAACTGGGATCTCATGAGGTGGAATAAATGTAAAGCGCTTTGGTACATGTTCACATGTGAAAGGCGCTGTATAAATACCAACATTTATTTTTTTTTATGAGCAGCCAATCAGTGATATTGTGTAATGAGCTGAAAGGGATCCTGGTCACCTCAGTCAGGTTAAATAAATAAATAAATCCTACTTCCAATTGTTGGCAATTATACCAACATAACCAATTATGCCAATGCCATAAGCTTAAACTTAATTTTTTAAATCATAAATTTAGCCAAAAATGTTTAAGAAGAACTTCCAAACTAACTTAATTATCTACCTGCAAGTTGAATCATCCATAGGTCAAAAAAGGTTTTGGATATTAAGGTTACCTTGCATGCATGTAAACTTCATTCACTCACTCCTTGTGATTTCCGGGATCATAATATCATGCAACAAGGAATGCATGTCAAGGTCATGGATGAAGCCATAATGAAGTGTAGATGCTGCCCTCTGTAGTTATATTATGGCCATTGGCACAGGGAATTTCCCACTTACACACTTTAATCTGCTACAGTTGTCAATCAATGCAATCTTTGTTAGGGTCGCACTTGTGTGTACATTGTTATCTATTAGAAAAATGTTATAAACATAAAAGAAGCCATTTGTGTCTTCATCCTTTTCCAAACTTGGTCCTATTTATAAAAACTTTGTATTGAAATTAATGCTTTGATTTGTTTGTGTCCATTTATGATATATAGATTTTGTTCTTGTTCTTTAACCTAATTGTGACCGTACAGCACAAATGAATTGTAATTCTGAGTTACAGTGTAAAATGTTTATGAAGGTCGTATTCATCGGTACCTCAAGTTGGCGCGACATGTATCTCCTTTTAAACCAATCAATAATCCTATTGCTGAAGAGGATTATAAGCTTCTACCTTAGATGTCTATAGAATTCTTAATAGCTCTAGTCTTTGTTTGCTTTGGCTAAATCCTGTGGTGGGTTACAAAGCATTGTATTTTGTCTAGGTATGTATAACCAACAATTAACAATGAGAGGATATTCCTGAACCTTGTTGACTTGGGGATGATTTGAAATGATTGCCAATTATGACTGTTTGATATTTATTACAAGCAATGTGGAAAAAGAGACACATGTAGAAACCATAACCCTGCTTCTGGATATCGTTTGAAGTCAAATGATATATCATTTTAAAGCTTATGATATAAATTTTCTAAACACAAAATAAACCAAAATTCACTGGGGGAGGAATTTACGGCTCATTCATCGTGTACGGTCACAATTCATGGCTATTTTATCTAATCTTACTGATAAGTATGCCAGTTTTTTCCTTGCTTGAACAGTGCAGCCATGCCGCATGTGAAGTATGCATGCAAGTCATGTTACGCATACACGCTGCAGCGTGTTAGGACTATGCCGGTAATACAGGAAATATTACCTGTCAGTATATTAATGAAGAGTATGCAGGTAATACGAATTTTTATCCAAGTGGTATTTGACCAATGAGATTGCAGAATTCTTATCAACTAAAGGATAAACATCGATATTCTCAAGTACTTCTGATGTTTAGAGACCATCAGCTTTCGCTATCTTGTGGTTGAAGCTGGTAAATCAAATGCGGTTGCATTTCCCTTAACTGTTATGGGTGCAAATCTGTGTACTCGTCTCTAGGTTATCACATGATTTCTTTTATACTTTTATAATTATATTGATTTACCCACAAGATGGCTGTAAAGGATGTCATACTGACGACCTCTGTATGGATAAGAGTCAGTTTTGGGTTACTCTTTTAAGAAATCACCAAAACTAGTATCTTAGCGTGCCTTTCATTGAGGAATAAATAAGTTGCAAAACAAACGGTAGCCTCACTGACTCAATGTGCATTTTACCCATTTTATGCAAAACAGACAGAAAGAAACTTGAATATAATACAGTGGTAAATTTCGATAAATTTGAAGTGTTTCCCTATTACCCGCTTATAAACATTGTCACATTGTTAAATTTTCTCGGTTCTTCTTTGTCTGATTTCTTTTATTTGATTATTTCTTTCATTTTATTTTATTTGTCAAACTTCAGGGCAAAAGCGTGACCATGTTTTTTTTGAATACCTCGTGCCTCAATGATGAGAACAAACTTTCTGTTGCCGTAAATTAAATTTTTGTTTGTCTTTTGTTTGTTCTCCCTACAGAGTGCTTGCATCAGAAGAAGTCCTTTCTACTGATGAAGATAGTAGCTCAGGTGATGATAGTGACTTTGAAGAGATGGGAAAAAATATTGAGAGCATGTTGACCAACAAAAAGACAAGCTCCCAGGTAACTTTGTTTATTTTTGTCATGTTCCTCCTCATTATTTATTATTTGTATTGCTATTAATAATATATTATTATTTTTATTTTGCACTTACAGATGTACATTAGGGCAAAATTTGTTTTCCTTTGCGCTTTTCCGTAATATATTCCTTTCATATGCTAATATTGCAATTTATTATGTAACTGTTATGTGTATTATTTTATGTATTTTTGTTCAAATGTAGGCCTCAATTAATTAGCTTATTTGCGTAATTCAATGTTCCCCTAACAATTATATAAGGGCTCATATTGAAATACCCTACCACGTTTTCACACAGAAAGAAGGGAGGATTCCCCTCGCTAAGCGCGCGCCTCAGGAAAGCTCGGTCATAAAACGGATGGATTATATGCATCAGTGATAGATACACCCTGCCCAGGATTTTAACAAAGAAGGCTAGCACAGGAAAGCTGCAGGATGGCGCACACCTTCCTGTGTAAGGGAATTTCAATATGAGCCCTAAGTATAATTATTAGTAGCATTATCATTATAAAAAATAAATAAAAAGGAAACTGTTTCTTTAGTTTATCATTACTTCAGCCAATTTGTCATGAGTTATTACATAATTATATTTTCTACATGTATGAAGGAAATAGCCTTCATCATTGTATTCATTTGTATCTTTCATTCAAAATTTCTCCTGGTTAGATTTCTCATGAAAGGGAGGAAGCAGAGAGGAGGGAACTTCAGCGTATGTTGATGGGCGATGAGAGTTCTCGAGATGGCAAAGAAGTATCCTCTACGTCCAAAATTGGACCCGTGACTCCTGGAGCAAACACATCTAAGGACGATGATAATACCTCAGTTCACAGTTTTGCTTCTTCATATGTGAGTAGATGTTGCCTAAGTGTAGCTTTGTTTCTTCTTGTCATTACATAATAGTATTAACATGTATTATACATTGCGGTAGATACCTTATTTTAGATAAATTTTGCACATGTTGTTGAATATTTTTTTATAATATGCTAGAGTTAACAATAGCCCATGAGGAGTGACACAAGTCAAAAACTTATATAAGCACCTAGGCACTATAAAAAACAACCACATGGGCCAATCAGTGGTTCACAGCTGAAAACCAGAGGGATGTTGCAAGCCATACCCTCATTAGATAATGGATGAAGGGGTATAGTGATGATTAGATTTAGGGGTAGGGTTAATGGTAGTCTAAACAATCAAATGAATGCATTTGATAAGGCTTTAGACTCAGGTGCATTGGTGATGTGAGTTGGAGCCCCAGCACAATCTCTCTTTGTTCTTGTGAAATAATTGAGGCAACTTAAAATTTTCTTGGGCAAGGAACTAAATGCTTATTGTCTCGGTAATCTGTATGAGAACTCGGGGAGCTGGCCCTGGCTGTAATGGCCAATTGTGCACACTTCTTAGCTGCAAGATCCTGATTTAACAGGGGTGTGATTCTTCAGAATTTTTTCTGATTTCAGGATTTTTAGTACCCAATTTCACACTGTTTTTCAGGATTTTCTACTATAAGGATATTTCACAAGCTTTGAATCACACCCCTGTGATTATTGCTAAAACGGATTATGGTCAGGTTATTGATTGGGTATGGTATAGGGCTAGCGACTTCACAAACATGATGTAAAGGGTATTCGGCAGTCAATATTTTTATATAAAAATCCATTCCAAAATGGAAACAATTTTAATACCTTAATAATTGATACCACTTGTTTGCTATTTAGACCGGACGACGATTGAAGATATATCGTACATTTCGAGATGAAGAAGGGAATGAGTATGTGAGGGCAGAAACAGTAAGAAAACCAGAAGTGATTGATACATATGTACGCATCAGGCAAACCAAGGATGAGCAGTATATGTGAGTATCAACTGTAGTAAAGTCAATAAGTACACTTATTTATTGCTCAGTGCCAGAAGTGGGTAAATGCAATAGCTGCCATGTGTAGTTGCCATGTGTAGATGAGTACAATATACTGTGTGTAAATTTGCTAAATGTTCACAGGGCAGCTATTGCACTTACACGCTTCTAGCACTGAGTAGTTGTTATGCATGCTACTACTACTGCTACTACTTTATATTTATATAGCACAATACATTCAATGATGCAATTACATTATTTTTATATAGGCAGTACATCCAAGGAGCACAAAGCAATAAAACATAATATAAATGCACAAGGATAATTTAGTAATTAAAACAAGAATAGAATAACACTGAAATAGTGCTAAAATGAATAACCAAATTACATAAAAATATGAGCAAAAGCATGCACTTAGAGCCCAAATGTATATAAGGCAAGAAAACATGTGAGTATGGAAACATGAAATAAATTTAATACATCGAAAAACACTTAGTGGCAGTGGCATTTACTATACCTCATAAATATTTATTAGGTAATCCAGACATCTTATTGGTTAATAGCGCCAGCGTCCGAGTACGGTATTTTGACTACTTCCCCGCGCCTGTGCAATTACGCGAATGCGGGGAAGTAGTAAAAACTTCCGCACCCCTACTACCACACGGTGTCTCGACCCTGCGCGTCACCGTTCCTTCAGACGTAGCATTATGCTACACACGGCTATTCTGCAGATGCGTTTATCGTGAAAATGGCGTCTGCTGCAGTTATCTTGCCGAGATTACCGATGGATAATAATACACAAATTTGACGTTTAATGAAACAAAATGTTATTTATGGAAAGTTCAAAAGAAAATTAGAATGATATAGGTCAAAATGTAGTAAATATTAATTGAACAGAAATCCTCCAATAAAATCAGGTAAGCAAAATATTAAGCTTATTTACCATGCCGGCCGGCACGTTGACTAGTCATGCTAGCGTGTGTTTTGACTTTTGTTTACGATTTTACCGTGATAGTGAAGATATTTATGAGGTATAGTAAAACAAATACAACATGTTTCATTTCGGGGAAGTAGTCAAAACTACTGGTCCCTCGGTGTTGGATGATTTGACTACTTCCCTCCGCTGACGCGGGAAGTAGTCAAATCATCCAACACCTCGGGACCAGTAGTTTTGACTACTTCCCCTCAAAACATGTTGTATTTGTATAATCCAAGGGTGGGAAGCTACCCCCTGTGAGAAGCCTTGCTCTTGCTCCCCCCTCTTTCCCCCATGTGGGATGCTGGCCATCCTGATATTTAATTTTTGCCATGCTGTTTTTGTACTTTTTAGCACATTTGTGACCATTTTGTCACATTCCCCCTACCCCATGAAGGTTGCCTTACCCTCCTCACCCTTTACCCCCTCTGAACATGTCCTGGCTACACCACTGCTCGGTAGCCAATATATATCAATGATTAATTAAAAACATGCAAAACTAAATTACATTAAATATGAAATACTGTTAATCAAAGGTGCAAGTGCGAGAAACAAAATATTACTCACATCCTAGCTTTAACATCACCAGAAAATGACATGCTCCTGTGGGATTTGGTGGTAATCTCATGCCCAGTGTGTACTGGCTTAAATGATAATCTAGAGATATGCAGCCTAAAGACGAATTTCTGTGAAATTTGCAGGAAAAAAAATATACTGCCTTGCACAACAAAAGGTTGCAACTGACAATTTTGTCTAAAAGGCATTTTCCTTGCATGGATGGCTTTAGGTATTTAATATATATATACCTAAATTCTGGGGGCCACTCAAGTTTCAAAGTGTACACCTGCATGTCCAGAAAAACATGAAAAAATTATCCTTTCCAGAGAATGAACAAAAATCATGTGATTGCCTGTTTTCTAGAAATGGTTTTAGTGTACCCAACTGTGTTTTTTCAATTTTGTGTTTTCTGATTTGCATCAGGACCATCACCACCAAAGCATTATAAAAATGATAAAAACAATCATGTTATAAAGGTGTATTTTATCAAAAACCTGTAAAAGTGGCACCTTCAGATAAAATCCTGCTTAGAAGTACCTTTCAGATACAATCCTGTTACATATATGTTACAGGATGTTTTTTGCTGAAAAGGACAAATTCTGTTTACGGTATGTATTGAAAATCTCTGGTCGCAAATGTGTACACTGTGAAGAACACTATGTGTACACCATGAGTGCCCCTCCAGACTTAAATAATGTCTAAAACACACAATTTCAAATCCCTAACCATTTACAGCCTTTAAAATTTATGTGCATGTCAATGCAAATGAAACACAATGTGTTTCCAGTATCTTGGAAATATTCAATTGGACACAGTGTTTGAAGTAAGTCGAGTCCTCTGAGCAAAAGCCTGTGAAAATAATTTGCTACCCTGCGGGCCTGTGAAATTTTGTCGCAAAAGTCAGCCAGACTTTGCCATCCGTGTCAATGTCATGCATGGCATTCCCTGTTGTTGATTTGCAAGTCTGAAGTCTTACAAAGTGTCACAAATTGTGGACCATTGTAACATTCAAATTATAAAATTTGAGTTTGGGCCCATAAGAAATTGTTGAGGGCCCATAGATATCAAACCCAAGGGCCAGAATGGCTGAGTCTTGAAGATGTTGGCTTATTTCAAGCTTATTTGACAGCTGGCTGTATCCTTTTGTTGCATTAGGGCTGTAATAGTGTAAACACTAAGTATTGCAAATATTGACAGATACAACACCAAAGAGTACAATTTATTCTGACATATTTGAGCAAAACAAAATATTGAAGTGTTCTGTTTTGAATAATATCTTGATTGTTAAATCATTCATTTTGATGTTTACTCTTTAAAGATACGAAGAGTTCAGATGGAAAAGTCAATAAACATCACTTGCAAACTTTTTGCATTATGGCCAACAACATCTTACCTATAATTATAGCTTTTAATTGACATTTTAATTTTTTTTAAATCTGTTGATGGCACTGCTATCAACATTTAATCCTGTTCAATTCATGTAGAAAATTTTCCTCTTTTTTGTTAAAATCTTGCTGAAAACTGTAGCAAATGTTGAAATCCAGTTGGATTTGACACAATTTGACCATATTTGAGAAAATTTGTTTTGGAATTCCAAAATCTTTCACTCCTTTTTACACTATTTTGGATTACTTTGCTGGGTTTAGAATTGCTAAAACTGTTTGAATTTGGTTGGAATTCCAAATGGAATAGCCCAATGCAAAGAAGATATCTTACACTTCCCACAATGCATTTCTTCCATTTCAATTTTCTCTACTAATGTGCTATGTAGTGCAACATGGGTCGATTGTGACAAAAAGTAACTCAATGAACAAAGCACATCCAAATATTACAAAATATGTTGATTTCTTGACTATCAATCCATGTTTATCCTTCCTGTTCTCAACCTGAAAACAAAGGAAACCTGTACAAAGTAATAGGAGTGTCATTTGATGTTAATGAGGTGATGCATCATGTTGCAAAGGATTCTGGGAAGGGTAAGATATCTTCTCTGAGCCCAATGCAAGTCCTGATACACAATGTTTTTTTCTCTCAGTCGTCAATTTGCACTCCATGATGAGAAGCACCGTGAAGAGATGAAGAAAGAGAGGAGGAGAATACAAGAGCAGTTAAGAAGAATTAAGAGGAACCAGGAGAAGCAGGAGCAGATGAAGTTCCAACCACCTGCTCCTAAGAAAGAAAAGAAAAAGAAAGAAAGACCAGATCTGAAAGTAAGTTCTTAAGATTAAGTCCAACTTTTTCATTGAAATTTTTAAGCAAATAGAAAAATTCGCTTTTTATCAAAGCAGCTTTAATCTGCTATACTGAGCATGAAGTTCTCAAAGCCTTGTGGTTCTTGAAAAAGTGACAAAAAATAGCTAAAACTGAATTTTGATAACACAAGATATTTATAGATGAATTTTTGCAATGCATAGCACTTTTTGATATTGGCCATATTGGATTGATATAGTGTGGACCCAAACAACTTAAACATATATTAATTTACATTAACCGACACATACAAATTGAAAACAAAATATTCAAATATCAAGAAAAAACTTATCAAGATTGTCAGGATGCAAATCTTGCAAATTTAAACACCCATGTATTGGACTCTAATTGTTAAAATGAGTGGCCCTTTCATCATACACCAACATTATTACTGAATACTGTATTATGGATAAATACTCAAATTGTCTTTGTTTTACAGATGAAATGTGGTGCCTGTGGTCAAATAGGCCATATGAGAACCAATAAGGATTGTCCCATGTACGCCAAAGCCAAGGAGTCCAACCTACCATCAGTACAAGTTGCTATGACAGAGGAGCAGGAGGAGGAGGAAGAGAGGAAGATTGAAGATGACGAGCTGGTGAAAACAGAAGGAACTAAGATTGTGTTGGCTAAATCTGTTCTTAGTCAGTAAGTTTGAATTTTGTTGTTGCTTTTGCTACTGATATTATAGACGCTGTCAGCCTTTCACCATTGTGGGTAAAAACTGTTAAATCGACATGTTTGCATTCCCCTTTAGTTGTCGTGCATGTGAATCTTTGTACTTGTCTCTAGGTTATTACATGATTTTCTTTTATATTTGGCTGACAATGATGTCGCACTGACAACCTGTACAGCTTCTGCTATTGATATTATACAGGAAAATTAAAAATATCCATGTGATTTTGCTATGTTCGTAATGGTACTTCTCTATCTGAATGTGAATTTCTTGGGGACATATTGCACACGGTGTAAAGTACTACCCTACTTGTATTTTTTCCGACAAACACCATCTATATAATTTTAAAAACACACCACTTGAATATTAACAAGAAGTCTATTATGTTGACAGTGACTGTTTGAGTAGCTATAACAGTAAATCAAACAAAGTCACGGTGAATGAAATCAAAACTCCAGTCTCAGTGTTTATATGACGTTACCAGCTACAGCTAGTGCATACACTACATGATACTTGTCATTCACTGTGTCATTCGGTATCCCTTCTCTTTATATTAAACCAGGGTTGCTGTATCTCCAATTTTGGGGCCCAATTGGGTGGTTTTAGAAGATTTCTATCCACAATTACGACCATTTCTAGCATCCTCTTTTTAGGGCATAGTTCAATAGATATACACAATCATTTCCAAAATTTCAGTTGATTTGGTCATTGAATTGGCAGGTTACACATAATGGCATGTATCACATTGCCCCATATCAGTGCAGACAAAGGCGTACTAGTACGTATATGTACTGACGTCATGAATTTCCCACAATTCATTGAAGCTTGAGTGCTAAGGAACAAATTGTATGTGTGGATTTTTTTATATCATGTGTCTGAATAAAGATATGCCGGAATTTGTATTGATTACGTAACACCCCACTCTTTAACGATAAATATTTCAAATTTGACGTATGATTTTAGAATTTTGACACATACAATTTGTTCCTTAGCCCTCCAGCTTTATTGTCTGAAAATGTAAGCCTTGCACCTGTTAAGATAAACTGTCCCAGACGATGATTCTAAAGTCTTATGTATTTCTTTATAATGTTGCAATGAATTGTGGGAAAATCATGACATCAGTATGTACAAGTACTTCACTGCATATAGGCCTCTGTGTTGTAGTTTCCATCTGTCGACAGTGGGAAAATAAAAATTGGAAGATGTCTTTGTCAAACGACCAAATCTGCAAGAAAATCTGTGCACATAAACATTTAACTAGGTTTCTAATGCCATAAAAATCAAATTTTTGTTGAAGTTAACTGGGGGGACGTGGCTGTTGGTCATGCAGTGCTCATTTAAATGGAAAATCGGGTCAAATTTACGAACTCTGTCAATGTAATTGGTACTTACCTTATGGGAATGAAAGTTTCAGAGAGAATTGTGTGAATTTTTGGTATATTGCCACAAGATTTTCGCTGATTTTGTGTTGGCAACTCTGCATTCAACAGGTTTTCCTCCCAGCATTAAGGTTTTCATAGCAGGTTACTCGTAGATGCTTTCCCCGCCATTTAATTTCCCAGTAGATCTGCAGACTGTTAGGTAGATAGATAGCTTTGTTCCCTGCTATATTCCCCTGTGTTGAACTTTTGTGTGTGTCGAAGTATGTAATGAATTCTATCAGAAAATATAATAGAGGGGTGCAAAACGGTGTGAAATTTATCTTCTTGCTGAAAAAGAAAGTGTTGCTGTAAAATTGAAAATATGACTAGGGGAAATTGGTTTTTTAATGTCAGTTCATGCCCGGTATCTTTTAAAGAATGTTATGTTAGGCGAGGAATTAGAGCATGAACATGATCCCTTTCTTACCTGTAAACAACCCGGATAAACAACTTTGTAATTTGGGACCTGCTCCCATGAAATCCGCATAAAGTCGGGAAATTATAATTCGAACATTATGTCTAAATTTAAAACACTCAGATTGTCAGCTTTAAAATGATATTTCACATACTATGATTACTCAATCTTTGGTCATACAAAATACATTTTTAGCTTCAAAATTCTGTTGTTTTTATTGATTTTGGCATGTTTATTGGACTGTATCTCAGATAAAGCCTTGGCGACTTTGTCCATGCTTTGTGGGAGCAGGTCTCGTACTATGTGGTTACATTGTATGTCCATATTATGTTAAATGTTTGTTTTTGCCAAAGTATGTTATCTTTTGTATGAATATGATGAAGTGGGTGTATTCTGATATTCTAATTTTGATGTAAGCTGCTTGGAGAAAGAAAAATATTTTCTTTTACAGAATTAGAGTAAAGAATTTCAAGTGATATGGGAAAAAACATGTTTGTTAAATTGTGACATGTTTTATCCTTATTAAAGCCCAGATTTTGTATCTTGTGACAAGTGAATGATTTATTTGGAAAGATTTATATTTATGTGAAGAAAATGTCAGAGAATAACTTATTCATGTGCAATTTACTGAGTGAATGAAAAACAAAATTAATAGTCATAGTGTGCAGTGGGTTTGGCCCACGCTTCTTATTTCCGATCCACGTTTCTTATCAAGGCAGGCTTTATATACTGTCATTATGCAAATTATATGTGAAAAACCGTGATTATACTAAATAATATAATAAACATTTTAATTCATAACTGTTTTTTCTTTCTTCGTGCAAGAATTTAGTTTTTGTCATACAATTTCTTACCTCGTTCCTCTTGCTCAACAAAGCAATATCCCCTTCTTCTAGAATATAAATTATGAACAAAGAAAACAGCAGTATTGATGAAGTTGAAGCCCCATTCAAATACATGTTGCTAATCTATATACTGTCAGTATATAGATTACAGATTCATGTAAATGCCTTATTTTGTCTTAAATACACAGCTGTCGGCTGAACCGCTATGTTAGCACACCTATGACAATGACAAAGGTACCAAAATCTTAATTTTGATGATTTTTACGATCGTCCGGATTAGCAAATCAGTGAATGGGCCTTTAATTTACCCTCACTTTCTAAAGCGTGGGCTGCGCACTATGATATTATAGACACTTGTATAAATTTGTACTTGATTATAAATGAAGTGAGAAGTATTGAAACTTGATATTTAAATAAGTAATTGGTAAAGGTATTTGACTGAATAGTGTATAGAATGATGCTTGTTAATCCTTCACTCAGTCCAGAAGCTTTAGAATATGAAAATTGAGGAGGACATTTTAATTACTTTTTTACGCAAACTTTTTATTTTAGGTGTTAATTCACACTTTCGTGGACAAGATAAGCAAGCAATATAAAGACTTTTACCTCTATGCTGTAGAGCTTATTTTTTGCTGTAGGAAAGCTTCTCTCATTTTTTTCTTCAAATTTTCATCAAAAACTAAGGATATGTGTCAGTTCAGTCAATTTTCTTTTCAAAGTTTTTCAAAGTTTTTGGCGACTTTGGAGAACCACTGGACCTATAAAAGCACATATTTAATATAAATGCATGGAAAACCAATGCATCTATGAAAATAATTTTTTTTTTTCAAATTAACTATGAATGATCCTAGCACCAGTGATTCTTTAACTTTGAACAAAAACAAATTTAAATTTAAATTTTTTTTATCCGATATGATAATCGGTTGAGCCCTACTTTTAATGAATATTTCTAATAACAAGTAAAATTCAAAGAAACAAACAAAAATAACCTCCTTCATATCATATCTAGTTTTTGTAAATTGATAAGAATAAAAATTATACCGAACAAATAGTTTGTTATGTTGTCCAAAAAATGTGGGTCAAAGCCATGTTTTTTATGATTTGCTCAAAAACTGAACATTTTTACTAAATCTAAACTCACAGTAGTGTGGAGAACAACTTAGGTCCTGATGGGACCAGGCTCAAACCAGACCAGGCCCAAAGCAAAGCGTAGGTCACTTGAGGTCAAAGGTCATGTTGGAAACATTTTGAAATTACTCCGGATAGGTTCAATAATAATTAAATTGTGAATAATGATAAACATAATTTTTCACAAGGTGTGCCATTACAAATAATACAGGAGACAAGCAGAAAAAGTGATCCCGCCCGGGAATCGAACCCAGGACCCCAAGTTTACAAGATCTGTGCCTTAATCACTTGGCTAGAGATGCTTCGTGATTAGACTGGTTGAAATTGAACTTATAAGCAGTCACTTATTTGCCGTCGATCATGCCACTGTTTTTCCATGCCAATAATAAATTCAGTCAATATGCTGCTGTTCTTGTTAACTAAGTACTTGTTTATCTGCTAGCTATTTGTGATCATAATATGAATTTATTGACCATATTTCTACAAAACTGTTTTAGATTCAATCTCTTGGGCCATTATGTTTGCTTGTTTTCTGTTGTTGTTGATATAATGGAAAGACAGAAGCAGACAACCTTCCCCTGGCTTTCAAACTCAAATCCACTCAATTTCAAGACAATTGCACAAACACCAATTTTTCTTCAATCTCATCTTTCTTTGCCTTCAGCGCTGACAAGATCCGCAGACAATCTCTGGTGCTACGTTTCCCCAAGGAGAAACTGCCTAAGAAGAAGAAGAGGCGTCGTCCAGATGAATCTCAGCAGTCGTTAGATTATCTCAAGGTAGGATTGGGAAGTTGATCCACCTGCTTGGGAGGGGATTAGGAGGGATAATCCATCTTAATCCATTGCCATAGGCAGCTAGTGTCAATGACATAGCAAAGGGTATTTTGTTTCTTGACAATTCAATACCTGGGGAATGGTATGAAATCGATAGTGCCTGAACCCATCTCATGTGAATGTCCATAGGGTGAGCTCTTATTGGTAAGGGTCTTGTGCTTGAGAATTTACATTTGTAGAAGTAATGGTTTCACAACCCAATAAGATGAATATGGTGAGCAAAAATCTCCACAAAAAGAACATTTAATGATTTGTTAATTTTTTGGTTGCAGATTTTTGCCCTATACATGCAATACATTGAACGTTTTTGTGTGTCTTTAATTTCATGGTCGTGACTGGATTCACAAAATTCACAAAACTAAACCTTTCGTGAAAATAATTAATAAATAGAATATACATTTCCCTTTATCTTCAATTTTTAAGTTGTAAATATTTCTTTTGTTTCCTTTCAAACAGCGCCTCATCAATCTAACAAGCGTCGCCGAGCTGACCCACATGTGACCTTGAGTACTATGCTGGAGGCCATTCTCAATGATATGAGAGAGTTACCATATGTAAGTACCATTTTCCCTGAATAAGTATATTGCTTGATTATGGTAGATTTTACGTATTTAAGTATTCACATACATTTGATTTGTCAATCAATCTTTGCATTAATCCGGTGGTTTGAGTAGTGAAAAATTCCCATCAATATACCAATTTTTCACAAAATTTGGACCCATCGATATACCAAAAGTCACAATTTTTATTCAAATTTAATAAAAGTTTTTACATTTTCCCCAAATTTCAAAAGTTTTTGCTAAAGACAAAATTGGGCTGATTTCAAAAATAAAATTGAGACAATTTTGAAAAAAAAAAACCAAACCCATGTTTTGCGATTTTGCGGCATATCCCGGTTTGGTCATTTGTACTGAGTATCCTCCTGGGTATTAATCAACCAATTCTCTTGGCTCATACAACCTCAAAATAAAACAAATTTCATTTCATGATGTGCACAAAAAGACTAAACACATACAGTGAAAATTGAACAGTGTAAGTGTACATGCATGTACACGTATACACAAAAAATATATTCAAATTTGTCTTTGAAAAAAAAAAAAGATAGTGTGTTTAGTAATCAGTTAACTACAAGAAATAAAGCGTGTGTATCTGTTATGTTTGCCTACCATTGGTAATTATTTCAGAGATTGTTGGGACAAAATTATGTTACATTTCAAATTTAAAGTATTCATATTAAAAAACAAAGTTCTCACAATTTACATATTCTGGAGGTTGGTGCCCTGAATGTTGGGTATTTATACCTTTTTGTGAACTATATTTATATACTACCATTAATGTGGCACTGAGATATGTGTTTTATTGTTTCATTGAGTTATCATTTTATTCCTCACCCACAGACACAGCCATTCCATGCACCAGTAAATCAAAAGCAGATTCCAGACTACTATAAGATTGTACAGGAACCCATGGACCTACAAACAATCAGAGAGGTAAGCATCCACCAGACACAACATATCTGTGCACATGAAATCAAAACAGGTGTCCAGTATAAAAAAATATGTGAATTGTTTGATTTTTGATAAATTCCAAACCTATATAACTTGTGCAACATGACTCCATCCATTAACACAGAAAGACCTTTTGTGCCAAGGTACTTTGATGACAACACATTTTAGGAAATTGAGTATTTTGGCATGAGTTGGATGAGTTTTGACCAGTTTTGAATTTTTTATCCCCACTCCCATAAAATTTGACCTGAATTGCAAAGGAGTGACAATTTTACACCCACCCACATCTTATTTTGCACCATCCAAAGAACAATAATCAGCAAAAAAATACTTTTAAACCACACATTGGGAATTGGGAATTGAGTAATTTCTAGAAAGTTGCAGAATTTGGTAACATATACCCCCCACAAAATTGCTGACAGCACTCAACCAATACGTTCCTTGTGCAATGTCTGGATAGAATTTGTGATATTAAATTTAGTTTGTTTGAAATATAATTTTTGTTCAAATGAAGCTGAGGCTTTTTCGTATCCCTCAAATGAAGCTGAGGCTTTTTCGTATCCCTCCATGGTATATCCATCCTAGGTTTGGATCATGTTCACTAGGTTCACTTGGACATGATTATCACCTGAAGAGGCCAGTTGGCAAAATTCTGAAGTTGTCCCCACAATCGATGATGCCCCTGAAAATATCTTAACAGGGCAAATGAGTGTAAAACACAAGAAAAATTGCATTTTAACTCTTATTGGATTCAATATGAAGGTTGGTCTTAAATGAACCTTCAGGAAGACAAATTATTTTGTATAATATTTATGTTTTTTTTATAATATGTTTGTAATTGGATGAAATAAACAGAACTGAACTGAATTGAAGTGAACAAAACAGGATTTTGGGTTGATTTTGTATTGGCAGTTGCTCCATAACCAATTACAGGCTTACAGCAAGCTTTGCAAATAGCTATTTGTACAGGAAATTTGTAGGAGGACTCAGACTCAGACTACATCATTGACAGTACTGTAGCATCATAACCCCCTCCCATCAAAGTTCAAATTTTGAAATATCATGTTGAAAATTGCTGTAAAATGGCAGGTGTCCCTCAATCAGGTTCAGTGCCCCCCCGGCAATCTAATGATTCAGGCTACATGGATATTTCTGATCACTGATAGGAATTCAAACAAGTAATTTGGACTACTACAAGATCATCTAAGAACCTGGACCTATTTCTACAAGCATGTAGAGAGATGAGAATACAGCATGGTTCATCAAAGTGAAAGGCCTCTAAATCGACTCTGTTATGTCGTTTTTATTTTAACTGGTTGGTGAAGACTGATATTTTCATCAAATGTGTTTACCTTGTGTGGGTGTACCATTATGTTTGGCATATCTATAAACAAATATTTTCCCAATTAAATTCTCGGCTGTCTCTCAGCAGGAATATCTATATAAATATTACCGGGTGTTGATAACAAAATTGTCTGTGCTTGTGAATGGTTGAATTTTATACCTTGTGTTTACTCAATTTGCTCAATACATATGTCATTAGATGTTAGAGCATCAAATGAAATTATTTATTTTTGTCTCTGTTTTCTTACACTTTTATCCCCGCTCCCTGCTGTCTGTCTATCTATCTGTCATTCTGCCCACTTTTATATCTTTTTATTTCTCTGTCTGTCCCTCCTCCCTCTTGATCTTGATAAATTGTTGACTGCACAAAATGCCCAAAAGCAACTCTTGATGTGCAGACACCATGCAAATGCTAATTTTTGTTGAAATTGAAGTCTTGCAGCTTGGTCTTGTACAACTAGATGGACGTTACTAGCGTCCGGTGTAGAGTGTTCCATTGGGGAATGGTGCAGGGGTAAAGGGATTTCCTGTAGCAGTCCTTTATTTGATTCAGGGATATTATAATTGAGATTTTGCGATGAAAGGGTGCATGTAGTAGGGAATTATTTGAAGATAACTGATATTACTTTGGTTGAGTCCATGGGTTTCTTTGAATATGGTGATAAGTCTTGCATGAGTTTGCAGGGTGTCCCAGCCAAGTTGTTGCAGCAGTGTTTGTGACGCTATTTGTAAGTGCATAATCATTCTTCACAAACATTGTGGTATGCCTTTGGACTTGTTCCAGACTGTCTTCTTATGGTAATACTCCCAAATTGGACTATCAAATTCCAGTTTGGGTTGAACAAGAGAATTTTCAGTTTTAAATGTCCGCAACTTTATTTAATTTCAGCCTGTTTTGGGTACTTTTTGCCCAATTTCGCATGCTTTTTCTGGGTTTTTTAGGAAAGTGCAGTCTCATGGTTGTTTTATTGGCTATATCATTATTTTTTTTGGTGAACTGTTCATTAGTTTCTTTTGATGTGGCTGAGAAAATTTGTTTGCCACAGCCTCCTCCTTCCCTTCTCCCTCCTCTCTCTCTCTCTGACCCTTTTCTCTCTGCCTTCCATCCTCTCCTCCCTCTCTCTGTCTCCCTAATTGTCTCTCTTCCTCCTACTTCCTCTCTCCCTCCAGCGCTCCCCTCCTCCCTCTCTCTCTCCTGTTTAATCTCTCTCTCTCTCTCAAGTTAAATTTAAGATGTCTGTAATTTCAACAAAAAAAATATATGTGGACATAAACCAAAATGACAGCTGCTACTCAGTTTATAGACTAAGTAGCCCTTCCTGTGACCTCTGTCATTATAAAACCCACACACAGTCTGCTGTCAACCTCAAAATATACCAGACAGCTCTCCAAATTGACGCGACTTTAACTAATAAATTTTATAGTATTTGTGATGATAATGTAAAGGGATGGGAACAAAATGTTACAAGAACATGTCTAATATGGTAGGCCATGCTGAAAATGCACATAGGTTTTGATTTTGACTACTTTTTGCAGATAGGAGGTTTGATGGCAATGCTGAAAATGGAGGCTTTGATTTTGGCCATTGTTTGCGATGGGAGGTTTATGTTTAAAGGTCAAATGCACTTTGGAGGTTTTATGATCCAACTGACCTGTTTGTTTGTTGATCATTTGGTTTGTGAAGTGAAAGCGAAAGTGTCATTAAGAAAATAAATGATAGGAATTTTTTTGACTATCCTCTACCGTGTGATAGAGAGCAGGCAGGGCCAATATTTTGAGTAGTGGATGCCAGCGCAGTTGTCTGTCTCATGGTAGAGGATAGTAAAAACAAAAATTCATATTGTTTATTCTCATTCTTAGTCCGTTAATATTGTTTTTAACTAAATACTGTTTTATTTAGCAAAAATTAAGTTACAGTCATGAAAAGTTCCCTTTTTCTGAAATAAAAGAAACTTGTTTACCATTTTGTTGCATGCACTGCAATCTTGTTCATGCATTATGCTCTAGAACGTGTTACATATTCGACAAGCGTCATCCGCAGCTCCTGCCATATACCGTGTGTTAGACAGCATGCACAGCCACTGACTAAGCCACAAACACTGACTAAAAATGTACTTTTATCACTGTAAACAAACATAAAATTTCTGTCCACCAACTTTGAGATCATAATAGCCAATTTTTAATTGTACCAAGTGCAAAAGCCCACCTTAAGGGCAGAGTAATGGGAGAGAACACGGATCTTTTCGAGCATCATTATTTTTGAATTGTATGTCCAAAGTATATAAAACTATACATTTTTGGAAAGGAAATGAGTCAAGGAATCCCATGGTGACGTCAGATTTGTTCAAAAGTCTCGAGTTTTTGACAAAATCACAAAAATGCACTTTTTTACCCCAATTTTTTTGTGACAACTTACAAAAAAATCTGTTCGGAGTAAAAAAAAATTAGTTAGTTTTTCATGGAGAAGAGACATGAACTTAGGGAAGTTTTTTTTATTTTTTTGAAATTTGTCACTTTTGTCGAAATATTGCAAAAAACATGTGAAAAAAGCAATTTTGTCACTCTATTAAGCTAAAAATTGCACATAATGGTGTATATTTTTGTTCAAAACAAATATTTTGAAAAATGAGAAAACCTTCCCTAGACTTTGATGTGCTCTAACGATAGTGCAAAAGGTTTACCTTTTGCTTGCATATTTTTCGAGTTATCTTGTCACAAAAATCGTACAATATTGTTAAAAATGAACTCTGAGAAATCGACGTTTTAGTAAAAAAATGTCAAAATTATGCACAAAACGTCTTAATATTTTAAAACGGCAAGACTTTCACGCTTGTAAAAGCTGTATCTGGTTATTTCCTAAATCCAAAATAATTAAAAAATCTAAGTGGCTTTTTCACTGCAAATTTTTGTTTTGTTTACATCACATTTGCTGGCGTTAATAACATAACGAATGCGCCTTACTGCGTTGCACATACGCGCAGAGTTGCGCCGCGTCACACGACGCGAATCGCGCGCGTAATAACAATATTTCGCATTCGCGCATTGCCGACTCATTATTTCCCGCCAATTTACTAAACTGTCTTGAGCCATGTGACTTTTTAGAGTTGAAAAGAGTGAAATAAATCAAGCAAAAATACAAGTAAATATTAGGAAGTTGTATTTTTATCAGTTTCAAGTGAAAGAATACATCTTAGTGTTGATAAATATCACGAAATCTCAAATTCGGGTGTGGACGAATGTGTCTCCCCTTACTCTGGCCTTAACTAGTGTATGCTTACTCTATAAAATTCACTTGCATAAATGCTATTAACTTGTTGAATTTGATTTTTTTAAAACAGCGTGTTCGTTCCAGGAGGTATCAGTCCGAGATGACTTCCAAAAGGATGTGCAGCATATTGTTGAAAACAGTACAACGTATAATGGAGCTAAGAGCGCCCTCACAATGACTGCGCAGAATATGATGTTGCTCTGTAAGAAGAAATGTATGGAGGTAAGTAGATTGTGAAATTGATGTGTCTTCTATTTTCCACACAGGCAAGTTGAAAAAAGATGAATTTCTTGGGTGGTTTTAGTCATTGGTACTTAACTACTTCCGGACCAGCTCCAGACTGACCCTCGCCGCTCAGTTAGATCTCACGACCTTGCAGTTGAAATTCCAAGATCTAACCTTGTTAGTCATGAGCGGTCTTTCATTCCATCTACAGCCCGCACATGGAATTCACTCCCGCCTCACATTCCTGGAATTGTGAAACGGACCAGCTTCAAAAAGGAGGTTAATAGCTATTAGCTATCTAGGCGCCAACCCGTCAGCTTTATTGTAATGTTAATAACTATTAATGCCTTGATATGTCTTGACATAAAAAAAACCCCAAAAAACAAAAAAAAACCAGAAAATGAAGATTAGGCAAACAAAATGAGAATCAATATGATTAATTTTAAATCTGTTATGAAAAATAATTAGATATAATTTGGATTATGCCAAATGATCAACAAAAATCTGCCAAATAATTACCCTTCATGATAAGTTGAGATTGGTCTGAATGCTATGATATTCTGCACAAAAATTTACTACTGGCCGGAGAAAGTATTCCATCGCTTCAAGTATATGAAATTGTTTAAAACATTCATTTTACCATGTGTTAATACCAGTCTCCTTTGTATGTTATAATTAAAACTTAACGTAAAGCACAACATAATCATCCCTTTGGATGTGAACATTTGAAAGATAGGACTACATGCAGCAGTAGATTGTTGTATTCTCCCACATACAGGGTGTCCCAGAATGATCTATACCGGGAAAGATGGAATTTTTAGGTATGAAGGGCATGTTGAATGGTCATATTGTTTTGCATTTTAAGTTCTACATATATTTAGCTTTCTCAGATTTTTTAGATTTTAAAATTGGACGTTTCTAGTAGAAGTTATAGAAGATTGCGTAAAATGGTGAATTCTAAGTTTTGACAACGCAACCTATTTTGAAAATCTGTAACATTACTAACCGCTCAGCACAAAGTTATTTGGAAAAAGTTATGCAGGTATTTTAGTTGTGCCCTGTTCACATTTCCACTAAAGAGCCGATATATATCTATTATTTATGACGTGACGAAGCAATCATTATATGGAATTAAGGATTTGTGGCCTAATCCCATTCTCTCTTTGGCGGTAGTTTTAAGTATAGTTATTGTGGTGTGAGGTCCATGTCATTTGAAATGCTTGCAGAGATCGAACTGGTTGTGATACAGAAAAGACGGCTCCTCAATTTACTGTACAGCAGCGTGGATTTCTTTCAAAATCTTACTGGCAAACCGGCAGCTATGTTGAGACGCAAAGAAGATTCATTAGACGATAGTGTATAACGTAAAGAAGTTTGACGAGCACGGAACTGTCAGGAATCGGCAGAGTGAAGCTTCTGGTGCTCGTAAAACTGTAAGAACTAGAGCTTAACATTGCAGCTGTCCGGCAAGCTTTAAGGCTTAACCCCAACAGTAGTTGTCGTCGAAATGCTGTGCCAAACATCCACGTTCTTCATTTAATCATATCGTGCCATTTTTCAAAGGTATTTTCATCGATTTTACATTATTGCATGCCACGCCAAAACAAATAAAGGTAGCGGGCTGAAATTAACAGAATAAGTAGTAGACATGTCCATCATTATAATGCTGGTATCAAAAATAGAAACACTGCCCGTCTTCTATTTTTAGTTATTTTTGCAAACACGGTACAAATCATTCTGGGACACCCTGTATTGTGGTATTGATGAAATAGAATTGATTTCCAATTAATATTTGAAGAAGTGAATCAAAGGAAATTTGGCTGAAGCAGGATGCAAACAGGTGTTTACTATACTATAGTAACAGGTATAAACAGGTGTTTACAAAGAGTATTTAGTTCAAACTTACGACACATTTGAATTCCCTGTACATATCTTACTTAACCTGATTTCACCCTATGGACAATCATTATTAGTTCAATATGTATTCAATTGCTTATATTTAGGGATTCAATCATCACCGATTAACAACGATGCATCCACGTCGTCTACGTGGTTTACTTCGTAAGCTGCCCTCACAAAGTAAACCATGCTGACGCGCCGGACGTGAGTTGTTAATCGGTGATGAACAACGGTGAAACATGATTGAATCCCTTTCAACAACAAAAACAAGCTAAAGATCGTCTAATTCACATGATTCTTTCATTTGGAATATCCTTTTCTCGATTGCCACTCAACCTTACAAGAAGATCGATGATTTCTCTGTTGATATCAGCAATAAAACTAAAGAGTAAAACGGTAATGTTCAGCTTACTTTAATAACATATTAAGAAAGTGTTGGCGCATAAGTACCAGGCATCACAAATTTTACGCTCCACACGTAACGCCTATGTGTAATCTTATGCGTTAGCATATACGCTACTGGAAAAGTGTGGATTCATCACGGATTAATAACGCTTGGCTCCTGTACAAAGGTATACATGTAGGAAGAATTGTTGAACAGGGTTTGTTCTTTCATTGTTTTAATGGGTGCCCTTAATTAAAGAATCACTTAGTCTTTCAATTAGCTGAGAAATTAGCTGACTAAATAATTAAACAAAAAAACAGACATTGTATTTGATAGCATAATTAGCACTACTTACCTTATTCCTCCATTCTCTTGACTTTTCTAAGACAATGTTTACACAGAAAGAAGTCGCCTCAAATTCAACATCAATTTCATATTTATATGACTAAGGATTAGCATAAATTATTTTCTGATGGGATGTTTACATGAAAAAGAGAATCATAGTTAACTTATAAAAAAAGTGAATTTGACTTTTATGCCCTCTCTTGATTGTGCGATCATTGCCCTGTAATTAGTGCTGGTATCGACAAGGCTTTGTCGACAAAATTGTCGACAAAAGCACTTTTGCCGCTTGTCGACAAGAGCTTTGCATGTATTGACAAAAAGTAACAAAAACTTTGGCTAAGAAAGCCCAAAAAGTTTAACATCCTAACAAAAATTTACCAAGGTATTTTCGGGATCTCTTATTCTTTACATCTTTGTCGATTTCCCTGATGTTCTTGTCGTGTTTCTTTAGCGTTTTCATTGTGACCTTTTCGATCTATCATACGCTGGTAGCATCCAATTCTTTCACTCGGCAGTTGCCATTTTTACTGTCACGCAACATTGGCAAACAGGGAAAGTCCCTGATGATTAACTGATGACGTCATTATATTTATTGAAACAAACACACTGATTGGGTATTTATCAAAATGGGTAAAATATGAGCCAATCACAGATGCTCTTTATTTGCTGAATGATGCTGGTCACTTGTTATGCTTCGATAACCATAATAGACTCGAATTCTAATTGCAGGTTCATTTATACAGCAAAAGTTGAGTTTGAATTTTATAACAGTTGCTCCTGGTCATCATTAGGAGTTGACTTTCATTTGAAGTCTCCACTTCAAGTTAAAAACACAAGGATCCAGTTTACACACAAAAAAAAGTTGAGTTCAAATTCGACGAAAGACAACGTCAGGCTTTGTTAACAGTGTCTGTGTTGTATTTTTATATATTGATGGTCTTTTTGTGTTTCAGCAGAAAAATTGTAATGATTAAATAAATAGATATCGTATTTGATAATTCAATTTCCTAATTCATCTGCTTTATTGACTTTTCTATAAATTTAATGTGTTTTGAGAAATTGTAATGACTAAATAAATAAATGAAGTAGTAAATGGGGCTATGCATCTTGCACAAGAACAAATAAACACACTGGAGAATACTTGCTCCCTACAAGAGGAAACTGAATATGTTATAAAGGAAAGAGTGAACAGTTGACGAAACCAAGTGTTACAATTAAACTTGTTAGTCAGATGCCCTATCCATTAGACTATCAGCTTCCACTGATAAACGGTGAGTAAAACTGGGTGCTAAATAGTCATTCGGGTATACAATACACACAATGGATATGTACATGGATAAATAAATAAAATAATCAGATTTTGTATTTGACAATGTAATTAGCACTCATTCCCTAACTTGTCTGTTCTCTTGACTTTTCTAAGTTGCATATGTTTATTTAATGATGGTCTCCCAGGGATGGTCTGTCAAATGTGTTTTAGCAGAGAAATCGTAATGATTGAATAAATAGCAAAATAAACAAATACCATAAAATTACATCAACAAGCATATGCCACTATATGAGTGGTTTAGTTTTTGACCAAATAGACAAAAGGCAGACGCCCTCCACAAAAATATTATATTTGGAGTTCGATCAACTATATTGCAGATACAAACGATTGTACAAAAAAGGATTATTGTCTTGCTTAGCCTGAGGTAGACTGTTATCACTTCACATTCAACCTTGTGGTAAATGATCAAGTAATAATGCTTACTCTATCCCAAGTGTAGATCAGACTACGCTTTCATCCTATGTATGGCTTGTAGATATTTTGTACACACTTGTGATCATGTTACATTCACAATGATCCCTTTTGGCACATGTGTATCAGGAAAGACAGCACTAACCTAAAAGTCTGATTGAAAATGTCACACTTGTCTCACATCCACTTTACAGGCAAGTCAAGTCTACAAGTACATCCTGGTAATTTTAGGGGAAATTCATGACTAAAGTCTTTGACAATTGAGGAGCATACCTGATGGGTGTTTTTGTGTAGCAAAACAGGCAACAAGTTGTGCAGTTGTTGCACGCAACATGCTGGAAGGGTGCTGTTTGGCAAGGATGCTACAAGTTGCCTCAGAATAACAGCATTATGTTTGTGGTGTGCATTTAGGTATTATTATAGAGACTACCTGATTTTTAAGTCAATGTAAAACAATCTCTGTCATACTACTGAAAAACAGTATGCAATTTCACCAGATACTGGATTTGAAAACACAAGTAGCTACACCAGTCGGCATAACTTTTATCAAGCAAAGCAGCTGCCTATTTATCCACAGACAGATTCAGGGAATTTATGGGAATTTAAAGATCTATTGAAATTCAGTTAGATTTGTTGGTGTCAACATCTTTCAAATGATGTTGTTTTTCAAGTTTACTCAAGTTTTTTAGTGATGAAACTTTATTCCTACCTTTACCTTTCTTAATACTAAAGAAAATATCAGTAACCATAACACAAGTCAGAGACAAGTTACTTGCCTGGTTGCAAAACACACCTCTTTTCACTCATTTTTTGGTCATGCTTGCAAACATTTCTAGAGTGATCCTTTTGGGAGTTGTACCATTTGGACATAAATACATCAGAAATGTTAAACAGGTAGTCTTGCTTAGCCTGAGGTAGACTGTTATCACTTCACACTCAACCTTGTGGTAAATGATCAAGTAATAATGCTTACTCTATCCCAAGTGTAGATCAGACTACGCTTTCAACCTATGTATGGCTTGTAGATATTTTGTACACACTTGTGATCATGTTACATTCACAATGATCCCTTTTGGCACATGTGTATCAAGAAAGACAGCATTAACCTAAAAGTCTGATTGAAAATGTCACACTTGTCTCACAGCCTCTTTACAGGCAAGTCAAGTCTACAAGTGCATCCTGGTAATTTAAGGGGAAGGTTGTGACTAAAAACAACAGGTTGTGCAGTTGTTGCACGCAATATGCTGGAAGGATGCTATTTGGCAAGGATGTTCTACAAGTTGCCACAGAATAACAGCATTTGTTATGGTGTGCATTTGAGTATTATTATAGAGACTGCCTGCTTTTTAAGTCAATGTAAATTTGATCGGATAATTGATTTTTAAAACACAAGTAACTACACTATTTGCATAACATTTATCAAGCAAAGCAACTATCTGTTTATTCTTGGACAGATTTTGGGAATTTTGTCAGAATAAGGATCTATAAAAAGGTTTTTTAGTGTCAACATCTTTCAAATTATGTTGTTTTTCAAGTTTGCTCAAGTTTTTGAGTGATGAAACTTTATTCCTACCTTTGCCTTTCTTAATACTAAAGAAAACATCAGTAACCATAACACAAGTAAGAGACAAGTTACTTGCCTGGTTACAAAACACACCTCTTTTCACTCATTTTGTGGTCATGCTTGCAAACATTTCTAGAGTGATCCTGTTGGGAGTTGTACCATTTGGACATTAATACATCAGAAATGTTAAACGGGTAGTCTTGCTTAGCCTGAGGTAGACTGTTATCACTTCACACTCAACCTTGTGGTAAATGATCAAGTAATAATGCTTACTCTATCCCAAGTGTAGATCAGACTACGCATTCAACCTATGTATGGCTTGTAGATATTTTATACACACTTGTGATCATGTTACATTCACAATGATCCCTTTTGGCACATGTGTATCAGGAAAGACAGCATTAACCTAAAAATCTGATTGAAAATGTCACACTTGTCTCACAGCCACTTTACAGGCAAGTCAAGTCTACAAGTGCATCCTGGTAATATAAGGGGAAATTCATGACTAAAGACTTTGACACATGTTTTTGAGGAGCATACCTGATGGGTGTTTTTGTGTGGTAAAAAAGGCAACAAGTTGTGCAGTTGTTGCACACAGCATGCTGGAAGGACGCTATTTGGCAAGGATGTTCTACAAGTTGCCTCAGAATAACACCATTATGTTTATTGTGCGCATTTAGGTATTATTATAGAGACTGTCTGCTTTTTAAGTCAATGTAAATTTGATCGGATAATTGATTTTTAAAACACAAGTAACTACACTATTTGCATAACATTTATCAAGCAAAGCAACTATCTGTTTATTCTCGGACATATTTTGGGAATTTTGTCCGAATAAGGATCTATAAAAAAAGTTTTTTAGTGTCAACATCTTTTAAATGATGTTGTTTTTCAAGTTTGCTCAAGTTTTTGAGTGATGAAACTTTATTCCTTCCTTTTCCTTTCTTAATACTAACGAAAATATCAGTAACCATAACACAAGTAAGAGACAAGTTACTTGCCTGGTTACAAAACACACCTCTTTTCACTCATTTTTTGGTCGTGCTTGCAAACATTTCTTGAGTGATCCTTTTGGGGGTTGTACCATTTGGACATAAATACATCAGAGATGTTAAACGGGTAGTCTTGCTTAGCCTGAGGTAGGCTGTTATCACTTCACACTCAACCTTGTGGTAAATGATCAAGTAATAATGCTTACTCTATCCCAAGTGTAGATCAGACTACACTTTCAACCTATGTATGGCTTGTAGATATTTTGTACACACTTGTGATCATGTTACATTCACAATGATCCCTTTTGGCACATGTGTATCAGGAAAGACAGCATTAACCTAAAAGTATGATTGAAAATGTCACACTTGTCTCACAGCCTCTTTACAGGCAACTCAAGTCTACAAGTGCATCCTGGTAATTTTAGGGGAAATTCATGACTAAAGTCTTTGACAATTGAGGAGCATACCTGATGGGTGTTTTTTGTGTAGCAAAACAGGCAACAAGTTGTGCAGTTGTTGCACGCAACATGCTGGAAGGGTGCTGTTTGGCAAGGATGTTCTACATGTTGCCTCAGAAAAACAACATTATGTTTATTGTGCGCATTTAGGTATTATTATAGAGACTACCTGATTTTTAAGTCAATGTAAATCAATACCTGTCATACTACTGAAAAACAGTATGCAATTTTTCCCGATAATGGATTTTAAAACACAAGTAACTACACCAGTTGGCACAACTTTTATTAAGCTAAGCAACTTCCTATTTTTGCTCGGACAGCTTCTCGGAATTCAATCAACTATTGAAATATAATGAGGTTTTTTAAATTTCAAATGATGACCACTTCCAAGCTTTCAATACTGCAATAGGTATATTGTTCATTCTACATTTTATGCTCAATGTTCGAAATAATGGAAGCCCTTGGACAAAAAGCAGATGAAAATTACTGTGGTTGCACCGATATGCTGCCCTGTGGGCCTGTGAAATTTTGTCACCAAAGTCAGCAAGATGGACTAAGTGCTGACGTCAGCATCACTTCATACCATTATGAGTCTGAAATCTTGTCCACAAATGTGGCCTAGTGTAACATTAAGTTGAGTGAGATGACATGAACCAAATTTGTCCAGTTTTAGCCATATTACTAAAAAACTGCTGTGCACTTTTTGATAATCAATACATTGATTTTATAGGAAATGAACCAAGAGGGTCATTAACCACATGTATATTTCCATAGATCTTGCAGTTTGTGAGGCCAATAATATATATCAAAACTTAAGTTTTAGACATTTTCCCCCTTCCGTGAAATATTATGCAAATGGGGCAGAAGTGACACCCTTTTCATCAAGCCTTGGGATCTCCTTTATAGAGCCCATATCATTCCTCTTGTGTGTCAGCTTTATTTGTCTCAATATTTTATTGCAAAAACCACCAGGTCATACTCCCCCCCCCCCATCAGAACATTTTTCAATTTGAGTTCAAGCCTATGAAAATTGATGAGGGGCCCATAGATTTCAAACCCAAAAAGTCCGAATGGCTCTCAAAGATTTTGGCTTATTTCAAATATTATGTTTGCCAATAGCATATTCGATCCAGACAAAGAAATGAGACAACATTATTTACTTACCTGGCCATAGCAAATAACATTGATTTTGAGCTCATCTTGAAGATAAATTCTGTGTTGGCTGTCATGTACCATGCACAGTACAGGACATAGAGTGGAAGACGATATGTGATGGGATATAGCTAATGGAGTCATTAGTTGATCAAACTATTCTTTTTGAAATGTTCTTTATTCTAGTAAATATTAGACATTAAAATGCATTAAAAATAATTACTATTGGGGTCCTAGATATAATTGTCATGTTTTTTCGCAATGGATGGCCATGAGAAAACAACAATTTCTGTTGGTCCCTGAAAACATTATTTAAAAGCTTTAGGAGGTGGGCAATATTTGATGGATATATCTGAACAGACAAACTCCTCCAACATTGACTAAAAAGTGATCTTTTACTCTTATTAGGTTGTGTAAGTAATAAGGTAAAATGAAAGAAACCCCACTAGATGTGGTGTTGGGGAATTCAAATTTGTTCTGTTGTCCTACAAGTGCAGTGAATTTTACTGATTCCACTTACATAAGTTTGGATATTTGTAAACAACTAAATTCATTTTAAAAGATCGTATATTATGGCTTTAAGCTACCCAAGTTACCCCAACCCCATGCTGTAGCATTGGTCATAACTCAAAAATCAATTTTAGTGACAAGCAATTCATTCTATGTGAGCATGTCTCAGATTTCATATAAAGATGGCATGAAATCCGATATTTGTTTTTGAAGAAAAAAAAATCGGTAATGGATGAAAATTATACGTATATCAACAAAATACTGAAGCTTATTCAAATAGACGGAGGGAATGACCAGATATGCTTATCAATAATGTAAAGGCAGAGACCGGTTTTATTTACATGTTTTCCAATGTGGTATGATGATGAATAAATTTAAAGGGGCATTTCATGACCCATAGCCTCAAACCCCCACTATTCTTCAAAAACGTTGAGATTTTTATACCACCAAAAACCTTTGGTTACATAATTGTTTTGTTCAAAACCTTTGTTGCATGCATTATTAAAAAAAAAAAAAAAAAGTATCATAAAATTTGTATTTTAACATTCTGTTACAGAACAAAATTAAAACATTGTGGTCTACGAACAATGTAATACACATAATCATGAATTAACTTGCAAATGCAAATCGGAATCAACTAATATTTTGGGAACACACTTTCTTGGCTATCTACTTATGATAGAGAGAATGATAGAATCATAAAATACTCCTTTAATTAGTGTTTAATTTATGACAAGTATTCTTTCACATTTGCAATTAAAAACTTGTATTTGTTTGTTTGATTTGTTTGATTATTTTAATAAATTGACAACAAACCAGCAGCTTTCCATTGGGGACCAGGATGGATTGGTTTAGTCAGGGGTTAACACCCTACTCTTTTTGACACTGACCTCTGAGATATGTTATGTCTATAGCGCTCTGTACATGGGACCAACAGCTTAAAGTCACTCTGTTCACTCTAGCGTAAGTTTGGGCCCTATTTGACTTGTTGGAACGTTCGAAAGGACCCCTCATGTGACTGTCAAGGTAAAATGAATCAAGTATAGTATTATATGGGCATCTTACCGATCAAGAAATGGGCATAACATTAAACATTACAATGTGACATATATCATACAGACTTTGTAAAGTCATTAATTTACTAGAAGATCTTTGATTATGGTCCATGATTGAAAAAAAGATTGAGTTCTTCTATTAAGCAGTCACATTGCCGAGTTTGATTTATCCCCGGATTTATCCTGTCTTGTAAAAATGTCACCATAAATTTGACATTTAAAACATACTAAAAACTTTGGCGACAGTAAACTTTCAAGATTGATATTAAATTTGTTTAAAATCCAAGTGTTAAATGTAGGGCTTTCAAACATGCTAGCTCTTATTACAAGCTAAAAAAAACATTAGACAAAGAAACACTTGTTTGCATTATCTATTGTTTTACCAAATTAATTGAAGCGCCAGCACATGCAATTTGATACCTTTTCCCTAATTGATTGAATGAAAATTGTAATTTGTGAAGTTGCAGAGTAAAATAATATGCCTACATCCATGTACAATATGTTATGCTGTTAGGCATGTGCCATGAGAGCAATTAGAACCAATCAAAAACCAAACCAAAAAAACAATTGGATATGGGTATTTGAAGAGCTTAGTTGCAAAAGCCCTTACAATCCTTCAAATTTTTGATTTTTTGAGAAAAACAGCTTTTTTTAATCTTGCAATTATTACTTGTTTGATTTGATTCATTTTGATTTTGGATAAAGTGTTGATGAATAGAAACTAAATGACTAGGTTTGGTACAATTTCAAGCCTTCCTATTTATTTTATTATTTAGTTTATATTGTGCCTTTTGTGGATGTAAGGTCTTTTGCAAGTAAATAAATTTACCCCCTTTCTAGAAACCACCTTTGCAATCAAATTTGAGCCCATTTTTGCAGTACTTTGTGTAACTTGACTAATGCTTTCAAATCAAAAAGAAAAATTGAAATATCTCATTTACTTTTTTAATTATTAATTTTTAAATAAATTCGGCAAAATGCAAATTTTTGAGTATTTCCGAAGCTACAACAAAAAAGTTGGGAAAACCCTGAATTAGGGGCTCTCATGTCAGGTCAATGTAGGACATTAGTCACATTTCTACAGCTATTTAACACCCTCATATTTTGAATTACTTCTTGGTTGTCTGCTATCACACATTGGTTTGTATTACTGGTTAAGATGCTCCCAAGATGCTCTAGTTTCATGAACTTATCAGATTTAAAGCGCCAAACTGTCAACTATTATAAGCACCTCATAGTGGTGTGATGTTAGCCGGACTTGTTGGATAAGAAGCACAATGGTACTATGATCAGTGATATGACCCAGGCTGGCAAATAAAGGGGGCCAAGGGCCATTTGGCTTCTGTAAAGCCCCAAATGGCACCAAGTTCCCATGTATACCTATGACCAGGAGCCATCTATTTTCTGGCCCCTACCTGGTTGAAAGGCATTTATTTCTAATTAACTTACGCCTGACATCAGTGGTGACAAGTAGCAGTTCTTTGCTAACCCATACTATGACTATCCTTGTATCATAATAACAGATATTGCATTTGTGGTGTTGGTGGGCAGTGGGGCAGGCTGCTCCCCTGATAAAAAATGAAAGCGAAAAGTGCCCCTCTGACAAAAAATGAAAGAGAAAATGGGGAAGGTAAGGGGAAAGAAAAAGGGCAAGGAGCCCATTTTCCACCAAAATTCACTCCGATCATGGGACAAAAATATTATTAAATACCAAATTTTTGGGCGCTACATGCGCACATTGTTACAATGAAGCTCTTTTCACCCTTATCATGGGCAAGAATTGTGCGCACATTGTCCCAATAAAGCCTTTTTTGGAAAGCTTGAATAGTTTACATGTATAGTTTCTCTAAAAAACGGTACATATGTATTGCATATCTCACCGATAATCCGGGTAAAATAACGCAACAAGGAAATTTTTTCGTCAGTGCCCCAAAAAATATTTATTTTGCCAGCCCCTGACCAATAAAGCTGGCTACGCCCCTGTCTTCTAGGGTCTCGGTGAAGGTTTCTAGGACTACATGCCCCTAACCTGATAATGGTTGCTGATTGTCCTGGAGCTGGTTGCTTATTGTACCCAAAGTCAAAGATCCCGAAGTAGAAAAGATTGTAAGGTCAAGTTAGTATGACTGTTTGACACCTGCTTAAAAATGTTTTAAGTATTAATACTGTATAGTCGTGTTCACATTTTGAGTTACACCCGGCGACGCTAACATTGATAAAAATCCCACAAATATTTTCGCTACTCCTACCGCGTGTCCACACCTAGCCTACTCCTAGCACTACGCCGACCAGTTCCACCGAGCATTCACTTCTGGTCGGTGTAAATATCGGCTACCACTTCGGGTGTTTCTGTGACCTTTTTCAACCACGCAATATGTAATGCCTTAGTTCCGACTAACAAAAGGTCAAACTTACACCGGGTGCCAGGAATAGCTCAGCGTTCACATTGCAACTTACGCCTGACGGAGGTTACACCCAGCTCACTACTCCTAACTTTTGTCAGGAGTAAATCGTCGGACGTACGCCTGGCGGAACTTACGCTGACCATCGTTCACACTGCCACTACTCCTGGCAGCGCCTACCGCTACTCCTAGCAACTTACGCCGACCAAGTTCCGCCGGGCGTACGTCCGACAATGTGAACACGACTTATAATGCATATTGTATAGTAGATTTCATATGATTGTAATAATATCAAATGTCAATTCCAAAGTTGAATAAATTATTCTATTTTGTCATGGCAAAAATTCAGTTTTTTAATTTGTATAATGTATATAAATGGTCAGTTTCATTAGTGTAAAGCCGAGTATTTCAGGTGTAGATTCTGTGCAAAGAAAGAAGTAGCTCACCATTTTTGGTAACTTGTAAAACCCATCAAAAATGCTGATCTTATTGACAATTATCCATATACAATCTTTATTGACCTGTGGGGCATAGTGTATGTCATATTGCCTAAAGCTAGCCAGTGTCAATTTAGAAAAGTTAATAACATCAATTTCGAAGAAATCAAGTAAAAATGCATTTGTATCAGGGGAGATTTGACATCATTGGACATTTTACCTGTCAGATGATGGTCAAAAGTGGGCGGGTGTGGCCCTCATGGTAAACAGGTGTATCTTAAATTTACTCCACTAACATGTTACTTCTTTTTATCATAGCTTTAGTCAACTTTTTTCAATGACACTCATATGGTAAAGGGATGTAACATGTATGGCAATTAGAGGAAGATACGTTCTTTTACTACAGTATGTGCCATACAGTTAACTAACAGGTTGTCCGATTTTTCAGGAAATGGATTTGGTGTCCACTTACCCTCAGGTCATGGATGTCATCTACTGTCAATCATGAATACCAGTCCCCATAGATAACAAGGTTTCTACAGGCAGTGGATCACAATCAATCTGTTAAATCACAAATTTAATAAAGGATTGACTTGCAAATTTTGTCAATTTACTTGAGTAAATCCCCGATGTGGACAATATTTGGTCATATCAAACTACCAATGATACATTTTAGGGACTTTTTAGGGACATTATCATGCAACTTTTTCCTAACCATGCAGTACTTAAATTGTGTTTTTGTTTCATTGATTGTTAAATTGTTTATCTTGATTGTTATTGTTGTTGTCTGTTTGTTTTTGTGTGCATTTTTCTTTGTGTACTTAGACCTTATGTATTTCTTTAATATCTGATTGTATTTTCATTCCATATGGGTTTTTTTCTTAATGAATCGATTTGGCTGTATACACAGTGCTTTAAAGTGCCTGCGCGGTATGCATTAAGCTCCCCTCTTATTTGTATTTTGTAGACAAAAATCAGAGCAGAGTTTGGTCTGTGTTTTAACAAATGTCTCTCAAATGCACTTTTCATGTATCCTTAAGTGCACACCCATCCTGCTTTTAATGCTTTTAATCCTTTTAAAGTATTTAGTTAAGCTTTTGTGAGCATTCTTCACCCACAATGTAAACTTGATTATACATATTCTATCATGGAAGAAAGAGCATTGTTGCCAAAAACATTTTAGCCCATTTCGTGGGTGCCACAATCAAAAAGCGGCAAAAATCCTTAAAGTTCAGCCTAATTGTACTTGACTTTATAAAGCTCAGGCAAAGAGACATTGAGGGGGTGAAAAAAATAGAACTTAGCGGGGGACTTAACCCTGGTCACTAAAATTGTACTTGTTAGGAATCAACTTGTGCAGGCATTAGGGCTTTATAAGTAAATGTTTTGCCTCTAAATGTATGATTTCTCTCAGTTCTTATTCAAAGTGTTTTAAAACCTTTGAAACTTTTTGTTTGGGTGTAAATTTGCCTCAAGTTACACAAAGGTGGGGTGGCTATTTGAAAGTCTTGTGATCGACGATAAAGTCGATAATGCCGAGTCACCTGAATTGAGCTACTAAATCACTGGTTTGCCAACTCCAAGAAAGAGATGGAAACGATGAGAAAATGAGAAAATGTTATCAGACTGTATGTCTGATAGGGAGAGACAATCAAATGTGATTGCATACCTGGCACTCCAATGTCATGAATAAAGACACACTTAGTAAAAGTTAAGTGTCTGTTGTTCATGCATATTCATAACATTCTTAAGGGTGGCAACTGTTGAAGTCTATTCCGGTATATTTATAATGCTATTCACTTGTAGGGCTGTGGTCGAGTTGAATTTACATTCTTGACAATCTTTAAATCTCAAGATCAGACGTCGACAAGTTGTCAAGAAATTCGTATATCAATATAGTCAAAATATTACGTTCAGAGACCACTTGATGCAAGGTTTATTTACATCAAAATATTACTGTAGATGTATCTTTACCTACTTCTATACATTTGTTGTTTTTGTCCACCTGTACATACCGTAAATTCTGTATTTTATGTCATGTTGTTGGTGTACCTTGCACTTTTTCTTTCCATTTTCGCATCAGATGATTCAGAATATTGGAATATTTAATGGAAATATATTCTGCACCACTTACGAATGAAATAGAAGACTGATGCAGTCATTTCATTGTAAATAATGGTGATGTTAAGCTTATCTCTAATTTTTTATTAATGATTAGTTTTTGTCGACAATTGGTCCATGCTTGTTGACAATCATGAAAATTGCTTTGTTGACAATATTTGTCCGACAACAGCCTTGTCGACAACAGCCCTATCCATGAGTTAAATTTGAAATAAAAATGTCTTGATTTTTTTTTCCAAAATGCTGGCACCAAACAACAATATAATAACCATACAATAACCAAGATTAGAAGAAACACACAGTGAAAACAGTTTGATAATTTAAACCATGTTACTAACAAGAAACACACAGTGAATTGATAATTTAATCCATGTTACTGACAAGAAACACACAGTGAATTGATAATTTAATCCATGTTACTGACAAGAAACACACAGTGAATTGATAATTTAAACCATGTTACTGACAAGAAACACACAGTGAATTGATAATTTAAACTATGTTACTGGTTTGTGGGAAAGGTTCATGACTAAATACATACAGATTGCCTCTGATAAAACAATGTGTACAGTACATTCCACAAATTATGTTCAGTTTCAGTGGCCAATCTTTTGTGTAGTGCAAGTTGTTAAAAAATTGTGATTGATTGGGGTCAAAATGTTTTTGCATTTTACAGTTACTGTAAGACACTATCTTAGTTCAACTCAAATAAATGAGTTAGGTTAAACTCACACAGATGCATATTTCTCATGAAGAGACAGTCTGCATGGCACCATGCTTGTCCAAGCACACACAATATTTATACCATATTTTACTTAATTAGCACTCTTTCCTAATTAGTGCCCCAAGAACTTTCCTAACCTAATTTTACTAAGTGCCACTTTTTTTCTAAGAAATTAGATCAACTCATAACTGTGATTATGGACCTAAACGATTATGCAATATACACGAGTGAAGCCTCTTGTTTGTAGGCCTACTAAATTGCAATGAATGCATTTAAAGTTGTATTAATTATTTTAAAATGTTACATTGGGCAGATTTTAGGGACTGGACACATCAAGGGTCAACAGAACTCTTACATGTACTATCTTCAGTAGATAGCAACTTCATTTTTGTGTACATTTGAAGAGCGTCACATTGTGCATGCACAATAATACGGAATAGAATTTCCTGTTGCTAACTATAATAATGTTATGTACATGGGTGTGTGGAGGAGAGTGGGGCAAGTGATTTTTTTCTATTGGATAGGTTTAGTTAGTATTATATATACTAATCATAGGCGGTCTATTCAGGATACCAAACACATGATACTGTTGATTATCACCAGAGTCAGATTTTCATTTTTTTTTTTGTGTGTGTGTGAATCGGAGAAGGAAGGGGCATCAAGTTTGACTGCAACATTTATTCTACATTTCATATTCCTTTACTTTTTTGCATGGAAAATGTCTAGATTGAATTCCATAACACCGTAAATAATAAGCGCTCCTCAAAATGATTTAGCTAAGCGCCTGGTGCACTAATTATGTAGAATATGGTAATTGAAAAATGAAGAGTCGACTCCTAGATAAGAATACCTTGGTATCCCTATGTCAGCTTGTCTGTCATATTACAAGAAATCACCACTTGCCTGCGGTATTTACTGGGAAGTAGTTATAAATTGGAGTACTCTGAATATTAATGATATTACCTTGTGGCTGTAGAATTGATACCCAGATATATTGTTTTCCCTATTATTTCATTCTTGTTTTAATATTAAAAATGCCTTGAGCTTCTACTACTGTAACCATCAAAAAGTGAAGTATTAGAAATTGAATCATTTTCTTATTAAATCAAATTCTCATTCCTTTCCGGAAATGTAATTTTCTTTCTTCTGGGAATTGCATATTTGGAATGTTTATATCCAAACTTTGAATTTGATTTCAGAATATCAGGCAAATTTACTTTTTAGTTATCTTTTAAAACTTTTAACAGAGTAAACTGAGTTGCAGACTGCAGAGTAATCTTGGCCAAAGTGTTTTAAAATTAAAACTTATGATTTTATTATCAAAGGAAAGGTCATATTTTTCTCATTACCTCAGTAAAAATTTAATGCGTAGATATGTTTCATTTAGATGGTGTGAACAAAAATGTGGTGAGAAAGTGAGCTAAAGTAGTAAGCACCACCGGAAGTATAATTTACTATCTTATAATATCCTATGGGGCAGTTAGTACACATTTTTGCTTCAAATATCAAAACTGCTGGAGCAATACAATTCACAATTTGGAAGCATATTGTTGTACTGGTTGGGCTCAATGTAATATAGAAAACAGGATATGAAAAAATCTGGTCACCCATCTTTAATTGTCATATCAGCATCTTATTGATCAAATAACAAAAAAAGTTACTTTTTCAGCTTCATGGCTTATAATACATCACATTACCATTGCCTTTATTTTATTTGGGCTATCTTGGAAATCTTAGAAAGTGAGTTAAGTTAGAAACCTGATGCTTGCTGCACAACCTGCTAGTTGACTGTAACTGCTCATTGTTTTAAGTGTTGATTCTGGCTGTGATGGTTCATGTGTGGGCTGATTAGGGTATGTGCTTGAGGGGTTACTGAGATCTAATCTATCTGCATGAATGAAAAGTGATATAAAAAATTTGCTATGTTTGATCTAGTGATTTCTTAGTTAAATCAATGGTTTTCGGAATGTTTGAAGTTGTAGAAATATACTGCATTACCCAAAGACCAAGAAAGGAGAGACAGGAAAAATATCACAATTTGCCACACATCAGCCCTCCGCTAGGATCAGGCATTTATTTGCCAATTGCAAAAATCCTTTACATGTAAATAATATTAAAGACAACAACAATTCATCGTATATATAAAAAGCAAAAATGGCTAAGGCTTCAGCAAGCGTTAAGCATACAAAAGATGCAAAATTGGGAAAATAGAAATATATATGGAATACCGGTAAATAAAAGCAACGGAACTGTGTGATGCTACGAGGCCAATAGCCTTCCAGATGAGGTACCTAAAAGGGCACATAATATGATTTGAATAGGGTGAATTACGCTATATATTGTAAGGAAGCTGCTTACAAGCAAAAATGTTGAGCAAAAGCTGATAGGGTGAGTTACGCTACATATTGTAAGGGAAACTGCTTACAAGCAAGGACCTTTAAAAGCAAAACGCTGAAGCCTTAGAAGCATATTTAAATTCAAGATTTGTTCTTTTCCTTTGCTGGAGCCCGCGAGATGTTCCCGAGCATCCTTGTAGCTTTGTAGGAAAATAACCTATATATAGATATAGATATAAAGATAATCATTATTGATTAATTACTATACTTAACAAGCAAGGGCGCCTTTATAAGGCTATAATTTGAGTAATTTTTATATGGAATGTTGAAAATGATCCGCCATCACCCTCTAACACAATAGTATGCATATCATATATATCAAACATTGTATATGCTCATTCCTTTTCTGCATTTCCTTGGTTGGAACTTGCGAGATATTCAAAAGCGTTCTTGTAGGAGAGATGCCTACGACTTATGCATTTCTAAATAATATTTGTAATTACTCAATTGATTGGCAACATTTGTATCGAAAACAATTGATTTTTATGAAAGCATGAATGTTTTCTTCATGCTGCAATATTTCTTTTACTCCATAAACACAAATAAATCATTTAAAGACAAAATTTTTATTGATATTTTTGGCTTTACAACCAATTCATATTTTTCCTCAACCGCTTATGGGAGTGGCGGTGGGAAAATTAAATTTCGATCCTAGTCGGATGAGAGCTGAATGCGTTGTGATATTTGAAAAGAAGACAAAGCCAATCTCTCCAAAAAGGCTTCCTCTCATTGGCTAACGAAAAACTAGGAGGAATCTGCCATGTGAATGGGCCGCCTACCCGTAGCCAAACACGCCGATCGATGACCGCATGACAATGACCCGATTGACCTCCTAGTTCATGACCTTAAAAGTCATTTTAATGGGCGCGACCATTCTTGGCATGGGTAAACTGGTTTCTTCAAGACGAGCATTCAGAAACATTATTACCCAAAGACCAAGAAAGGAGAGACAGGAAAAATATCACATTTTGCCACACATCAGCCCTCCGCTAGGATCAGGCATTTATTTGCCAATTGCAAAAATCCTTTACATGTAAATAATATTAAAGACAACAACAATTCATCGTATATATAAAAAGCAAAAATGGCTAAGGCTTCAGCAAGCGTTAAGCATACAAAAGATGCAAAATTGGGAAAATAGAAATATATGGAATACCGGTAAATAAAAGCAACGGAACTGTGTGATGCTACGCAGGCCAATAGCCTTCCAGATGAGGTACCTAAAGGGGCACATAATATGATTTGAATAGGGTGAATTACGCTATATATTGTAAGGGAAGCTGCTTACAAGCAAAAAATGTTGAGCAAAAGCTGATAGGGTGAGTTACGCTACATATTGTAAGGAAACTGCTTACAAGCAAGGACCTTTAAAAGCAAAACGCTGAAGCCTTAGAAGCATATTTAAATTCAAGATTTGTTCTTTTCCTTTGCTGGAGCCCGCGAGATGTTCCCGAGCATCCTTGTAGCTTTGTAGGAAAATAACCTATATATAGATATAGATATAAAGATAATCATTATTGATTAATTACTATACTTAACAATCAAGGGCGCCTTATAAGGCTATAATTTGAGTAATTTTTATATGGAATGTTGAAAATGATCCGCCATCACCCTCCAAACGAGTTTCTAGTCTGAAACGCTAGAAACTCGCTAACCATTCCCGCTTTTTTTATAATTTAGCACAAATCCCCTTGTTTTTAAATATCTGAATTCTCTGACCCTGGAGGATACGCGAAGATGTGCGGATCATTGTTAAAGACTACCAAGGCATTGGCAATTTGTTGCCTCATAACCAAAAGGCCCCTTGGTGTTGGATGGGTGCAATCGTAATCATAAATTGGCCCATCATCATCAGCATTGTTGAGATCAGGGTGCAACACATCATTATATCTAATGATGTGTGCGTTTCCTTCCAGCATTTCTCTACATACTTTATGAGCATGCTGATTCAAATTCTTGGTGCTTCGAACCCCTGCCCCCCTGTGTTTCTCTAGAGAATAAGCCAGCCGAAACAATATATCAGACCAAACGATTCTCGTGAATGGAAGTAGCTGTCTGATTGTCATTAACATTTCTGTAATACTACTCCTTAATTGCCCTAAATTTGCTTTGAATATGTCATTCGTCCCGATATGTAAGATAATTGTGGTTGGGAATTGGTATTGGCCTAGTAGCCATCTTAATCTACTTATGATGAATGAAATTTGCCCCCAGGTTTGCCATCCCAATAGCATTCCCCACCACCATGCAATTGGGTGTTCTTATTTCCGCACGTCTAATGATGCTGTCCCTAGTATCCAAGTGCGCATGGATCGTTCTGTGATGCATGGAAGAGAAAGAGAGAATGAGTGAAACTGAAAATTTATGAGGCTTAAAGCCTCAACCTTACGTTACATATATGTAGAGAGAAGTTCCCACAATTCATGGCGAGTTACCTGTAATAAAATGAAAATAGAATCTTAAAGTTAATACACATGTTCTATTGTATGTATACTATCCATTGAAAGAAGTTCTCGTCACATCGTCCAGGTGAAGTACGTAGACAAAAATTTTGCTTAATAATTAATATATCGCCAACTGGTATTATTTTAATCCATCCTTTCATCTGGTTAACCTGTGTTGAGAGTTTCATCACTTTTTCCAGGTGAAGTACCTAAAATGAATTGATAATTATTAATACATTTTTTCAGCATGCATTGATTGGGCCTACTTATCATTTTCTGATACCCATTAAATAGTCTTTCCGATCAAATAAAAACCTGTGCGGAATCTATCAACAATTGCGGCCTAATATAGGATTGATAAGTGGATGACTTCCATCTGCCCATTTCTTTGATTTCCTCTTCTGAAGCCCCACCTAATGCAGCAGAAGTGGCTGCCCCAATTCTAAAGCTATGTGAGCTGAAGTGGCTAGGGGATAATCCTACAAGCTTAATGCCTTTTTTCAACATGCACCGAATTGATATGATGTTAACGGATCACCCGAAAAATGAATGAAAAGAGGGCCTTGTCGGATAGGCCTTGCCCTGAGGAATTCCTCTACAGCTTTTACTGGACATAACTGGCAACTTGATGAACTTTCAATTTTCAAACTAACCGATAACCCTCTTTGGTCAGTTTTAGAAAATCTAATTCTAACCTCTAGAACTTTTTCGTGCTGTTTGTGAAATGGAAATATCCTCTACTGCTAAAATTCTTGACATGTCGCCTGATTTTTAAGACTTGTGAATTCCCTACTCTTAAAAACCCAAAAATGCTAAAAGAAAAGCTGCTTTAAATAACAAGACTTCGATTGTGAATTACAAACAGATGGTAATTTCTCCAACAAATTGCATAATATCGCTGGTGTTATAGGCAGCCTTGTATCACATTGAGGATTTTGTCGCTTGCACCCTTCCTTCATCTTTTTTTATTACAAAACTATCTGTTGGGTCTAGCCACCCATTGACTTTGTGAACAAAAGCTAATGCCGACATTCTTGAATTTATAGTTGCTGGTGACTTTCTTTCTACTACAAGATATGCAATGAATGCCATTAAGTGACTCTGGGGCACTGGCCAATCTTGACCCAATTGAAATTGATCTCTAAATTTTAAAAATGAGTTGACACTTGCTCTGTATGAATCCCATGTTGAAGTTGTCATTGATGCCCTCAGCAATTGCTGGCTTACACGCTCTAAATCTTCCAAAGAAATGTTGGCACCTGAATACCTTCTGCCTCTGCCTCTGGCGCCATCCTCCGGAAACGCTCCATCTGGAAGCGTGAGAGAGCATCCGCAATGTCATTTCGTTTGCCTGGAATATGTTTTGCTAAAAAGGCAACATTTGACTTTAAACATTGTAATGTAAAAAAACGAACCAAAGTCATTATTTTTGGGCACTTTGACGTTTGTTTGTTAATAATCGCCACTACTGATTGATTGTCTGATCTCACCATTATTCGTTTTCCTACTAGCTGATCCCCCACAAAACTATCGCCACTACTACTGGAAACAATTCCAACCACGCAATAGAATGCTTTTCAACCTGATCTGGCCATTTACTTTGAAACCATTTGCCTCTGAAATAGCCTCCACACCCAATACTTGCGCTGGCATCTGTAAAAGTTGCAAATCTTCCTCCCTGACCATATTTGGTCAGGGATTATGGTCATGCCATTGAATCGTTCCAGAAATAAGACCCACATTTTCAAATCCTCTTTTGCCCCTTGATTTAATTCTATTCTACGCCTCGATTTCTGTTCCCCGCATGTCAAATCTATTAATCTCCGTAGAAACGCCCTTCCAGGGGACACTGCCTTACAAACAAATGAAAGGGATCCTATTACGGATTGTAAATCCTTCAACGAGATTTTCGTTGATTTTAAGGCGCTACTGATTTTCACCTGAATGCTTTTTAACTTGTCTTGAGGAATCGCAATGATCTGCTTTATTGAGTCAATCTCCAGTCCTAAATATGTAATTTTTGTTGCTGGGCCTACTGATTTATCTGGCGCCAACGGAACTCCTAAATTTTCGCAAACGTTTTCAAAACATTTTACGAGCTGACCGCATGACTTATATCGCACTCCGTCATGCCCAGTAAGAAAGAAGTCATCCATATAGTGTGTAACTCTATCAGTACCGCTGCTTTTTTTCACCGCCCATTCAATGAAAGTTGAGAATTTTTCAAATAGTGCCGGTGAACATGACGCCCCATTGGCAGAGCTTTATCAACGTAATACTGATCTAAAACCTTCATGCCCAATAATTGAAAATCATCCGGTGGATTGGTAAAAGCCTAAATGCTGATTGAATATCTGCTTTGGCCATTAATGCCCCTTTCCTACTCCTGCTACTAATTTAACTGCAACATCAAAACTTGCGTATTTTACCTTACAGATTTTTTGATCAATTCCATCATTTATGGACCCCCCTCCGGAAGCGAAAGATGTTGAATAAGTCTGAATTTTCCTGGTTCTGATTTCGTACTAAACCAATTGGTGAAACTATTAAATTTTCCATCGGGCAAACAGTGAATGGACCTGCAATTCGCTTTGCTTGTATTTCTTTGTTAAGTTTTTCAATTGCCCTATCAGGAAATTGCCTCACTGATGGTAAATTCTGAGCCTCCCTTGCTACCCTCTCCCCTAAAAAATGCAATTTAAATCCATCTGAAAATCCTTCTTTAAGTATTTTTGCTGATGACACATCAGGATATTGGTCTAATAAAGGAACAAGAGATTTTAATTTAATTGGGGATGGATACTTGCAACATGTGCAATTGGTATCTGGACCTGTGATAGCATTGCTGTAATTATTATTACACAATTTACTTGCTCCATTTTTTGCATCGTGTTGCTGAATGATTTTGGTCCCCATAGCGTGTGCATTTGTGGATATATATGCAGTTTCTTCTGATACATCCTTGCTTGTTGAAATCAAAGCACACATTGCCCCCTTTTTGTGTGGGTGCGGTTGGACTTATGGCTGCAAAGTTTCTTCCAACGTATTGCTGGCGAAACCCGCCTTGACTTGTCCCCTGGCACGAAAATTCGAAAATTACCGCCCGATAATTTGTATATGAATTCACTGCTGAAGAATTAACAGTCTGGTTAGAAAACCTACTACCCGTGATCACGGATTGAATGTGGGTACCCCGGCACGGCAACATACACAGCCCATAATTCTGCATCTAAAACTGCCCAAGAACTTTGCGGGTGACTTTGCTGCCTCATTCTATACTGTTGATCATTCACGCCCACCCCACCCACCAAATCTGGAAGCCGCAGTTCTAATTGTCTGCATATACTTCAATAACTCCTGAGCACGATGAGGGTGTGCTTCTAAAAATACAGAAGTAAAAATGAGGAATGCGTTTGTCCACGCATAAATTGAAGTAATATATTTCTTTGGCTTTGCATTTTCCCACACTCTCCTCCCCCCGTCACTGATTGATACCGATAGGTCATGATCTTCCTCCACTCGCTTATTTGGGTTACTTTTTTCCGAAAGTATTGCCAGATCTACGTACTCCCCATTAATTATTTTTGTTTTCATTGTCTGTGGAATCCCACCCAATGGACTACATACTGATGTTAAAGGATTGACCCCATATCGAAGCTGGTCACTCAATGATACATTCATATCGACATTTATAGCATTACCATCATTGACTATTGTATTAGTAGCAACATTAGCATTATGAGACATGGCATGTGAATTGATATTTGTACTTGACATTGGTACCGGCATTGGTATAAACGCAGATGGTACTGTTGGAGCATTATTAGCGTTAACCTGCTGCCCCACCTGGCTATTTAAAGCACCATACGCATTACCAGCAATGATTGCATTAGGCCTACTACTACTAGCGTGATTAGCATTATTTATGACATTTGGATTGGCTTTTCGCGCTTGATAAAGCTACTGCTGAAGTAGCAATACTAGAATTAGCCATAACATTTTGCATTGGTTGATTAATTGTACCATAAGCGCTACCATTATTGAGTAAAGTGGCGTTATTGATTGGCCCCTCTTGAACATTCTGCCTTGCTTGATTGATTGTACCAAAAGCATTGCTACTATTGACATTATTGATTGGCCCGTCGATATTTTGCCTATTATTAATCAATGGCCTATTGTCCGTATTCACGGTATTGACATGGCCTATTACTGGCAATGACTGATCAAAATTACCTGCTAATAATTGGTCCGCCATTAGTCTTGGCTGTTCTACAACGGGTATTGGCATGGGTCGTTGTACCGGTGCTTGCTGCGCATCTACAGGCACCATCGCTGGTCGTTCTTGTAATGGAATTGGTTCTGGTTGTTGTCCGGCGCCCTGTCCATTATCCTGAATCAATTGATTGATTGCTCTCGCCTGGGCCCTAGTTTGCCTTTCTCCTGTCGGAGCTTGCACTCTTCCTGTCTGTACTTCTCTATTAGCTCCCCCACGACCACCTCTAGATCCTCTACCCCTCTGATTTCTAGATCCTCTGCCTCTCTGATTTCTCTTTCCCATGGCGGCGCTGACCACGATGTGTGCTAACTTTCTATGTAAACAATTCAGTTCCCACGTACTCACAGCCGGTCGTGCAATGCGAAAAGTTCGATGAACCCAATGTTTATCAGACACTCGCTGATACCATAAAATCTCACGTCACACAATCACTGGACGATAATTTGATGAAAAGTTGGATTTCAATTGGCGATAATTTTTTGACGTCAATATTTGTAAAAATTCTCAGTCTATAAAAATAAATCCTCACGACACAGTCTTGACGATGATTTGTTGAAAAGTTAAAATTCGATTGACGATGATTTTTATGCGTCAATCATGCAATATTTGGGAAAATCTCATCAATTGTCCGTCCTTGCTGCTAACAAATCTGATTGAAAATCACGCTGAATTATTATTTTAATTCAGTGTAGCTTGTTGAATAGCCTTGATGAAGCTTACAAGGCTCTGGATACAAATAGATTTTTTTGTTTGCAATTAATTAAATTTCCTATCCTAGTCGGATGAGAGCTGAATGCGTTGTGATATTTGAAAAGAAGACAAAGCCAATCTCTCCAAAAAAGGCTTCCTCTCATTGGCTAACGAAAAACTAGGAGGAATCTGCCATGTGAATGGGCCGCCTACCGTTGCCAAACACGCCGATCGATGACCGCATGACAATGACCCGATTGACCTCCTAGTTCATGACCTTAAAAGTCATTTTAATGGTAGCGACCATTCTTGGCATGGTAAACTGGTTTCTTCAAGACGAGCATTCAGAAACATTATTATAATAGAACCTTACTTTGACGTCATCAGACTCATTACAGCACCATGTGCACTTCCTTGATCCAAAGTATTCTACTTTGCTTGATCCAATACATCAACAATTTGCATTGAAACATTAGGTAAGAATACCTCCAAGCAAAACTCATCACTACAATGCCAACTGATGATAACAATCAAAACAAAATTACTTGTGTGTAGAAAAATTTATAATATGCAATCCCAAGTCATTTAACAAACCACAGACCTGAGGCACAAGTAATCATGGATAGCAATACTCTGTGTGACCTTATTAGTGCCCCAGGCACATAATTCAGTCAATTTCAGGGGTGGGTACTTATTATGAAATGATTGTTACAAATTAGAATTTACGCATGTATAAACATTGAAATACAGTGTATCTGATGTCATAATCATCATAATCTTAAACTGGAAGGGTTAGAAGGTTCAGACATTTGATGTAAGTTCGTTTTAGAAGGTAAAATTTGATTGAAATTGATTCAGACATTTGATGTAAGTTCATTGTACAGGTGCATTGAAAAGTGGATGCTCATTGTCAAAAATCTTATTAAGGGAGGGGCACTAAATAGGTCAAGACCACTTGACATCATTGTTTATCAACAAAGGCGAGGGACTGGTCTATTGATATGCTTGAATGAACCGCTACACTGTTCAATGGCTTTCTTGTACTATTTGAAATGTGGTGGTCTATTTAAAATTCATGTGCCCTGAGCAAACTACGATGCGTACGGACACTGCAGGGCGAAAAACAATGGAAATTGCCATAATTTGTCGCGCATACTGCCGGGCAATGACATCACATGTCAAGTGGTCTATACTATCAAAATATTTAAAAAACAGGTCAGTAAGTAATGTATAATGTTGTTTCCTTTCCTGATCTAAACATTTTGTCTCCAGGTACATGGATGTGTATAGCTAGGCAGATAATAGCAGCTTATTACACTACAAGCTCAGGAGACCCCTTTAAAGGGTTCATTTGATTTGTAAAGGGTTCATTTGAGCCTGGCACATTGGCTATCCAGTTGAACGTCATACACCCCATATGGAAGATATGACCTTCATATCCCATATCAGGAGTATGAATTTCAAATGCAACTCCATTTGAAATATGCACCCTCTGTGTGGGAGATTAAGGTTATGTCTTCCACAGGGGGGTATATGGAATTCAACCGGAATGAGACCATTCACTGCTGATGATAGAGAATCTTTACAAATGCGGTCTCAAATGTTTCAGTGCAAATCTTTGGTACAGTATTCTGCCTCTTTATAGAGGTTATCCACTTTACTCATGTGTGACTTCTAACAAAAGGCACTGGTTGCCGTAGTATTCCTCATTCAAACAAATTCAATGCACGACCTCGGAGTTACCTGCATGACTTTGGGGGGCTATTTTGAAACAGTCATGGTTGCACATGCAGGTACTTCTTTTGAAAATTCTAAACAAAGTATAGCAGTCGCTGAGAGGATATGCAGCTTATAGAACACGGATAACCTCTATTGTTAACTTTCAGATTTGATAGACAGCATCCATTATTGAGCTTGACAAAGTGATCTCACTCGCCTGGTTTAAATGTTTTGGCAACCGCTCTATAAAATAAACAAATCTTTGTAATTTGTTCCAATGGTCCATATTAGGGGTATCCGGGTATCAAGGAAATCCACGTTCACAATAGGGGTGTGTCAATCACACTTAGAATCTAACAATAAGAGATGCAAAATAGGTGTAATTTATTCTGTTTTTGACAATTAACCTGTCAGTCAATTTTGGATCTAGAAACAATGTCCAGGACCAAGATATATCTGCAGTTCTTGCGCATCATGCATCAAACAATTACATAGAGATTTCATATACATGTGTGGGACCTCGTTTTGCCGGAGAGTTTACAAAATAAAATTCACACGCAAATGAACGCAAGCAAGTACAATTAACACTAAGTCATAAAATGGAATCATCAAAACAGTAAAAATTACTATTAAAAAATATGTGACTGAAAGAAGTGCAAAGGAATTAACAATAAATACCATCAAATAGTCAATCAAGAAATCTCTGCATAAATCCAATTCAGCCTTTTTCTATAGAGGACAATAAGTCTTGCCTCGGGCATATCGCTAAAAAAATTGGAACAGCTTTTGATTGAACTCTGCCCAGGTATATTTTTTGTGGCAATCAACGCACACAAAAAGAGTGAATCCAAGTCAACATGAGGATTATATAGTAATGACTTGCTTCCCTGAGGCTGCGTTTATGACACTAGTTGGTAAAATTGATAGGTATTTAGTAAATGACAAATGAGGAGCCATGTTTATTAATCAGTAAGTATATTGTCATTTCCTCAGTTTCTAACATCAAAAGAAAACAGATTTATGTAGCTGTGAGAAGTTTACAGGTGTGGTGAACAAGATTGCACTATTTTGCTTACTCTATATATCTACGAGGCTATCAGAAAAGCTGTAGAGCTTGATTGTGCTAGGCAATGGGAAATTGGTATAGCATATGTGTACATAGCCTAAAAAATACAAGAACATTGTCAAATTGCACTTCATAGGAGAGTTGGTGGTGAAGTAGGTACTCTGAGAAAGAGGTGAGAAGTATACTGTGGGGATATTTGCATAAGTTGGCAGGGTTGTGAGTGAAGGTTTTCAAAGAAATTGATGGTACATTTGAATAGCATGTTGGGGGAAGTGACTGGATTATAAGGGGCTGTGCAATAATTAAGTGTGAGGGAATTCTCAAAATTGTCTGCCAAAACATGCTTGCCCCCGCTTTTTTGACATGCCCCAAAAAAGTTGCCCTCCCCTTTTGATGTGACAAAAATCTTTGGCTGCCCTCTTTACACACGCCAGATCTTGGGGAAATTGTGCAATGTTTCATTCATTCTTATGATTCATCCATTCATAACCATGTGGAACAAGTCCAGCAAACAGGACATTTTGCATATTTGAACATTTTCATTTTTAGAGCGCAATATCGTAAAGGTCCTCCAAAAATATACGCCAAAAATTGATTTCCCTCATTTGACGCACAAAAAGATATTTGACACCCCCCCCCACTTTTTTGTCTTGCCCAAAAATGCTTGCTCCTCCTATAAAATTCACCCCAGGGGTGCACATACTTCTTACACCACGGTTATAAAGATAACTTTTAACCAAACCAAAATCAGAAGCTAAGCAAGGTGATTGACTTAGTATAATTCAAACAAAATTACAATGATGAGAGGGAAATGTGTTCTATATATTTGTATCTGATAGAACTTTGTGTCATATTTCATATTATATTTGTAACAGTTGTGCAGCTGTATTGGAAAATGATAGCGGCACAATATAATTATGTTCATATACTTTGCCTGATCAGAATTTTGAGTACCAGTTGATGACATTGTGAGATCATATCACTTTTTCTGGAGCAGCCAGCTCATGTGATTTACACAAATCAAAAATATTTGTTTGATGTTTTGTCAGTATCTTATTTTTCAGTATGTTGACAAGAAAATATCTGCCAACAATGATACTGCCTGTAGCTCTCAGACATTCTACATTTATAAGAATGACTCATACTCAAGATTCAAGAATGGGAATTTTGTGTGATATGATTGACATTTCTATGTTATAAATTGTTTTATTGTGGGCCTTATGTTGTTGTTTACAGTTTAGCCCCATATAAAAAATCCTTGAAGGGGGAAAAGGGCCGGGGGTGGCTGTTCAATATGAAATTGAAGATGTAACACAGAGACTTTCAAAGTTACAGCTTTTGGTGAGAGAAAAATGTAAACATTGGATGAGAGATGGACTTTTGGACCTTATTTATGGAGAATGTGTCAACATTTAAGTCTCATGGGAGTCAAGAGGAAATCTTGTTTCATGTTGAAAAGTTTTTGAAAAGAGTGTTATAGGTGTGCTAACAGTAAGTCCAAAGGCAACAATTAGGTAAAACTTGACATCAAGCGTGTGGGTCAGATCCCAAATGAAACCATCTACAATCTGACCAACACCACTCCACTGGTTGCCAGAGTCAAGATTCATCAACTCAAATTTCTCGGCCATATACTGCGTCTTGAAGATGACGAGCCTGTGAAAGAATATGCCCTTTATATTCCACCACATGGGAAGAGGAAACAGGGACGGCCACGGACACTGTACTTACAGTATGTACAGCACCTCCTGGGAGATACTGAAGGGATGCTGCAGCCAAACAAAATTGTTTCGCTTGCCCAAGATCCCAACAGTTGGAGAAAGCTTGTAGTCGCCTGCTCCGCAGCCGACTGATGATGATGATGATGACATGTTAGGCCATTTTAGAGGAGGCCGTCTAAGGACACTTGCAGCTAAACACAATTGAAGGGAGCTTCATATTCTTATCTTTTAACACTGCTCTTTTTTTTCTGTCAATTTTCATACGCAAAAAATTAACCCAACAATGATTTTAAGTATATATCCTTCACTTTTACCATAATTGTACAAATTTCAAATCTTTTACTTTTCTGTGAGGAACACTGGGTGCCTTTAATTTGAATTTTACTGCACAGGCTTTTATTGTGGATAAGCAGTTGCCAATTGCTTGGATATTTGTTAATGCTTTTTTCTTTTTCACCAGAGGAAGTAGGGCAGTGTCATTACAACTATCTGTCATTCGCCTTACCAATGGGCTATTCTAGTTGAAATCCATACACCCCTTATGGAAGACATGACCTTAATCTCCCACACAGGGGGTGTAGATTTCAAATGGAGTCATCCATTCAGGTAACCCCATTTGAAATTCACACTCCCATTGTTGAAGATTAAAGTCATGTCGTACACAGGTGTAAGGATTTCAAATGGAATTACCAATATTCTGTGCAAATAATGCTAACACATGTTGGATTGACCACTCAAGAAATCCCCAGAAGATACACTGCATGATATAGTGACAAAGTGGCTTTCTGCATGTCCTTATAAGATCCAGATCAGTCTGGTCTGATGAAATCCTGTGACTAGACTAGGGTTGCGCAACTTAAATTGACTATCATAGTCATGAATATAAGTGGCAGTGGTGACTTTGTCCAGGTGATAGTTGACTATTTAATGCATCCTAAAAAAAGCAGAAATAAGGGAATACTTGCATCAAATGTGACTAGATTTATGCTACAAAATAATTTGTTTTACGTCTATGTAAATGTTGTTGATACTGGTGTATAAAAGTTCTATTTGTCGTCATGAGCAGATTTTAAGAGTGTCAAGTGTTATGAGCACTTGTATGTTTTCTTGCACCATCCATTATTAAAACTGTTAAAAGTGTTTTTTTGTGCATTTTAAGCACTAAAATACAGTGAGCTTTTTAATGTTATTTAGATTTTTGATTTCCAAATAGTCATCATGGTCGCTACTATCTGGTGCAGACGAATTGGGTACTAAAAGAACTGAAGTCGTGCAGCCCTAGACTTGACACACACATGGCACATACAATTTTTGTTATTTGTTAACCCTAACCCAACCCATGTTTTTTGCTATCAGAAGGAAAGAAACAAAAAGGAGAGTAGATGAAAGAAGAAGTCGCTTGGTACCCTCATGATTGAACCTCGGACCCCTCGCAAGCCACGCAGAAGATCACAGACCTGTAGCCATTGGTTACGCTGGCCTGGCCAGTGATTCCCTGGGTATATATGACTTAGGTTGATTGTGTCATCGCATCGCATGGAATGCATGGACGTGCGTGCAGTGGTTTTAATAGTGAGGTTTAGTGAGACTCGGTTGGGTTAAAGTACCCCTTTAGGTGTTTTTCCCAAGTATATTTTTGCCCCATAATAGCATTTTCAACTAGTGGGTTCAAGGATCAAAAAGAAAACAAAATGCAGGTGTATATACAGGAAAAGGAAGTGGACAGTAACATATCAGTTATTTTACCTGACCTTATTGATGCCCCATGGCAAATAAAGTAAAAATCCGTACCATGCGAGGATGGGACACATGTCCCATCGCCATTGGCAAATGCATTTCATAACACAATTTAAAATGAATTCCACATTGCAATGAATCAAAATATTATTGGTTTTGTTACTTCCTGGCTATAATTGACTAAGAATGAGATTAGTTCTCCCACGCATATATACAGGCTGTATCCAAATTATTCTTCCTGACTGTTTACAATGTTCATGATTTTTGTTAGTCACATTACAATACGATACGATACAATACGAAGAGCATTTGCGCCATTTCCATAAGGCTCAGAGCGCTTACAAAATACCTTAATACTACAACTTAAAACTACATTTTGAAGGTGCATCTTAAAAATAATACAAATTACAATATCAATAAGAACATGTTATGGGAACAAATAAGTTTTAAGCGCTTTTTTGAATGCATTTGTTGATGAAGATTGTCTAATATAGACAGGTAGCTTATTCCACTCTTTTGATGCAAAAACTGTAAAAGTTCTATCACCAGCTATAAGACTCTAGTCATGGGATAGTCAAGACTTAAGATAATTACTGAAATTAGTTGAAAATGTAACAATCATTTTGAAACAGCCACAGTATAACTGTGTAAGCGTCACCTAAGGAAATAAACAGGCTGGTCAAAATAGGTAGGTAGGTAAGTAAGTTCTTTTGTGCTGATATTATGGATGAGCCCTACAGAGATGGCTGGAAGTGGTAGATATTAGTGATATGATATATAGTTTAAAACAAAACTTTATTAAATAATCTCTACTGATGCTAGTTTAGGCATTTATTTCAGAAGTTCACATTTCACAAATACTCTAAAAGAGCACATTTGTTTTTCTAAAATGGAAATTTAAAAATGAACATCAATCAAGTGATGCTCCTTTACCCGTATTTGAAAATGGAACTTGTCAAAAATGTACAGGAAAAGGCCAGGGCCTTAGTCAGTGTTTTTTTTTCACCCCTATCCAAAATTTGACCTTGAAAACATAAACCAGCTCTCTGCACTGGGGGTTCAGTCAGTTCACATAGCTATTGCTGCAGTCTTGATTTATTAGACTGGTCTTGTTTTGAGTTCACAGAACTTATTCAAGCATTATTTTTAGAATTTAGTATCTGCCAGAGGCATTAATCTTGCCTGTCGTAGGAGCAAACTGCCTGTCCAAAATGATGGATGGGTTGGTGGCTGGCTAATACACCTATCTAATAAGTGGCAAAGGCTTTTAACTACTCCCTCATGCCACTCATAGCTTCTGTGTTGCGATAGGCCATCCCACTGTATTTCTTACACCTGGCAAGTCACTGGTGAGAGAAGTCAATGATTTAAATTTTGTTTCAATCATATTTTAATACTGAAGAAAAATTGCTTTGTTGACAATATTTGTCCGACAACAGCCTTGTCGACAACAGCCCTATCCATGAGTTAAATTTGAAATAAAAATGTCTTGATTTTTTTTTCCAAAATGCTATCACCAAACAACAATATAATAACCATACAATAACCAAGATTAGAAGAAACACACAGTGAAAACAGTTTGATAATTTAAACCATGTTACTAACAAGAAACACACAGTGAATTGATAATTTAAACCATGTTACTAACAAGAAACACACAGTGAATTGATAATTTAAACTATGTTACTGGTTTGTGGGAAAGGTTCATGACTAAATACATACAGATTGCCTCTGATAAAACAATTTGTACATTCCACAAATTCTGTTCAGTTTCAGTGGCCAATCTTTTGTGTAGTGCAAGTTGTGAAAAAATTGTGATTGATTGGGGTCAAAATGTTTTTGCATTTTACAGTTACTGTAAGACACTATCTTAGTTCAACTCAAATAAATGAGTTAGGTTAAACTCACACAGATGCATATTTCTCATGAAGAGACAGTCTGCATGGCACCATGCTTGTCCAAGCACACACAATATTTATACCATATTTTACTTAATTAGCACTCTTTCCTAATTAGTGTCCCAAGAACTTTCCTAACCTAATTTTACTAAGTGCCACTTTTTTTCTAAGAAATTAGATCAACTCATAACTGTGATTATGGACCTAAATGATTATGCAATATACATGAGTGAAGCCTCTTGTTTGTAGGCCTACTAAATTGCAATGAATGCATTTAAAGTTGTGTGTATTAATTATTTTAAAATGTTACATTGGGCAGATTTTAGGGACTGGACACATCAAGGGTCAACAGAACTCTTACATGTACTATCTTCAGTAGATAGCAACTTCATTTTTGTGTACATTTGAAGAGCGCCACATTGTGCATGCACAATAATATGGAATAGAATTTCCTGTTGCTAACTATAATAATGTTATGTACATGGGTGTGTGGAGGAGAGTGGGGCAAGTGATTTTTTCTATTGGATAGGTTTAGTTAGTATTATACTAATCATAGGCAGTCTATTCAGGATACCAAACACATGATGCTGCTGATTATCAACAGAGTCCGATTTTGTGTTCTTTGGGTGTGTGTGAGTCGGGGAATATAATATTGGTGTAAATTTTAACAGATTCACACAAGCAATTGAATTCACACTTACATGTAATTTTCGTGACTTATCCAAGCTCGGAGAATCTTTTCGTGTGTGTGAGTCGGGGAAGGGGTGGGGCATCTGACTCAATATACATGAGTGAAAGCCCCTTTTCTGTAGGCCTACTCAATTCCAATGAATGTTGTATTAATTATTTTAGAGACTGGACACATCAAGGGTCAACAGAACTCTTACTATCTTCAGTAGATAGCAACTTCATTCTTGTGTACATTTGAAGGAGCATACTGTATTTAACTTTAATTCCACATGGTACATGCACAATAATACAGAATAGAATTTCCTGTTGCTAACTATTATTATGTTATGTACATGGGTGAGTAGAGGGGGGGGGGGGGGCAAGTGTTTGGATAGGTTTAGTATATGTTCCTTCTTTATATTAAAAATAAAGATTGATTGATATATATCATAGGAGATATATTCAAGATACCAAACACATGATACTGTTGATTATCACCAGAGTCAAATTTTCATGTTTTTTTGTGTGTGTGAGTCTGGGAAGGAGGGGGCATCAAGTTTGACTGCAACATTTATTCTACATTTCATATTCCTTTACTTTTTGCATGGAAAATGTCTAGATTGAATTTCATAACACCATAAATAATAAGCGCCCCTCAAAATGATTTAGCTAAGCGCCTGGTGCACTAATTATGTAGAATATGGTAATTGAAAAATGAAGAGACGACTCCTTGATAAGAATACCTTGGTATCCCTTTGTCAGCTTGTCTGTCATATTACAAGAAATCACCACTTGCTCTGCGGTATTTACTGAGAAGTAGTTATAAATCGGAGTACTCTGAATATTAATGATATTACCTTGTGGCTGTAGAATTGATACCCAGATATATTGTTTTCCCTATTGTTTCATTCTTGTTTATTAAAATGCCTTGAGCCTCTACTACTGTAACCAACAAAAAGTGAAGTATTAGAAATTGAATCATTTTCTTATTAAATCAAATTCTCATTCCTTTCCGAAATGTAATTTTCTTCTGGGAATTGCATCTTTGGAATGTTTATATCCAAACTTTGAATTTGATTTCAGAATATCAGGCAAATTTACTTTTTAGTTATCTTTAAAAACTTTTAACAGAGTAAGCTGAGTTGCAGACTTAAATGTGGCCAAAGTGTCAACTAATTAATGGTTTTAGCCCCATTAAAAAAAAAAATTATGATTTTGGTATCAAAAGAAAGGTTATATTTTTCTCATCACCCCAGTAAAAATTTAATGCATAGATATGTTTCATTTAGATGGTGTGAACAAAAATGTGGTAAGAAAGTAAGCACCACCAGAAGTATAATTTACTATCTTTACTATCCTATGGGGCATTGTTATACAGATTTCTGCTTCTCATATCAAACCTGCTGGAGCAATGCAACTCACATTTTGGAAACATATTGTTTTAATGTCTCAATGTAAGATAGAAAACAGAATATGAAAAAATATGGTCACCCATTGTCATATCAGTATGTTATTTATCAAACTTTTTCAGCTTCATGGCTTATAATACATAACATTACCATTGCCTTTTTTATTTGGGCTATCTTGGAAATCTTGGAAAGTGAGTTAAGTTAGAAACCTGATGCTTGCTGCACAACCTGCTAGTTGACTGTAACTGTACATTGTTTTAAGAGTTGATTCTGGCTGTGATGGTTCATTCTGGTGTAAGCTGATTAGGGTATGTGCTTGAGGGGTTACTGAGATCTAATCTATCTTCATGAATGAAAAGTGATATAAAAAAATTGCTATGTTTGATCTAGTGATTTCTTAGTTAAATCAATGGTTTTGGGAATGTTTGAAGTTGTAGAAATATACTGCATTATAATAGAACCTTACTTTGACATCATCAGACTCATTACAGCACCATGTGCACTTCCTTGATCCAAAGTATTCTACTTTGCTTGATCCAATACATCAACAATTTGCATTGAAACATTAGGCAAGATTACCTCCAAGCAAAACTCATCACTACAATGCCAACTGATGATAACAATCAAAACAAAATTACTTGTGTGTAGAAAAATTTATAATATGCAATCCCAAGTCATTTAACAAACCACAGACCTGAGGCACAAGTAATCATGGATAGCAATACTGTGTGTGACCTTATTAGTGCCCCAGGCACATAAATCAGTCACTTTCAGGGGTGGGTACTTATTAAAATTATGAAATGAATGTTACAAATTAGAATTTACACATGAATAAACAAATACAGTGTAGGCCTATCTGATTTCAAAATCATCATAATCTTAAACTGGAAGAGTTAGAAAGTAAAATTTGATTCAGACATTTGATGGAAGTTCGTTGTACAGGTGTATTGTAAAGTGGATGCTCAGTTGTCAAAAATTTTATTAAGGGAGAGGCACTAATTAGGTCAAATATGGCACTGTGAGTATGGTCAGAGAACCTATAGACCACTTGACATTGTTTATCAACAAAGATGAGGGACTGGTCTATTGATATGCTTGAACGAACCGCTACACTGTTCAATGGCTTTCTTGTACTATTTGAAATGTGGTGGTTGATTTAAAATGCATGTACCATGAGCAAACTACGATGCGTACACACATTGCAGGGCAAAGAACAATGGAAATTGCCATAATTTGTGCGCATACTGCCGGGCAATGATGCCACATGTCAAGTGGTCTATACTATCAAAATATTTAAAAAACAGGTCAGTAGGTAATTATGTATAATGTTGTTTCCTTTCCTGATCTAAACATTTTGTCTCCTGGTACATGGATGTGTATAGCTAGGCAGATAATAGCTTCTTACACTACAAGCTCAGGAGACCCCTTTAAAGGGTTAATTTGATTTGTAAAGGGTTCATTTGAGCCTGGCACATTGGCTACCCATTTGAAATCTACACCCCCTGTGTGGGAGATTCAGGTTATGTCTTCCATATGGGGTATATGGATTTCAACTGGAATAGACCATTCACCGCTGATGATAGAGAATCTTTACAAATGCTGTCTAAAATGTTTCAGTGCAAATCTTTGGTACAGTATTCTGCCTCTTTATTGTTAAATTCCAAATTTGATAGACTGTATCCATTGATGAGCTTGAATTTAATTGACAGGTTAATTGTCAAAAAAGAGAATAAGTTACACCTATTTTGCATCTCCTATTGTTAGATTCTAAGTGTGATTGACACACCCCTATCGTGAATGTGGATTTCCTTGATACCCCTAATGTGGAACATTGGAACAAATTACAAAGATTTGTTATTTTATTCAGCCGTTGCCAAAACATTTAAACTAGGCCAGTGAGATTACTTTGTCAAGCTCTGAAAGAATCAAATCAAAATGGAGCAGATGAGATCACAATCAGCTGATTCTCAACAATGTGTTGTGCATATAAATAATCATGGTTTGCTCTTTTCTGCAAAAATCACCGAGCGAATGGATCCCAAAATTTCCCTTGCAGTTAGCTGACAAGATTCTGTCTATTCCATGACATGATGCAATCAGAAAGGTTGTTTATAGCAGGTAAAATATTCAAAGCATTTAAAACTTTGTTATTGTGAAATCTTGTGGTTTTATCGGTGGGGATTTTTGTTGAAAAAAGGAATCATTCAATGTGGGCTCCAAGAAAATGAGGGTCATTCAGTATGGGAACACTAAAAATTGGGTGTTGTTCTAGGTAAAAACGTGCAAAACTAACTGATTTTAACGATTATTATCATAATGGCAGTTCTTATGCATCAACATGATCAAGCAATTACATAGAGAAATGTGGGACTTCGTTTTGCTGATGTTTACAAAAGTAAAGTACACACACAACGCAAGCAAGTCCAAGTAACACTAAGTCACAAAATGAAATCCTCAAAACAGTAAAAATTACTATTAAAAAATGGAAAGAAGTGCAAAGGAATTAACAATAAATACCATCAAATAGTCAATCAAGAAATCTCTGCATAAATCCAATTTATTCTTTTTTCTTTATAGGACAATAAGTCTTGCCTTGGGCGTATCGCTAAAAGAATTGGAACAGCTTTTGATTGAACTCTGCCCAGGTATATTTTTCGTGGCAATCGACACACACAAAAAGAGTGAATCCAAGACAATATGAGGATTATATAGTAATGACTTGCTTCCTTGAGGCTACGTTTATGACACTGTAATATGATTGAGATGGTAGAATTGATAGGTTTTTTTAGTAAATGACAAATGAGGAGCCATGTTTATTAATCAGTAAGTATATTGTCATTTCCTCAGTTTCTAACATCAAAAGAAAACGGATTTATGTAGCTGTGAGAAGTTTACAGGTGTGATGAACAAGATTGTACTTTTTTGCTTACTCTATATATCTACGAGGCTATCAGAAAAGCTATAGAGCTTGATTGTGCTAGGCAATGGGAAATTGGTATAGCATATGTGTACATAGCCTAAAAAATACAAGAACATTGTCAAATTGCACTTCATAGGAGAGTTGGTGGTGAAGTAGGTACTCTGAGAAAGAGGTGAGAAGTACTGTGGGGATATTTGCATAAGTTGGCAGGGTTGTGAGTGAAGGTTTTCAAAGAAATTGATGGTACATTTGAATAGCATGTTGGGGGAAGTGACTGGATTATAAGGGGCTGTGCAATAATTAAGTGTGAGGGAATTCTCAAAATTGTCTGCCAAAAAATGCTTGCCCATGCTTTTTTGACATGCCCCCAAAAAAGTTGCCCTCCCCTTTTGATGTGACAAAAATCTTTGGCTGCCCTCTTTACACATGCCAGATCTTGGGGAAATTGTGTAATGTTTCATTCATTCTTATGATTCATCCATTCATAACCATGTGGAACAAGTCCAGCAAACAGGACATTTTGCATGAATTTTTAGAGCGCAATATCGTAAAGGTCCTCCAAATATACGCCATAAAAATTGCTTTCCCCCTTTGACCTTTAAAAGATATTTGACACCCCCTTTTTGTCTTGCCCAAAAATGCTTGCTCCTCCTATAAAATTCACCCCAGGGGTGCACATGCTTATTACACCACGGTTAATAAAGGTAACTTTTAACCAAACCAAAATCAGAAATCAGCAGAAGCTAAAGCAAGGTGATTGTAGTATAGAAGTTAGTATAATTCAAACAAAATTGCAGAGATGAGAGGGAAATGTGTTCTACATATTTGTATCTGATAGAACTTTGTGTCATGTTTCATATTATATTTGTAACAGTTGTGCAGCTGTATTGGAAAATGATAGCGGCACAATATAATTATGTTCATATACTTTGCCTGATCAGAATTTTGAGTACCAGTTGATAACATTGTGAGATCATATCACTTTTTCTGGAGCAGCCAGCTCATGTGATTTACACAAATCAAAAATATTTGTTTGATGTTTTGTCAGTATCTTATTTTTCAGTATGTTGACAAGAAAATATCTGCCAACAATGATACTGCCTGTAGCGCTCAGACATTCTACATTTATAAGAATGACTCATACTCAAGATTCAAGAATGGGAATTTTGTGTGATATGATTGACATTTCTATGTTATAAATTGTTTTATTGTGGGCCTTATGTTGTTGTTTACAGTTTAGCCCCATATAAAAAATCCTTGAAGGGGGAAAAGGGCCGGGGGTGGCTGTTCAATATGAAATTGATGAAGATGTATTTAACACAGAGACTTTTAAAGTTACAGCTTTTGGTGAGAGAAAAATGTAAACATTGGATGAGAGATGGACTTTTGGACCTTATTTATGGAGAATGTGTCAACATTTAAGTCTCATGGGAGTCAAGAGGAAATCTTGTTTCATGTTGAAAAGTTTTTGAAAAGAGTGTTATAGGTGTGCTAACGGTAAGTCCAAAGGCAACAATTAGGTAAAACTTGACATCAAGCGTGTGGATCAGATCCCAAATGAAACCATCTACAATCTGACCAACACCACTCCACTGGTTGCCAGAGTCAAGATTCATCAACTCAAATTTCTCGGCCATATACTGCGTCTTGAAGATGACGAGCCTGTGAAAGAATATGCCCTTTATATTCCACCACATGGGAAGAGGAAACCGGACGGCCATGGACACTGTACTTACAGTATGTACAGCACCTCCTGGGAGATACTGAAGGGATGCTGCAGCCAAACAAAATTGTTTCGCTTGCCCAAGATCGCAACAGTTGGAGAAAGCTTGTAGTCACCTGCTCCGCAGCCGACTGATGATGATGATGATGACATGTTAGTCCATTTTAGAGGAGGCCGTCTAAGGACACTTGCAGCTAAACACAATTGAAGGGAGCTTCATATTCTTATCTTTTAACACTGCTCTTTTTTTCTGTCAATTTTCATACGCAAAAAATAAACCCAACAATGATTTTAAGTATCTATCCTTCACTTTTACCATATTTGTACAAATTTCAAATCTTTTACTTTTCTGTGAGGAACACTGGGTGCCTTTAATTTGAATTTTACTGCACAGGCTTTTATTGTGGATAAGCAGTTGCCAATTGCTTGGATATTTGTTAATGCCTTTTTTATTTTCACCAGAGGAAGTAGGGCAGTGTCATTACAACTATCTGTCATTTGCCTTACCAATGGGCTATTCCAGTTGAAATCCATACACCCCTTATGGAAGACATGACCTTAATCTCCCACACAGGGGGTGTAGATTTCAAATGGAGTCACCCATTCAGGGAACCCCATTTGAAATTCACACTCCCATTGTTGAAGATTAAGGTCATGTCGTACACAGGGGTGTAAGGATTTCAAATGGAATTACCCAATATTCTGTGCAAATAATGCTAACACATGTTGGATTGACCACTCAAGAAATCCCCAGAAGATACACTGCATGATATAGTGACAAAGTGGCTTTCTGCATGTCCTTATAAGATCCAGATCAGTCTGGTCTGATGAAATCCTGTGACTAGACTAGGGTTGCGCAACTTAAATTGACTATCATAGTCATGAATATAAGTGGCAGTGGTGACTTTGTCCAGGTGATAGTTGACTATTTAATGCATCCTAAAAAAAGCAGAAATAAGGGAATACTTGCATCAAATGTGACTAGATTTACGCTACAAAATAATTTGTTTTACGTCTATGTAAATGTTGTTGATACTGGTGTATAAAAGTTCTATTTGTCGTCATGAGCAGATTTTAAGAGTGTCAAGTGTTATGAGCACTTGTATGTTTTCTTGCACCATCCATTATTAAAACTGTTAAAAGTGTTTTTTTGTGCATTTTAAGCACTAAAATACAGTGAGCTTTTTAATGTTATTTAGATTTTTGATTTCCAAATAGTCATCATGGTCGCTACTATCTGGTGCAGACGAATTGGGTACTAAAAGAACTGAAGTCGTGCAGCCCTAGACTTGACACACACATGGCACATACAATTTTTGTTATTTGTTAACCCTTACCCAACCCATGTTTTTGCTATCAGAAGGAAAGAAACAAAAAGGAGAGTAGATGAAAGAAGAAGTCTCTTGGTATCCTCATGATTCGAACCTCGTACCCCTCGCAAGCCACGCAGAAGATCACAGACCTGTAGCCACTGGTTACGCTTGGCCTGGCCAGTGATTCCCTGGGTATATATGACTTAGGTTGATTGTGTCATCGCATCGCATGGAATGCATGGACGCATGCGTGCAGTGGTTTTAATAGTGAGGTTTAGTGAGACTCGGTTGGGTTAAAAAGTACCCTTTAGGTGTTTTTCCCAAGTACATTTTTGCCCCATAATAGCATTTTCAACTAGTGGGTTCAAGGATCAAAAAGAAAACAAAATGCAGGTGTATATACAGGAAAAGGAAGTGGACAGTAACATATCAGTTATTTTACCTGACCTTATTGATGCCCCATGGCAAATAAAGTAAAAATCCGTACCATGCGAGGATGGGACACATGTCCCATCGCCATTGGCAAATGCATTTCATAACACAATTTAAAATGAATTTCACATTGCAATGAATCAAAATATTATTGGTTTTGTTACTTCCTGGCTATAATTGACTAAGAATGAGATTAGTTCTCCTACGCATATATACAGGCTGTATCCAAATTATTCTTCCCTGACTGTTTACAATGTTCATGATTTTTGTTAGTCACATTACAATACGATACGATACAATACGAAGAGCATTTGCGCCATTTCCATAAGGCTCAGAGCGCTTACAAAATACCTTAATACTACAACTTAAAACTACATTTTGAAGGTGCATCTTAAAAATAATACAAATTACAATATCAATAAGAACATGTTATGGGAACAAATAAGTTTTAAGCGCTTTTTTGAATGCATTTGTTGATGAAGATTGTCTAATATAGACAGGTAGCTTATTCCACTCTTTTGATGCAAAAACTGTAAAAGTTCTATCACCAGCTATAAGACTCTAGTCATGGGATAGTCAAGACGAAGATAATTACTGAAATTAGTTGAAAATGTAACAATCATTTTGAAACAGCCACAGTATAACTGTGTAAGCGTCACCTAAGGAAATAAACAGGCTGGTCAAAATAGGTAGGTAGGTAAGTAAGTTCTTTTGTGCTGATATTATGGATGAGCCCTACAGAGATGGCTGGAAGTGGTAGATATTAGTGATATGATATATAGTTTAAAACAAAACTTTATTAAATAATCTCTACTGATGCTAGTTTAGGCATTTATTTCAGAAGTTCACATTTCACAAATACTCTAAAAGAGCACATTTGTTTTTCTAAAAATGGAAATTTAAAAAATGAACATCAATCAAGTGATGCTCCTTTACCCGTATTTGAAAATGGAACTTGTCAAAAATGTACAGGAAAAGGCCAGGGCCTTAGTCAGTGTTTTTTTTTCACCCCTATCCAAAATTTGACCTTGAAAACATAAACCAGCTCTCTGCACTGGGGGTTCAGTCAGTTCACATAGCTATTGCTGCAGTCTTGATTTATTAGACTGGTCTTGTTTTGAGTTCACAGAACTTATTCAAGCATTATTTTTAGAATTTAGTATCTGCCAGAGGCATTAATCTTGCCTGTCGAGGAGCAAACTGCCTGTCCAAAATGATGGATGGGTTGGTGGCTGGCTAATACACCTATCTAATAAGTGGCAAAGGCTTTTAACTACTCCCTCATGCCACTCATAGCTTCTGTGTTGCGATAGGCCATCCCACTGTATTTCTTACACCTGGCAAGTCACTGGTGAGAGAAGTCAATGATTTAAATTTTGTTTCAATCATATTTTAATACTGAAGAAAAATTGCTTTGTTGACAATATTTGTCCGACAACAGCCTTGTCGACAACAGCCCTATCCATGAGTTAAATTTGAAATAAAAATGTCTTGATTTTTTTTTCCAAAATGCTATCACCAAACAACAATATAATAACCATACAATAACCAAGATTAGAAGAAACACACAGTGAAAACAGTTTGATAATTTAAACCATGTTACTAACAAGAAACACACAGTGAATTGATAATTTAAACCATGTTACTAACAAGAAACACACAGTGAATTGATAATTTAAACCATGTTACTGACAAGAAACACACAGTGAATTGATAATTTAAACTATGTTACTGGTTTGTGGGAAAGGTTCATGACTAAATACATACAGATTGCCTCTGATAAAACAATTTGTACATTCCACAAATTCTGTTCAGTTTCAGTGGCCAATCTTTTGTGTAGTGCAAGTTGTGAAAAATTGTGATTGATTGGGGTCAAAATGTTTTTGCATTTTACAGTTACTGTAAGACACTATCTTAGTTCAACTCAAATAAATGAGTTAGGTTAAACTCACACAGATGCATATTTCTCATGAAGAGACAGTCTGCATGGCACCATGCTTGTCCAAGCACACACAATATTTATACCATATTTTACTTAATTAGCACTCTTTCCTAATTAGTGTCCCAAGAACTTTCCTAACCTAATTTTACTAAGTGCCACTTTTTTTCTAAGAAATTAGATCAACTCATAACTGTGATTATGGACCTAAATGATTATGCAATATACATGAGTGAAGCCTCTTGTTTGTAGGCCTACTAAATTGCAATGAATGCATTTAAAGTTGTATTAATTATTTTAAAATGTTACATTGGGCAGATTTTAGGGACTGGACACATCAAGGGTCAACAGAACTCTTACATGTACTATCTTCAGTAGATAGCAACTTCATTTTTGTGTACATTTGAAGAGCGTCACATTGTGCATGCACAATAATATGGAATAGAATTTCCTGTTGCTAACTATAATAATGTTATGTACATGGGTGTGTGGAGGAGAGTGGGGCAAGTGATTTTTTTCTATTGGATAGGTTTAGTTAGTATTATACTAATCATAGGCAGTCTATTCAGGATACCAAACACATGATGCTGCTGATTATCAACAGAGTCCGATTTTTGTGTTCTTTGGGTGTGTGTGAGTCGGGGAATATAATATTGGTGTAAATTTTAACAGATTCACACAAGCAATTGAATTCACACTTACATGTAATTTTCGTGACTTATCCAAGCTCGGAGAATCTTTTAGGTGTGTGTGAGTCGGGAAGGTGGGGCATCTGACTCAATATACATGAGTGAAAGCCCCTTTTCTGTAGGCCTACTCAATTCCAATGAATGTTGTATTAATTATTTTAGAGACTGGACACATCAAGGGTCAACAGAACTCTTACTATCTTCAGTAGATAGCAACTTCATTCTTGTGTACATTTGAAGGAGCATACTGTATTTAACTTTAATTCCACATGGTACATGCACAATAATACAGAATAGAATTTCCTGTTGCTAACTATTATTATGTTATGTACATGGGTGAGTAGAGGGGGGGGCAAGTGTTTGGATAGGTTTAGTATATGTTCCTTCTTTATATTAAAAATAAAGATTGATTGATATATATCATAGGAGATATATTCAAGATACCAAACACATGATACTGTTGATTATCACCAGAGTCAAATTTTCATGTTTTTTTGTGTGTGTGAGTCTGGGAAGGAGGGGGCATCAAGTTTGACTGCAACATTTATTCTACATTTCATATTCCTTTACTTTTTGCATGGAAAATGTCTAGATTGAATTTCATAACACCATAAATAATAAGCGCCCCTCAAAATGATTTAGCTAAGCGCCTGGTGCACTAATTATGTAGAATATGGTAATTGAAAAATGAAGAGACGACTCCTTGATAAGAATACCTTGGTATCCCTTTGTCAGCTTGTCTGTCATATTACAAGAAATCACCACTTGCCTGCGGTATTTACTGAGAAGTAGTTATAAATCGGAGTACTCTGAATATTAATGATATTACCTTGTGGCTGTAGAATTGATACCCAGATATATTGTTTTCCCTATTGTTTCATTCTTGTTTATTAAAATGCCTTGAGCCTCTACTACTGTAACCAACAAAAAGTGAAGTATTAGAAATTGAATCATTTTCTTATTAAATCAAATTCTCATTCCTTTCCGGAAATGTAATTTTCTTCTGGGAATTGCATCTTTGGAATGTTTATATCCAAACTTTGAATTTGATTTCAGAATATCAGGCAAATTTACTTTTTAGTTATCTTTAAAAACTTTTAACAGAGTAAGCTGAGTTGCAGACTTAAATGTGGCCAAAGTGTCAACTAATTAATGGTTTTAGCCCCATTAAAAAAAAAAAAAAAATTATGATTTTGGTATCAAAAGAAAGGTTATATTTTTCTCATCACCCCAGTAAAAATTTAATGCATAGATATGTTTCATTTAGATGGTGTGAACAAAAATGTGGTAAGAAAGTAAGCACCACCAGAAGTATAATTTACTATCTTTACTATCCTATGGGGCATTGTTATACAGATTTCTGCTTCTCATATCAAACCTGCTGGAGCAATGCAACTCACATTTTGGAAACATATTGTTTTAATGTCTCAATGTAAGATAGAAAACAGAATATGAAAAAATATGGTCACCCATTGTCATATCAGTATGTTATTTATCAAACTTTTTCAGCTTCATGGCTTATAATACATAACATTACCATTGCCTTTATTTTATTTGGGCTATCTTGGAAATCTTAGAAAGTGAGTTAAGTTAGAAACCTGATGCTTGCTGCACAACCTGCTAGTTGACTGTAACTGCACATTGTTTTAAGAGTTGATTCTGGCTGTGATGGTTCATTCTGGTGTAGGCTGATTAGGGTATGTGCTTGAGGGGTTACTGAGATCTAATCTATCTTCATGAATGAAAAGTGATATAAAAAATTTGCTATGTTTGATCTAGTGATTTCTTGGTTAAATCAATGGTTTTGGGAATGTTTGAAGTTGTAGAAATATACTGCATTATAATAGAACCTTACTTTGACGTCATCAGACTCATTACAGCACCATGTGCACTTCCTTGATCCAAAGTATTCTACTTTGCTTGATCCAATACATCAACAATTTGCATTGAAACATTAGGTAAGATTACCTCCAAGCAAAACTCATCACTTCAATGCCAACTGATGATAACAATCAAAACAAAATTACTTGTGTGTAGAAAAATTTATAATATGCAATCCCAAGTCATTTAACAAACCACAGACCTGAGGCCCAAGTAATCATGGATAGCAATACTGTGTGTGACCTTATTAGTGCCCCAGGCACATAAATCAGTCATTTTCAGGGGTGGGTACTTATTAAAATTATGAAATGAATGTTACAAATTAGAATTTACGCATGTATAAACATTGAAATACAGCGTATCTGATGTCAAAATCATCATAATCTTAAACTGGAAGGGATAGAAGGTAAAATTTGATTAAGACATTTGATGGAAGTTCGTTGTACAGGTGCATTGTAAAGTGGATGCTCAGTTGTCAAAAATATTATGTAGTAGATAAAGGGTGAGAAACAGACCATTACCATAGATAATCGGTGTCTTGTTGAGGTATGGTGAGCATGTTGAGACCTCGGGGCGAGACCCGAAGAAGCGAGACTTCAACATGCTAACCATACCTCAACATGACACCGATTATCTATGGTAATGGTCTGTTTTGAACCGCTTATCTTACATATACTGATGAGCCAAAATAAACAAATTTGTTGTTATGGTTAATTCATTTTCCAAAAGACAAACTGGAAAAGCTCATATGATTATCTTGTGTAAGTTTAGGGTTTTCCAAAAATAAAAACACACCGGGACAGTGTAATATTCTTCCCGTGTGTCCTGCGTTTGAGTCTACGAGTCTTATCTAGTGTCAATTGAAAGTGATTTAATCAAATCAATACAGCATTGATTTTAACCGGAGATTCTATTCAATTCACTTGTGGTCATGTCCCACTCGATTATACATATTCGTAATATTAATAATGAATATGTAAATAGTTCAAAGGTCAAAGTGGGTGTGTTTTACCTAGACATGGCGGTAACTCATTTAACACCATAGAATTTATATTTATCTTTAATATACTTATAGAACAAATGTCCTGAACCAAATCAACGCACATTCCTGGGTACCTTCCTCGACCTTTTTTGGTTGGGGTTAGGCCGCAGATTGTTGTAGTTTTTCTACATCTAGTCTTGTGGCCTGTAATGTACTGCATTTTAGGTGCAAACTATCCTTGGTTGAACTTAATTTGTAAGACCTCATGGCTCTTGTTTTGTTACCTACTTTGTCGGAATCTGCGTTAGTTTGGAGAGGGGGGGGGACAAAGGTAGATTGACATCCTCGTCCTAATTATACAGGCTTTAAGACATAATACAAACTAATTTGCATTATTCAATAAAGGTGTTCTTGGTGTCATTCAATACACACGTATACAAGTATTGTTTACCATCTTCATTTAAATCTAATATGCATAAACTTGCATAATAATTTATGCTGATCGTGTAAAATATATTAAACTGTGATGCATTTTAAGTTTGTTGAAATGTCCAAAAAGTCAAATAATGTGGCCAGTGTTTCTAAATATGAACATGTAGTTCTCTTGTTCAAAATCTATTGACCTGACCAAGATTATCTTGACCTGTCCAGATTATCTTGACCTGTCCAGATTATCTTGACCTGTCCAGATTATCTTGACCTGTCCAGATTATCTTGACCTGTCCAGATTATCTTGACCTGTCCACATTACTTGATATAATCGACAGTTGACCAGACTTTGAACAAAAGAAATACAATTGATAATGGAACAAAAGAAGAGGGCTAGACGTATATTAAGGGATAGGCACTAATTATGTCAAATATGGCACTGTGAGTATGGTCAGAGAACCTATAGACCACTTGACATCGTTGTTTATCAACAGAGGCGAGGGACTGGTCTATCGATATGCTTGAATGAACCGCTATACTGTTCAATGGCTCTCTTGTACTATTTGAAATAGGTACATGAATGTGTATAGCTAGGCAGATAATAGCTTATTACAATTGATAGCCCTAATGTGGAATCAAATCAAAGCCAAGTAGATGAGACCACAATCAGTAGATTCTCAACAGTGTGTTGTGTGTATTATAATCATGGTTTCATTCTCTGTTTTGCACCAGTGTTCTGCAAAAATCACTATGCAAATGGATCCCATAATTTCCCTTTTAGTTAGCTGACAAGATTCTGTTTATTTCATGACATGATGCAATCAGAAAGGTTGTTTATAGCAGGTAAAATATTCAAAGCATTTAAAAGTTTGTTATTGTGAAATCTTTAATGCTCAATATTAAATAAGCTCATTGTTTTAAAAATATTATATAAACAAAATTGGCTGACATTGACTTACAAAAACGTGTATGTGACTGATACTTTGAATTGGGTTTATTAAAAGTACTTTGGAATACTTGTGCCTAAATTCCATACTTAGGAATAATTACGGTGTGTTCTGTTAATGCAAAAACATGGCTAGAAACTTCAATACAAACACATGCTATCAAAATCCTAATGTGACCAGGTAGTATAGTAATATATTGAATATGACAATCTTGGTAAAGGTAAATGTGAGTGTGTTAACTAAAAAAGACAGTGTAAGAATATTCGCCCAGTGAATATTAGCCTTACTTGATTTTAGTCATTCTAGTAGCGAATTAAAGTAGCATTTGTATATTTCCAAAAGTTGAGCTGTATTGGAATGTATGTATAATGTTTGGTTTTGGGTTCAGCACATTCAGGTGTATTTCACTACAACTTTCCATTCCAGATTGATACAGGCTATTTATGGTGAATTTGTATTCCATCATTAAGAGATAATTGCTGTGTTGCAGGTCTCTAGATATGTTGTATTTGTCTTCTACTCTATCAGACATGGGAATGGGTTTGCAAAAATTTGCAATAATTTGCAATTTTTAAGCACAAACCTTACCTGACAACGTTAACTGATATAAATGATTTCTATTTTGGATCTAGAAACAATGTCCAGGATCCAGATATATCTGCAATTCTTGTGCATCAAGCAATTCTCGCTATTCGCAATAAGGGCGCCGTCAGTGGTTTGCGATGTATCATGGGAAAAATCGTGATGTATCATGGGAAAAGTCGACATCAAGTCCGCGCATAATACGAATATTACCATGCTATTACATAGGAACACGTGACAATATTTTTAGTTTGTCAATATAACGGTATTACACGCAAATCGATAGAGAAAAATTAATTGTGCACATTTCAAATCACATTATTAAGTATTATTGAGTATCGATTCACGTGTAACACCTTTATTTTGACAAACTAAAAAAAATATTGTCACGTGTTCCTATGTAATAGCATGGTAATATTCGTATTGCGCGGACTTGGATGTCGACCTTTTCCCATGATACATCACGATTTTTCCCATGATACATCGCAAACCGCTGGCGGCGCCCTTATTGCGAATAGCGAGAATTACTTAGAGATTTCATATATGTGGGACTTCATTTTGCGGGTGTTTACAAAATTAAAGTATGAATGCAGGCAAGTACAATAATTAGACTAAGCACAAAGATAAAATGCTCCAAACAGTAAAAATTACTATTAAAAATATGTGACAGAAAGAAGTGCAAAGAAATTAACAATAAATACCATCAAATAGTCAATCAAGAAATCTCTGCATAAATCCAATTCATCCGTTTTCTATATAGGACAATAAGTCTTGCCTCGGGCGTATCGCTAAAAAAATTGGAACAGCTTTTGATTGAACTCTGCCCAGGTATATTTTTCGTGGCAATCGACACACACAAAAAGAGTGAATCCAAGTCAATATGAGGATTATATAGTAATGACTTGCTTCCCCGAGGCTGCGTTTATGACACTATAATATGATTGAGATGGTAGAATTGATAAGTATTTAGTAAATGACAAAAGAGGAGCCATGTTTATTAATCAGTAAGTATATTGTCATTTCCTCAGTTTCTAACATCAAAAGAAAACGGATTTATGTAGCTGTGAGAAGTTTACAGGTGTGGTGAACAAGATTGTACTTTTTTGCTTACTCTATATATCTACGAGGCTATCAGAAAAGCTGTAGAGCTTGATTGTGCTAGGCAATGGGAAATTGGTATAGCATATGTGTACATAGCCTAAAAAATACAAGAACATTATTGCACTTCATAGGAGAGTTGGTGGTGAAGTAGGTACTCTGAGAAAGAGGTGAAAAGTACTGTGGGGATATTTGCATAAGTTGGCAGGGTTGTGAGTGAAGGTTTTCAAAGAAATTGATGGTATATTTGAATAGCATGTTGGGGGAAGTGACTGGATTATAAGGGGCTGTGCAATAATTAAGTGTGAGGGAATTCTCAAAATTGTCTGCCAAAACATGCTTGCCCATGCTTTTTGACATGCCCCCCAAAAAGTTGCCCTCCCCTTTTGATGTGACAAAAATCTTTGGCTGCCCTCTTTACACACGCCAGATCTTGGGGAAATTGTGCAATGTTTCATTCATTCTTATGATTCATCCATTCATAACCATGTGGAACAAGTCCAGCAAACAGGACATTTTGCATATTTGAACATTTTCATTTTAGAGCGCAATATCGTAAAGGTCCTCCAAAAATATACGCCAAAAATTGATTTCCCTCATTTGACGCACAAAAAGATATTTGACACCCCCCCCACTTTTTTGTCTTACCCAAAAATGCTTGCTCCTCCTATAAAATTCACCACCCCAGGGGTGCACATACTTCTTACACCACGGTTATAAAGGTAACTTTTAACCAAACCAAAATCAGAAGCTAAGCAAGGTGATTGAGTTAGTATAATTCAAACAAAATGTCAGAGATGAGAGGGAAATGTGTTCTATATATTTGTATCTGATAGAACTTTGTGTCATGTTTCATATTATATTTTTAACAGTTGTGCAGCTGTATTGGAAAATGATAGCGGCACAATATAATTATGTTCATATACTTTGCCTGATCAGAATTTTGAGTACCAGTTGATGACATTGTGAGATCATATCACTTTTTCTGGAGCAGCCAGCTCATGTGATTTACACAAATCAAAAATATTTGTTTGATGTTTTGTCAGTATCTTATTTTTCAGTATGTTGACAAGAAAATATCTGCCAACAATGATACTGCCTGTAGCTCTCAGACATTCTACATTTATAAGAATGACTCATACTCAAGATTCAAGAATGGGAATTTTGTGTGATATGATTGACATTTCTATGTTATAAATTGTTTTATTGTGGGCCTTATGTTGTTGTTTACAGAATACCAGGTATTCTCCATATTCCCCATTTAACTGATATAAAATCTATCCGTCAAGTGTACCTTGAAGCTCATTCTGCTGCCTATATGTCATCAAGGCTCAAAGGTGATGAAAAGGTTATTAATGCATTAGATTCCAAGCTTGCTAGAGAATCTGAATGGTCCAGGAAGTTTTCTGTCACTTGCTATGCTGAAAGTAAGTTTGAGGTATGTAATGAAAGTACTGGCATGTCATCTCACAAAAGAAAAAGATGTCTTAATCAAGTCTATCAAAGATGAGATCAATGAAACCTGGATCAACCAACTTAAAGATCTTGTTGTCCAGGGTGACATGTTGCGCGTATCCATCCTTGAAAAGGCAGATCATATTTGGAAGTCTTTCATTTTTAATATGCCTAAAGGTGTCATGAAATTCATGGTCAACTCTTTTCTGGACACCCTCCCAACAAAAAATAACCTCAGCCGTTGGGGCAAAAAAATTGTCCACAAACTGTAATTTATGTTTTAAAAAAGAAACTCTTCACCATGTTTTAAACCACTGCCAGATTATGCTCGAACAAGGCAGGTATACTTGGCGCCATGACTCTGTCCTTCGTATCATCCATGACACTCTTCAGGAAATAGCTGCCCCATCATGGACCTTCTATTGTGACCTAGCTGGTACAACCAAAGTTGCGGGGACCACTATCCCTCCTGATATTTTGGCAACTCAACAGAGACCAGACCTGGTCCTCTCAATCATGACTCAAAAAAGATCATTGTCTTGAACTAACTATTCCGTTCAGAACAAAACATCAGAAATTCTCACGACCGCCAAGGTAAACAAATACTCAAGTTTGATCATGGATCTTCAAGGACAGAGTTATGGCCGCCAAGTTATTTTGTATTGAAATTGGCAGCAGAGGCCTCATTACTGACGACACTAAGTGCAATATTCAAAACATTTTCACCTCTGTTTCATTGGGTAATAAACCCCACAAAATACTGTGCAAGAAATTTCAAGCCAACCTCAGTAAAGCGTGCAATACTGGCTTCATATGCAATCTTTTACTCCAAATATGACCAGGACTGGTCAATCTCCTAGGTGCTTTTGTAATCTGTACATATCTTGAAATGTTTATTGTTTTTAATATATTTTGTTTACTGTCTTTCATCCATTTTACTCCTGCAGAGATATGGCTACTGAATTCTTTCTGATGCCATACTCTTGTCTGGATTTGTATGTCTACTTTTCGATCTGTTTTGATGTAATTGTATAATAAAGATTGAAATGAATAAATAAACCATATAAAAAATCCTTGAAGGGGGAAAAGGGCCGGGGTGGCTGTTCAATATGAAATTGATGAAGATGTAACACAGAGACTTTCAAAGTTACAGCTTTTGGTGAGAGAAAAATGTAAACATTGGATGAGAGATGGACTTTTGGACCTTATTTATGGGGCATTAGGTGAGAACATTCAAGTCTAAAATAGTCCCATAGAAGTCTAGAGCAGGCCTTCTCAACTGAATGGAGCTTCATATTCTTTTAACACTGCTTTTCCTTTCTGTCAATTTTCATTTGCAAAAAATACACACAACAATGATTTTGAGTATTTATCCTTCACTTTTACCATATTTGTACAAATTTCAAATCTTTTACTTTTCTGTGAGGAACACTGGGTGCCTTTAATTTGAATTTTACTGCACAGGCTTTTATTGTGGATAAGCAGTTGCCAATTGCTTGGATATTTGTTAATGCCTTTTTCATTCTCACCAGAGGAAGTAGGGCAGTGTCATTACAACTATCTGTCATTCGCCTTCCCAATGGGCTATTCTAGTTGAAATCCATACACCCCTTATGGAAGACATGACCTTAATCTCCCACACAGGGGGTGTAGATTTCAAATGGAGTCACCCATTCAGGGAACCCCATTTGAAATTCACACTCCCATTGTTGAAGATTAAGGTCATGTCGTACACAGGGGTGTAAGGATTTCAAATGGAATTACCCTATATTCTGTGCAAATAATGCTAACACATGTTGGATTGACCACTCAAGAAATCCCCAGAAGATACACTGCATGATATAGTGACAAAGTGGCTTTCTGCATGTCCTTATAAGATCCAGATCAGTCTGGTCTGATGAAATCCTGTGACTAGACTAGGGTTGCGCAACTTAAATTGACTATCATAGTCATGAATATAAGTGGCAGTGGTGACTTTGTCCAGGTGATAGTTGACTATTTAATGCATCCTAAAAAAAGCAGAAATAAGGGAATACTTGCATCAAATGTGACTAGATTTACGCTACAAAATAATTTGTTTTACGTCTATGTATATGTTGTTGATACTGGTGTATAAAAGTTCTATTTGTCGTCATGAGCAGATTTTAAGAGTGTCAAGTGTTATGAGCACTTGTATGTTTTCTTGCACCATCCATTATTAAAACTGTTAAGGTGGCTGTATCGGCTACGGTGTCATGCTCAGAACTCCTTGAAAATGATATAGGATGTGTGTATTGATGAGAAAACCTTACTTGCCAAGTTTTAATTTTTTTTTTTTTTTTTTTTTTTTTTTTTTCCAACAAAGCGTTTTTGAGTTATGCAATTTTTTGTCATCTCAAAATCCCATTGAATTACTACAGGGAAGAGCTTTTGGCACTTTGCCAATTTCTCAAAATAGCAACATTTTTGAAAACAAAGATTTTATTAAAACTGATTTTTCTCTCCTTTATAGCAGTTGTATATAAAAGTTTTAAGTTTCATTTTGCTGCCAATATATCACAGAATAATACAAACCAAGTTTATTTTATAACTTAGTGTTACTTAAGTATATATTTAACAGGAATGTTGGTACTTTTTATGATTTTTGATTTTTTCTAGAAACACTAAATTACCTAAATTCTAGGATTTTTTTAGCCAACAGGGAAGGGTGCTATGGTTACCAAACTTTCAGGGATGGTAAATAAGATTAATATCTAAATTCTCTCGTCAGTTTTTTCCAATTAAGTGTTTCTATTTTAAGCTACAGTGTTTCTAACATTCCCTAAAATTAAAAATTGAAAAAAATAATTTCTTTCAAAAAGTAAACACTTTATCCAAAAAAACTGACGAGAGAATTTAGATATTAAGCTTATATACCATCCCTGAAAGTTTGGTAACCATAGCTCCTTCCTAAGTGGGCAAAAAAATCAAAAACTGTCAAAATTAAGGGAATTTTCAAAAAATAAAGAAAAACATAAGAATTGTTACAATTCTTATCTTAAAATAGGTGGGCAAAATACTTTACATTCTTATGTTAAAGATTTAAATGAATAGACCTGATTGATCAGACACAGGAGCTATTTTTCTGCAAGGGTGTTGTATCCGAGGCAGCTACCTTAAACATGTTTTTTTGTGCATTTAAAGCACTAAAATACAGTGAGCTTTTAATGTTATTTAGATTTTTGATTTCCAAATAGTCATCATGGTTGCTACTATCTGGTGCAGACGAATTGGGTACTAAAAGAACTGAAGTCGTGCAGCCCTAGACTTGACACACACATGGCACATACAATTTTTGTTATTTGTTAACCCTTACCCAACCCATGTTTTTTGCTATCAGAAGGGAAAGAAACAAAAAAGGAGAGTAGATGAAAGAAGAAGTCGCTTGGTACCCTCATGATTCGAACCTCGGACCCCTCGCAAGCCACGCAGAAGATCACAGACCTGTAGCCACTGGTTACGCTGGCCTGGCCAGTGATTCCCTGGGTATATATGACTTAGGTTGATTGTGTCATCGCATCGCATGGAATGCATGGGCGTGCGTGCAGTGGTTTTAATAGTGAGGTTTAGTGAGACTCGGTTGGGTTAAAAGTACCCCTTTAGGTGTTTTTCCCAAGTATATTTTTGCCCCATAATAGCATTTTCAACTAGTGGGTTCAAGGATCAAAAAGAAAACAAAATGCAGGTGTATATACAGGAAAAGGAAGTAGACAGTAATATATCAGTTATTTTACCTGACCTTGATGCCCCATGGCAAATAAAGTAAAAATCCGTACCATGCGAGGATGGGACACATGTCCCATCGCCATTGGCAAATGCATTTCATAACACAATTTAAAATGAATTTCACATTGCAATGAATCAAAATATTATTGGTTTTGTTACTTCCTGGCTATAATTGACTAAGAATGAGATTAGTTCTCCTACGCATATATACAGGCTGTATCAAAATTATTCTTCCCTGACTGTTTACAATGTTCATGATTTTTGTTAGTCACATTACAATACGATACGATACAAAGAGCATTTGCGCCATTTCCATAAGGCTCAGAGCGCTTACAAAATACCTTAATACTACAACTTAAAACTACATTTTGAAGGTGCATCTTAAAAATAATACAAATTACAATATCAATAAGAACATGTTATGGGAACAAATAAGTTTTAAGCGCTTTTTTGAATGCATTTGTTGATGAAGATTGTCTAATATAGACAGGTAGCTTATTCCACTCAAAAAAAGCAAAAACTGTAAAAGTTCTATCACCAGCTATAAGACTCTAGTCATGGGATAGCAAGACGAAGATAATTACTGAAATTAGTTGAAAATGTAACAATCATTTTGAAACAGCCACAGTATAACTGTGTAAGCGTCACCTAAGGAAATAAACAGGCTGGTCAAAATAGGTAGGTAGGTAAGTAAGTTCTTTTGTGCTGATATTATGGATGAGCCATACAGAGATGGCTGGAAGTGGTAGATATTAGTGATATGATATATAGTTTAAAACAAAACTTTATTAAATAATCTCTACTGATGCTAGTTTAGGCATTTATTTCAGAAGTTCACATTTCACAAATACTCTAAAAGAGCACATTTGTTTTTCTAAAAATGGAAATTTAAAAAATGAACATCAATCAAGTGATGCTCCTTTACCCGTATTTGAAAATGGAACTTGTCAAAAATGTACAGGAAAAGGCCAGGGCCTTAGCCAGTGTTTTTTTTTTTCACCCCTATCCAAAATTTGACCTTGAAAACATAAACCAGCTCTCTGCACTGGGGGTTCAGTCAGTTCACATAGCTATTGCTGCAGTCTTGATTTATTAGACTGGTCTTGTTTTGAGTTCACAGAACTTATTCAAGCATTATTTTTAGAATTTGGCATCTGTCAGAGGCATTAATCTTGCCTGTCGAGGAGCAAACTGCCTGTCCAAAATGATGGATGGGTTGGTGGCTGGCTAATACACCTATCTAATAAGTGGCAAAGGCTTTTAACTACTCCCTCATACCACTCATAGCTCCTGTGTAGCGATAGGCCATCCCACTGTATTTCTTACACCTTGCAAGTCACTGGTGAGAGAAGTCAATGATTTAAATTTTGTTTCAATCATATTTTAATACTGAAGAAAAATTGCCAAATCCAAGGAATGTTTTTTCCACTTCAAAAATAGAAGGATATAATAATAGCCTTGGAGGAAATATCTTAGCACTGAAATGAGACACATGGCCCTAAACTAACCACAAATATAATGAGCGCAGCAATACTTTGTAAAATATACTATTCCAGTTGAAATCCATACACCCTTACGATACGATACGATACGAAGAGCATTTGTGCCATTTCCATAAGGCTCAGAGCGCTTACAAAATACCTTAATACTACAACTTAAAACTACATTTTGAAGGTGCATCTTAAAAATAATACAAATTACAATATCAATAAGAACATGTTATGGGAACAAATAAGTTTTAAGCGCTTTTTTGAATGCATTTGTTGATGAAGATTGTCTAATATAGACAAGTAGCTTATTCCACTTTTTTTATGCAAAAACTGTAAAAGTTCTATCACCAGCTATAAGACTCTAGTCATGGGATAGTCAAGACGAAGATAATTACTGAAATTAGTTGAAAATGTAACAATCATTTTGAAACAGCCACAGTATAACTGTGTAAGCGTCACCTAAGGAAATAAACAGGCTGGTCAAAATAGGTAGGTAGGTAAGTAAGGTAGGCTGGAAGTGGTAGATATTAGTGATATGATATATAGTTTAAAACAAAACTTTATTAAATAATCTCTACTGATGCTAGTTTAGGCATTTATTTCAGAAGTTCACATTTCACAAATACTCTAAAAGAGCACATTTTTTTTCTCTAAAAATGGAAATTTAAAAAATGAACATCAATCAAGTGATGCTCCTTTACCCGTATTTGAAAATGGAACTTGTCAAAAATGTACAGGAAAAGGCCAGGGCCTTAGCCAGTGTTTTTTTTTTTTCACCCCTATCCAAAATTTGACCTTGAAAACATAAACCAGCTCTCTGCACTGGGGGTTCAGTCAGTTCACATAGCTATTGCTGCAGTCTTGATTTATTAGACTGGTCTTGTTTTGAGTTCACAGAACTTATTCAAGCATTATTTTTAGAATTTGGCATCTGTCAGAGGCATTAATCTTGCCTGTCGTAGGAGCAAACTGCCTGTCCAAAATGATGGATGGGTTGGTGGCTGGCTAATACACCTATCTAATAAGTGGCAAAGGCTTTTAACTACTCCCTCATACCACTCATAGCTCCTGTGTAGCGATAGGCCATCCCACTGTATTTCTTACACCTTGCAAGTCACTGGTGAGAGAAGTCAATGATTTAAATTTTGTTTCAATCATATTTTAATACTGAAGAAAAATTGCCAAATCCAAGGAATGTTTTTTCCACTTCAAAAATAGAAGGATATAATAATAGCCTTGGAGGAAATATCTTAGCACTGAAATGAGACACATGGCCCTAAACTAACCACAAATATAATGAGCGCAGCAATACTTTGTAAAATATACTATTCCAGTTGAAATCCATACACCCTCTTTCTTTGAACAAATTGTCACTATAATAGACCCTTCTTCGCATCAAATAACCTTTTTTCTCAATTTTCCCTGAGATACCCCAAATATTTAGCCTTAGCCCCTGAAAACCAGGGGTAGCGTGAGCACAAAAAAATCAACGGGTCCAATTTAATTTTTCTGGACCCTTTGGTACCTGCAAAACCAACATTTATGGAGTCCAATGAGAATTTAAGGAGTCGACCTGTCCTAAATTCTAAACTTTGGAACTTGTCAAATATTCCAGTGAAATTATTAGTGTTGCTGGCCTGTGGTGATTTGGAAGATTTACTGATCTTTTTATTTTTTTACTTTTGATCAACGATTCTTATACTGATTTAGGCCTCTGTTCATCGTAAAACTAAGGAGTCCATACAGTTGTTATCGGACCCTTTGGTCACTTTCAACTTGCAATTTAAGGAGTCCAAAATGGCCAAAATCAAAAAATAAGGAGTCCCTGGATGCGCAAACTCCTTAAATGCGACCCCTGCTGAAAACCCATATTTTTCACACAATTTTGCTCCCAAAAGTTAATCGGTGTAAAATGAAATCTAAGCCTATAAAAAGTTAGTCAGTTTTATAAATTGAATAAATTGTAAAAGAGAACTATATGAAGGGTCATTTTCAGCAGATTAATTACAAGCAGGTCATCTAAAACCACAAATGGCAATTTATATGGTACAAAACAATCGGAGCTTGAGGGTGTTCAGGAAAGTGCATGATATTTTGAGATAGCCCTTGCAGCACTTCCATCTGTGCCAAGATTACCTGTCAACTTCACTTCTGTATCTGCTCTATGAGGTTCTACTTGCATGGGATGTGTTGTATCTGTGTACTACACAGTTCATATCCTAAGAAAGGGGTGGGGTTTCCAGTACAAATGGCTGTACAAGGATATGCCGCATCAGTGCTAGCAGATCCATGCAGCGTTGACAGTGAGGTGCAAAGCACTTGTGGATAGGCTAGTGGCAGAGGCCCTTCCTAGTTCAGTTCCAATGCCTGGGTTTCTATACTTCAGTTCCTATATGTTATTGTCAGTTCCCTCCTAAAATCTTACATTTTCATGGTCAATTAAGGAAACAAACCAAAATATTGATGACGTCCTCATTTGGGAGAACAGCACCACAACAACCCCTGGGGTTGATGGGGGGGATGAAGGAGTTGATTTAATGCAAAGCCCTCTCCTTGTTCTCCCATAACACTACAGGGTAGTCGGTAAATTTTTGATAGTGGTAAAGCTCGAGATTTTAGTCATACTGAAATGCTGATGAAAAAGGGTAATCCAAAAGCAGTTGTCTATGTATTGGAAAATGGAAAGGGAAATTTTAATGTGCTATTGCAATATATTTATGTTATTTTATGCTTTTAATTTTGGTCAAAAGTTGAAGATTTAGATGGCTAAGCTGCCTGCTTGAGAAAATTCTGCAAGCTTTCAGTGACAGATGACTCCTTAAGAAGGCTAAAGACAACATGAAATTTGCAGTATCTACTTGATAACTAGTGAAGACCATTCTCTAAGTAAGGATGGACAAGTTTCCTGTTTTCTTTGGACAGGTCAGCAAACGCTTAAGTGCTGCAACTTGTGATATGTTGTGATTCCTTAGATACTGTCTCATGACACCACCCAACGCAATGCATAAATTTGGCTCGCCCCAATTTCCCTAAAATGAAAATGTGTTTAACGTCCGCTTTCTGACATACTTTAAAAAAAATCAAATGACAGGACTCGGAATCGAACTCTATTCCTTTATACATCAAATGCTCCAGTTTTTACACAAAAATATTTATTTGAAAAATGTACCACTTCGGTCTTTCGTGAAAGGTACTAGTAATTAGACTTCCCACCTGCCCATTGAATTAGCATTATTTTATTTTATTCTAGCAACAGTTTACAAACTATGATGATGAATGGCGTACAGTGGTGTACTGTCTCATTCAGGATGTTTATACTGGGCACTCTGCATTTGTGTTATCCAACAATCCGATTCACTAACAGCCATCACGTTCTATAAGCTCAAAATAAGAGTTGCGGTGTGTACCTGATATTACTTTTGGGTGTGTACCGCGAACTCCGGAAGTACGGAAAACCCTCTGGTAACCTAAACAGTTCACTGAACCTCCAGTGCACCCACCAACCATCACTCTATCGTGTTTCTACTGCAGAAAATGCAATTTATAATCTCCTGCTTCCTGGAAAATATATTTAAGTGTACTTCAATAAATGATACACTTCTTCTACTTACCATGCACGGATGCATTTGCACCAACAGACCAAGCATCATTGAAATTTCAATAACTCATATACGAATAAAATAAAGTACATATAGCATGATAGCATCACACGCACCATGAAGTGAGTCATTCCAAGAGGGTGCTTGCTATATACATTATGTTGAAAGTCATACAGCATAATTTCTCTGTTAAACAATGTGTAAGTCAGGTTTATTAAAGCAGGATAATAAATACCAATGCGTATAAATATCAATAAATATCCCAGCTAGTTTAATTTTGCTTACATTTTTTATCAAAATTTATGGTACAGTTTCACTGAAAGAGACGTAATGAGAAAAGTCAAAAAAGAAAACATTCTGACTTGCAAAGAATTAATCTTGCAAAATATTTGCTGCTTATGCAAACCACTCTCAGGAAATTTATGGAGGGAACTACTCACAGAAATTGTAGACATAGAAAATATAGTTAATACTGAAACTGTATTTGACAAGAGATGAGTACTCCAGGATGCAACTCACTTACAGTGCCTCCACCCATTTCCCTTCTTTTATCTTGCTTTCTTTTCACTCTCTCTGTTTTCTTTTCCATTAAATTAATTGGTGACCCACTTCTTCAGTTTCCTTTTTTTATGATAAAGAGTATAAAAAAAGTTTAAAAACCCACCAGCAACAACAAAGCATGAGAAAACTCCCATAATTGATATTAGCATATAAATCATAATTGAATCACAAGACTTTCTATAAAAATGTAACACAGTATTGTTTTATTTTTTTTTTCTCCATTAGGCCTAAGGCTTATTATTTACGCATTTTGTAACCAATTGGTTTATTAGGGCTATGTTGGTATTTTCACAAAATTCATACCTCAACAAGTTCATATATGTGCATTCATGACCCAAATTGACTTCACCTGCAAAGTGCCCCCTTTTGATGATTACATTGCTGTTAGTGTCAGTTTTGACCACAACTTCCAAATTTACTAAAATGTCAAAATCGATTTTGGTTTGGCCTCTTTTGGTCACTTGCAGACCATTTTCCCTACAAAAATGAAATGAAATTTTTCTAATGATTTGTTTAGTTTATCTAATTTAGCAAATCGCTAAGAGTGTCTTTACCTGAAGGACATAAATATGTACCTGTATGATATGAACTTTGTGTATGAAAAGTATTACAAAAATTCTAACCCCAATTTCAATGGAGTAGGGAGTTACCATTTGCTGTAGGCTTCCTCTGAAATTGTGGAATTGGGCCATTTATACTAAGGACAACAACTTCTCATCTTTCAAATATTATCTCCTTATCCTAGTATTTCATGACATCTTTGGCTGTCAATTTGTTGACAGGATTTCATGATAGAAAATATTGACCGGTACCATGAATCTATATCTAGGACATTGTCTATGAACTCAGCTAAATGTTCCAGTTTTATCTTAAGTGTAATGGAATCAAATATCTGCTTTTATTTTGATGATGGGATTTAAAGGATGGCATTGGTGATATCAAAATGCCTATAATGATGACATAGCTTTAGTATCATCTCATATATGATTTTCTTCTTCTTGTGAAAGAAACTTTAAAATAAAAAAAGGTAGTTAGATCTCAAGTGTAGCTTTGAATTAGAGAATAAATGTATTGTTTTGAAACCCAGCTGTGTCTCTATTGCCGGATATATCACAGGAGATAGCAATATTTTTGTGTGGACAACTCGGCAGCCTAAACAGATCAACAGTGAAATCACGGTTAGATGTATAACATATGACCATTTTGTATCAAATTTAACCATGTATACGAAATTGGTGAATCCATTGAATCTTTCACACACGGATGCAAAATATCGCAATGAGCCAACATGCAAGATCACTATGTGCATACCCTGTTACGCTCAACATAAATGATACATGCAACTGTGCAGTTCAATACGCACACAGTGGTACGTTAATTATATAATATTGGATGGCATTGAGGGTTGTATGAGAATATACTGCACGTGCCATGAATGATATTCAACAAGCGATGCGGCGAGTTGAATATCATTCACGATTTAAGTGCAGTATATTCTCATACAACCAAATAACTTAGCCATCCAATATTATTATTATATATAATATGAAGCTTTTGTATGCGTTTTGAGTACCAAAGTATCAAACTAAACATGCCTGGTGCCATTTGGAATCCAGTCGTTTAGTGTAATCATTTTCATCATGTTTGCGGCGGTACAAAACAACAAACTGCGTAACTCAATCTATTACGCCTGCTTTGGTCTCTCCATGGCGAGGTATGCAGCGTAACGCGATACGAGTTCGCGACAAGCAAAATGTGCTTGGCGCCCGTTCAGTATCAAAATTATCTTGCACGGTGTTACGGTGTAGTATTAAAAATTTGTGGTATAACTAAAAGCTTCGTATTATATAATAATGTGTCATATTACATGGGTAAGAACCAATGAAATTAAAGGAAAGCGACAACTGTTATAGCCAGTATATCTCTGTGTCCATGTCTTCCAGGTACTAGGCTCTATTTGGAGGATTTGATGCAGTGTATGCGCCATTGTGGCCAACTTGGCATGACAATTAAGTTTGAACCACACTGAGAACATTCTGTTGCAATGTACCCAATTTGCCTTGTGTTCAAGTGTGTCCTTGTAATTTGTTCTCTTTTAATCCAGACTTACAGGACCAAACAAAATTTATAAAAAGTAATTAGCATTCATTTGCAGGATTATAGCTTCTATAATGATGAAATAATATCATGAACTTTGTTAAATTTTACCTTGTTGATACTGAAAATGCAGTTTTGTAAAGTTTGTTTCCACCTAAAATATTGGCTATTTTGAATATACATCAGCAAAAAGCTTAAACAAACAGTATGCAAACCCCATCTTTTACTGATATTATCTACAATTCCTTTATTTACTTGCCTTTTTTTTTTGGCTCTCTGATACTCAGAATCAACTGCCTAGTCACCATTTTGTTTATTTACAAACTTTTCTTCTTGTTGCAGCATTTCTAGAAAGTATGATACAAAATTCCCTAGATTGGTGAATTTTAAGGGATTTTATAAAAACGGCCAAGGAAACAGAATTTTGCACTGGGAAAACAGAAAACTTGCCGCTCTTATTTACCATATTGATCCCCCTTAATGTTGTAAGTGAAGTAGGGTTGGATGGCAATAGACCTCCTTTTGCAAGTATCCAAATATATATGTGACCCATTCTGACAAAACCAGGAACAAGTCTCATTTTTGATATTTCATGATTTGAATAAAAATGTAAGCACAGGACAATAAGCTTCAAAATGATACCGAAGTTACATCAATACTTTTCAAGATATGGATTATTTTGTAAATGATACCTTGATATTTTTGTCGAACGGCTATTCAAGTAATGGGCTTATTAGTTTCCTGCGTTACAAAAGATTGAATTGGGATTATCATAGTTCAACTGTCAATTATTGATTAAATAAGCCTTAGTTTCCTGCATTGGGATTATCATAGTTCAACTGTCAATTATTGATTAAATAAGCCTCTTTTTAATAAGTACTTTCAAGGATTTGAAAGTCCACTCAGCCCCAAGGTCAAATACCATGAAATAAAGAATTCTAAAATTTGATTTTTTTATGGGAAAGTCATCTTTAAAGGCCTATAACTCAAAAACATGCCTGGGGACTTGTTCCGGGTTTTGTTGGAGCTGGTCACATTTGATATAAATTGTCAGTTATATTTTTATATTTTTGGAGGTTTGCGATTATGTGGGCTGTTAAATATCAACTTTGATTAGTTCTAACAATTTTACAGCCCTTGCTTCCGTGGTTTAAAGATTTACTCATCCATTTCAAGAACAAGTTTGTGAGGATACCTATTTATGATAGATGACATTTATAAATGCATATCAAGGGATAAATGCAAGAAGCAATAGCTGCCAGGTGCCATATTCTTTGTGTACAATATAGAATATAGAATTGATAAAAGCCGTCACTTTAAAAAACAGATGTGGAAGTGACCAGTTGTAGTCCTACTAATGTAGGGCATATTAGGTGCTAGGGGAAAACCAGAACCTTATTGTAAGACTCCATGTCTCCATGTGCTCAAGGTGAAATTTACACCTACTCATGTTACTGTTTTTACCATTTTCCTGGGAAACAGTGAATATTAATGTGTGGCTTTAAATGTCTATAGGGCAGCTATCGCAGATATGGCTTCCTTGCAGCCCTCAATATGGTGATGAAGAGATTTACATTTTACTAGGTCTTCAGAGATCCATCTGAATTAACCGATTTTGTCTTTTACTGTCTTCTGTCTCTTTAAATATTAATACTGACCCAGATTTAGATTACACATGAGACAGTATATATGTATGTTCTTGAAACTTTATTGCTTTAAATCTCCTTTTAAGTGTGTGGGTGTGTATTGGTGTGCCTTAGACTTTCAAATGAGGATGCATATCTGAAAAATAACAGAATGACCGAGGACACCAAGTGACCGAGGACTTCCACGATTCCCTGTCTATTTCACCCTTGAACTGAGTACAATTGTTAATTCAGCAACTCTATAAAACCTGTTGGATTCTAATGTATACTCATCTCATACTGTAAAGCACATTATTTCAGTGGCAAGAAATTTCCGCAAAATAACAATATTTTTTTCGGCATATAAATGATTGATTTTATGAAAGACCAATAGGAAAAAGAAATATTGGCCATCATGAGAATATCACGAATCCATATCACCTGCAAAATTCAGGAAATTTTATGGATGCAAACAGTTCATGCATTACAGTACATAAATTGAAGTATAACTACATCAGTTGTGCCATTGTGTTGTGCACTTGGTCCATATTTTGGCCAAATTGTGTTAGACATGGGAAACTGTTGCTTTCATACAAGACTATCATATGTGTGAACGACAGATCCAAATTCAAAAGAGCCGTGCCCAAGAAACAAATTGTTTGTGATTAAGGATGGCTATGCAATTGTAGACAATACACATGCAATATATCCAGCCCAAGTCAACCTGTCATATATCTTCATCTTAAAGGGACATCCATACATTTTATTTTATCATGACTCTACTAACACAGACTTGCCAACTGTCCCTCATTTTGAGTCTTTTTTTCTGAAAATGTCAGATTCAAATGTAAAAACAGCAGAAAATGATGCAAATTTCACTTTAGTCTATTGTGATAAATGTAGACTTGCAGAACCTTCTCTGAATACTGAAAGTATCACACACCTCAACTCTTTGAATTTGTCTGTTCCTGGTTTGTGTACATGTCTCAATGTCCCTCTTCCTGACTTTGGTTGGTTGCAGGTCTGCTAACACATTTCATATTAGTTAAGTTTGAAGAAAATTTCAGTCAACCACCTTCACAAAATCTGTGCCTTTTGTGACCATGATATTCCAGTTAAAATCCTTGCTTCCCTTATCATATGGAAGCATGACTTTCATCTGCCACTGAGGGAGTGTAGATTTCAAATGGAGTCACCCGTTCAGGTAACCCCATTTGAAATTCACACCCCCTGTGTGGAAGATTAAGGCCATATCTTCCATAGTGGGTATATGGATTTCACCTGGAGAATGTCCCAATGTGCCTTTAATGACCATGTATCATGCATGTAACTGAAAACAACTTGTAATTATTTCGGTTGTGTTTGTTTTGCAGCTGGATGACAAGTTCTCCCGTGTGGAGAAAGCTATTAACCCGCTGCTGGATGATGATGATCAGGTAGCTTTCACCTTCATCCTGGACAACATAGTCTCCGCTATGAAAGCTGTACCGGATGTAAGTCATCCCATTATGTAATCCCCCCTTAATCTACATGTAGTCATCAATACAAGTGGACGATGTGGGTGATATAACTTGTTTTAGGGGACATGGGCTGAGAAGATGTCTTACCGTTCCCAGAATCCTTTGCATCATGATATATCACCACGTCTCATCAAATGACACTCCTGTTAGTTTTGCAGATTCCCTATGTGTTCATTTTGAGAATAGACTGGTTAAACTTGGGATGATAGTGAAGAAATTAACATATTTTGCATGATATGTATGTGCTCTGTTCATTGAGGTATATTATTTTGTCACTATCGAGTCGACCCATGTTGCACTAGCGAGCAAATCAGTACCCGGAAATCAAAATGGGAGAAATGCATTATGGGAGTGTAATATATCTTCTCTGGGACAAGAATAAGCCTTGTGTTTGTTATTTTGCTTGCAATGTTCTAGACACAGGTCTATGCAATACTTATCAATTCAATCAGTTTTATGGATTCATTTTGTTTGATATGTTAGGATATGGGACAGGAAAACAACGTTTCATGTTTGTTTGTAATTATTTAGAGTTTATTGTGTTTATTCATAACTAGGGCCACTTGGGTAATAGGTCCACCTGCAAGTCAACTTTCCTAGAAATAAGGAAGCAGGTATATGCCCAGTAGTTCAAAATTTAACAGTTTGGCTTAAGGGATCTAGAATGAGCGTTTATGGCGTTTCGACAGTATTTTTGTGGGACATGAGAGCACCTCAGACATATCGAATTGCATTCTGAATCTGAAGCATGTCTTTCTGATATCAAATAATTTTCATTTTTGAAATTCACGATATAATACAAATTTTATGACAAATTATTAAAATTTGATATTTTCAAATTTTGATATATAACAGTCCTCGAAATAAATTTTATAAATCTAATGATACATTCATAAAGTGTATGTAGCTGGGAGGAAAGCCGACGATCAATTGAAAATTTTGCCCTTTCATATTGAATATACCGATTTTTTTCCCAAAAAGACCGGTTTTTGGGAACAGTGTTTTGGGAAAAAAATCCATATCTTCAATATGAAAGGTCAAAATTTTCAATTGATCGCCTGCTTTTCATCCCACCTACATACACTTTAAAATTAGTCTGAACCCTGGAATTATGGAAACTTTCGGGCCTCATAACTTCTAAATTGTTGGTCTAAAGTATATAAAAGTATACATATTTAGAATGGCAAAGACTTGATAAGTTCATCTGTGAGGTCAAATTTGGGCCAAAATGGCACTTTGGGCCCAAAATCCCAAAAATAACGGTTTTTGGCCCACTTCTTTTTGTGCACCGTAACAAAAAATTCTTGAGCCAAAAGTTTTTGAAACTAATTTTAAAAACTAGATCAAAATATCTGGGACCCGTTTTTCATTTTTTTGAATTTTGACCAATTTCACCAAAAATATTTGAAATTTGTGCCAAAATCGGGCTTTTTATGATTTTTTGAAAAATCAGCATTTTTGACCACTTTTGGCTTAAATTTCTCATAGTTAGTCGAAATTCAAAAAATGAAAAAACCGGTCCCAGATATTTTGATCTAGTTTTCAAAAATTAGTTTCAAAAACATTTTGGCCCAAGAATTTTTTTTGTTATGGTGCACAAAAAAGAAGTGGGCCAAAAAACATTATTTTTGGGATTTTGGGCCAAAAGTGCCATTTTGGCCCAAATTTGACCTCACAGATGAACTTATCAAGTCTTTGCCATTCTAAATATGTATACTTTTATATACTTTAGACCAACAATTTAGAAGTTATGAGGTCCAAAGTTTCCATAATTCCAGGGTTCAGACTAACCTTAAGTATAAATCATCAGATTTATAAAGTTTACTTCAAGTACTTTTAAATATCAAAAATATCGATTTTTAATGATTTGCCATAAAATGTGTATTACATTGCGAATTTCAAAAAATCAAAATTATTTGATATCAGAAGGACATTCTTCGTATTCAGAATACAATTTGATATGTCTGATGTGCTCTAATGTCCCACAATAAATACTGTCCAAACATTCATACCCCTTCCCTTAACCACATCAACAAAAACACACTTAACTCACACATCTAGACTGTGACTACAAGAAAGTGCAACTGTCACAAGTTAGTATCTATTTCATTTCTTAGTCACCTTTATTTCCAGTTGTACAGTCATAATAAATCATGTACAAAATGTTACAATTCCAATATGCATATTTATAGACTGATCACCCTGTAATGTTAATCTGCATTACCAGGCATCCTGTAATCGTATTCACCAAAGAAATCACCTGGGCCATCATCATTTGAAGTGAATTTGAATAATTATGGGGCAGGGGCCCGGGCAGGCTGGTTTTAGAATCACAGTGACACTTTCTCTGAATCACATCTGTGTAAGACCAATTAATATTAATGTAACTCTTGAGAATCATGTCAAATGAGCATCCTTGAAGATCATCCAAGGTCCAAAAGACTAGCTGATGTCACCACTAATGATATATGTGTTGGTACAATGGCATTAATAATTAATAAAGAACCAAACAAGAAAGATGATATAGCCATAGAATATGACAACTCTGATGAAAGTATTATCAACATAAATCCATTAACATTTAGGTATTCCAGGGTGTCTTCTAGATGGGGGTCCCAGAACCTTCATGCACAAAATTGATACCAGTTGACAGAATCAGGTCCAGACAAGTTTCATCTATATTTGGCTAAAGGTGATAAGACATACATTTATCACTGGAATCATGAGGTCATTCAGTAGAAGCATCTGGATCTCCCACCCCTAAGAAGATCATCACTTGGTCATCATAGTGCAAGGTCTTCATCACTGTTTTCTGAGATTCAGGAAGTCTTGATGACAGATCATTTGCCAAATAAAAGTACATTCATAAGCATATATCATTTATTTTGATAGCAAAATTGAAGAAAGCCATCAAGTGAAGACGGTTGGTGGCAGGAACAGGACTGTTCTCGGATTGTGTCCTGAACCCTCTTATCAGTTTGCCAAGCTGCAATTCACGATAGAGGGGTCAGATAAAGCAACCATATCTCATTTTATTTAGCACTCAATATTGTGGTCCAGGTGTGGCCTCCAATGAAACCTATTTTAGAATTTTAAGTCCTACCTTCATAATATCAGGCTTGCTGGTGATCAATGCTGGTGAGCTTCATTGTAGAGTGGCTCATGGAGCAATCGGAAGACTTCCATTTTCTTGACATAGAAGGTTTCTAGAAAATATGACACGGGTGCATTAAGGGCTGGGGTATGAACGTTTGGACAGTATTTATTTTGGGACATTAGAGCACATCAGACATATCGAATTGCATTCTGAATACGAAGAATGTCATTCTGATATCAAATAATTTTGAATTTTGAAATTCGCAATTTAATACACATTTTATGGCAAATCATTAAATGATATTTAACAGTACTTGAAGTTAACTTTATAAATCTGATGATTTATACTTAAAGTGTATGTAGGTGGGATGAAAAGCCGACGATCAATTGAAAATTTTGACCTTTCGTATTGAAGATATGGATTTTCTTCCCAAAACACCAAAAAAAAATTAGGTCTTTTGGGAAAAAATCCATATCTTCAATATGAAAGGTCAAAATTTTCAATTGACCGTCGGCTTTTTCCTCCCTGCTACATACACTTTAAGAATATATCATTAGATTTATATAATTTACTTCGAGGACTGTTATATATCAAAAATTAGAAAAATATCAAATTTTTATAATTTGTCATCAAATTTGTATTATATTGTGATTTTCAAAAAATAAAAATTATTTGATATCAGAAAGACATGCTTCGTATTCAGAATACAATTCGATAGGTCTGAGGTGCTCTCATGTGCCACAAAAAATACTATCGAAACGCAATAAACGCTCATTTTAGATCCCTTAAGGTGTGCAGTAACCATAATGTTAAAGTGAGATAGAAAGAATTTGGCTGGTGCTCTTCTACAAACGTATTGACCGCCCCTCGTATGTGATGTGCCTGTTGCTATGAACAGTATAATATGAATGATATAAGTTATTGATATCCATATATTGAGTGGTTATAGTGCAAGAAGGTCCTGTCTGTAATAGCTGCTATTTGGCTTATTTTTAGATACATACAATATAGAATGCAGAAATTGTTAAATGTATATAGGGCAGCTATTGCAGACAGGGTTTTCTTTGACATTGACAAGTGACTCGTAAAATATTATTTGTTTTGTTTTACACAACCCACATTGCTGAAGATTCAAAGTGTATTTAATGGGCTGAACTGGATATTTTTTCCTACACTATGCAGTAATCTTACCCAATTTGGTTGTAAATCTCACCTTCTGGCTATTGCATTATCATTATTATGATATAGTCAACAATAAAGGAACACAGTGGCACTTCTTATGTACCATATTTCGTCAAATAGTCGCGCCCTCAAATAAATGCCCCCCACCACTTTTTTTCAACCAAGATGTTTCAAAAATGCCTATATTTCCATGCTTTTTTGTGTAGTAAGCTTACCAAGTTGCCCACATGGTCGATAATAAGCGCCAATAATTGGCGAAAATCTGGATTGAAACCCGAAGTGAACCAGAAGTCAGTGTTTCTAGTTCATAGTTCGTCATTTTAGCGTGAGTTTTAAGTTTACCTAATGATTTTAACAGGAATTATTGTTCTAAAATTGACCTTGAATAAACGCCCCCCTTGGGAAAATGTAACGCCCCGGGGGCGTTTATTTCACGAAATACGGTACTATTTGGTTGTCTGTCAAACACATTTGGAGATGAAAAAGATGTTAATTTCTTTAACAAGTAGGCTCTTTAAAAGCACCACATTTGACATGGTTTCAATGAATCATAAAAATGCTTGATATATGAATACAAAATGCAAAACATCAATACCTAACATTTTACATATGTTTCTTATATTTTTCAGTCTTGGCCATTCCATAACCCAGTTAATCACAAACAAGTCAAGGATTACTACAATGTGATAGAGAAACCAATGGATCTGGAGACAATTAGAAGAAATGCACAGAAACATGTATATCATAGAAGAGACCACTTTGTAGAACATGTCCAGCTCATTGCAGAAAATTGCAGGAAGTATAATGGTACGTATATGTGTCTTACTGTTGGAAGATGTTTGGTACATTATTTTATGTTGTGTAGTATGATATTTTATGGTGTTACATTAGGTTAGGTCTACTGTATGAACATTACAAATATGCCAAAAAAACAAAAGATTTGATTCAGGTTAACCAAACCAATTTCATACTTTATGGCTTTAAGAAAGTACAATGGATTGTCAATAATTGTGATGTCCCATGTCAAAACCAGACACTTTTGAGCAGGTTATCAATTTTGAGGTTTTTTTCGCCTGAAGCCTGGGTGATATTACATTCAGTCAAGACCTTGCCCTTTGAACCAAAATTGGCTACTTTGAAACGAAGTAGGCAAATGCATTTGCTTCGTCCTCATTAAAATGATTTTACAGGATAATGCATAGTATCTAATGGATCTGCAGGCTACTAAAATACTAACCTCACTCCCAATGACAACATTCATAAACTATATTCAGTAGTGTTTGACTTTACCCAGGGAATGATGAATCATGAAATGATGCGGTATTGGCGGGGATTTTAAAGTGCATTCCATCACCTGTGTTATATGTAGACAATAGAATGATGAAAGTTTACAACACTAATAGGTTAATAAATGCGTATCACTTGCTGGGAGTGAAATTGTACAAAATAATGCACACATACTGAGATGTTGATGCGTCTAATGCTCGAGCAACAAGTGATGCGCATTTATTAACCTATTTCATACACAAGAAAAAAATCCAGGATTTTCGCTATTTTTATAACAAATTTGTCACTAAAAGTGATGGAAAATACAAGCAAATATAAATCCATCAACCCACAAGAAAAAAAATGAACGCATCCGAAAGTACTGTCTGTGCATATGTGACGTGTCATGTCAAAAGTAGACACTTTTGGGCAAGATCGTAAATGGAGAAATAGCCAAAAATCTGCCCGGGGAGATTTTTTCACAATTTTGGTTTGTTGCGAATTTGTGATGTCATTAATGTTTAAAATATTGTCTGACAGTTTCAGACCGGAATATAACTGGCATCTTGTATTTTTTGAGACATTTTTCTAGGTAATTCCCACTCTCAACATTGTCAATAATATTTTTAAAGGCCAATATCTCAATTTCCAATTTTATAATACCATAACTTACGAACTCAATATCTTTGCTTAGGAATGTCCGATTTCATTGGGGAAAACAGCATTGTGGAGCAAAATATCTCTATATTTAAGATATGTAAAAACCTCAAAATTGATAACCTGCCCAAAAGTGTCTCCTTTTGACATGACACGTCACATATATGCACAATCAATGCATGGTTTGGATTTTTCTAAAGCTTGCTCTGATTGGTTCTCGCTATTTAAGAGTGTATGAAAGTACAATATAACATGCTTTTTATGCGGCTTTAATCCACTCAATCAGGCAGTCACAACACCAGTTTGATGCGGCGGGGACCCAGTAATGGCTAAATAAGTTCTGACCACCACTTGGCTCATTGGATTCGTCAGCCCCGCAGCTGAATGATGATGATAAAGTTCCTAAAGACCCCAATTTAACAAATGTCCATTATTATATACAACTGATTCATCACCTTAGTTATACTTCATTACAATTCATTAGTTACTGTCTAACAGGATTAATGGTATTGAGTTTTCACTGAAATGATTGAATATTTGTCTTGACTGTATATTATATGGTTTTCTTTGAGTATGTACAAGTTTGGCTGCAATATCCTGCATAGGCACACATGTTTGCCCTGCAATGTGCTATTCTATTTGAAATCCATACACCCCCTATGGAAGACATGCCCTTAATCTTTCACACAGGGAGTGTGAATTTCAAATGGGGTTACCTGAATGGGTGACTCCATTTATAGTCTTCACCCCCTGTGTGGGAGATTAAGGTCATGTCTTTCATAGAGGGTTATATGGATTTCAACTGGAATAGTCCAATGCAATTTCCATGCATTGAAATCTTATCCTTCCGGCCATACAAAGTAAATCCCATTGCTACGTCTGCATGCGTTGTAAGGCGTTATCTTATATCCTATCGTTTTACTTCAAATTGTAACACTCAATATCAGCTGGCAGTGAAAATTGGCATTACTATTTGCATGGGACAAGTCTGGATGGAAAATTGTTTAAACACTCCAGTTTCCTTTGGGAAATAGAGTTGTGCAACCATGGTATTATACTACAGTAGCCTCGAACTTGGCCATGGATGGAAATTTGTATTAGCTGGTGAAGGGTAATAATTGTGCTCTCAGATATGTGAACTTACTAGCTGAGTGACTGGTATGTAGCAAGAAGTGGGTAGAATCCCCACCTATCCTTAAAACCAACCAGCAAACAAAATCCTGAAAATCCTTAGTCAGCTTTTTGCCAAAGTTTTTCAAATATTATCTCAAAGATGCTTAAAATTAAAAATTGTGCTCTCAGGCATGTTAACTTACTAGCTGAGTGACTGATAGGTAGCAAGAAGTGGGCAGACTCTCCACCTATCCTTACATCAAGCAAACAAACTAACAAGCAACCAAAACCTTGAAAATCCTTATTCAACTTTTTTGCCAACTTAAATTGTTTTCTGAAAGTTTACAAGTTTCCCCTCCATTTTGGATCTAAAGATGACATGGTTTTATATGCCTTCCTCAAGGCAGTAAAATTAAATCAAATTTTATGAGTTTCTCAACAACTGTTCATTTCTGTCGTCTACACTTAGGCCATCTTAATTTAATAGTTTGAGTCTCAAAGCCCTTCCCAATGTAAAAAACCAATGCAGAATGTGTTTTTAGAGGTCTTTTAACTTTAATTTTTTTATCTGTGGGACAAGCTTTTTGACAAGAATAGACCACCTTTTCATCTTTCAAGGAGGTATGACCAGGGATCGCGCTAACCTGCGTTTCTGCACATACAGCGCATATTTTTAAGTTTGAGCGCATCTATTAATTTTTGCATACCAGTTCAGGGGTTTTCATGCGCGCAGAAAAATGAAAACATGGGAAAGAAAAATAAAAGCTTCGATCTCCAATATTTACGGCCTGTCCAGAAATTATGTAACATAAAATGCAATAACATAAATGTTGAAGTGAAGTCGCTGTAGCATTGTAACATAATTTAAAAATAAAAATAAAATATACACCGCCAGCGTAATTTAACACAGATTGTGATATTGTCTAGAATCACTGATGAGTTTTATTGCAGTACTGAATGACGACACGTACGTGAGTTGGTAATTTCTAATTCTAGGGATCGGTAAGAAATGCTTCAAGGGTGGTGTGTAGAGATATGCCAGCGGTGAAATACGACTATGAGGCCGTAGAAGAAAAAAGTGACAAAAATTTGCCCTTGAATTATGTTTTATAGTCAAAATACTCCAGTAATTCAATAAATATCATGATATTTGGCCTAAACTTGAACTCATTTGCAATGAAATGTCATTTTTTATTGAGTAAATCATGGCTTTTTCACTCGTCCATGTGACTTGCAATGCTGCTGAATTCTGCACTTTGACGAAGTTGAACTGCATTTTATGGAATTCGGCGAACTTTTATGGCATAAAGCAACACTTTTATAGCAAGTACACTGCGTGGGAACTTTCTTTAAAAGCCAGATAGTTGGTTAATAGCGAGAATCACGGCGTGAAAGGGAGATCGCGTTTTTGCCAGGCCTTAACTATCATAACCAAAATCACAAAATCTGATACTGATATATTGAAACGGGCATTCAATACTTGACTAGAGACCCCCTCATTTTAGGATTTGAGCGCATATTTTTAACACTTTCAGGGGGTTCAGGGGTTCTGAGAACCCCTGGTTTTAAAACCTAGTGCTACCCCTGGGTATGACTGTCATCAATATGAAGATTGACGATTGGATAAGATTGACGATTTAGGCTATTTTGAAGTCTGACAATGTCAGATGTGAGATTTTTATGTGATGGATTTGGACAAAATAAATAAAACAGCGGAAAAAACTGAAATCCAACAAGAATAATGTGCAAAAAGCGGGCAATTTTACTAATGTGCAAAGGGGCTTTGAGGCAAACTATTAAATTAAGATGGCCTTATCATCATAACTTTTAGAAATACAAAAAAAAAATGATGCTCAGAAGATAGCTGTCAGTGATGTCCTATATAGCTAGAGTAAATAGTCCAATTTGTAAAGCCTGCTTAGTAAGTCTGTTAGCAGACACTTAATGGAATTGACAGAATTAAAGGAGGAGTATGGTAAGAAAAAAATATTCAAGCCATTTCAAGGTCATACTTAAGCCAGCCATTATCCAAAGACCAAACAATAAATTGCAAGTATAGATTTCCAATAAATTGCACCAAAAATCAAGAATTATTATTTGATATATGAAGCAGGTAACTTTACTTTTACTTATTGAAAGCGCTTGGAAGGTGGTGATGATGCCATATATTATGCTTTGTATTGTTTGTATTAGTTGATGTATCTGGTTCATGTACCTGTATATATTTTCTTGTAAAGCGCTCCGTTCTTTGTGGGGCGCTCAATAAATACCTATTATGTTATGTTATGTTATGTTGACATCACTCAATATAGCTACTACTGATCCATAAGATCCTATTCATGGCAGATTATTCAAAGTCATAGTGTGACGTCAAAACCAAACACGCTATCTGTGTTTGGAACCACAATCAAAATGATCGCCACACAAAGTCAATGGGTTGCTAACAGGTGTATGAACCAGTAACTAAGGTATGATGTATTCACTACGATGGCGAGAGAGTGTCCATGTAACCAAGTGGAACTGACTATACAAAAGTGTTTGTAAAATGCTTCGCACCCATCTACTTTATTGATTTGAGAAAGAGTCCTGTTATGCCATTGTCGTAACCAAGTTTCAGTTGGAGATGAATCAAAATATATTAGCTAACATTGGTAGAAATTTTGAATTTGGCTAAATCTTGTAGGAAGATTTCAAATTCATTGTTAGGTCTTTGGATACGGTTGTATTAAGTATGTTCTTAAAATGGCCTGAATATTTTTTCCTCACCCTACTCTTCCTCAGGGATCTAGAGGAAGGGATAAGCATCCTAGTCTGCTGCCCTCATTCGAAATATGTATCCTAGGTCTAGACAATAGGCGGATTAGCGGCCATTTTGTCTTCGACATGATTTTATTCATGTGTCCTTATACTTTAGTACACAAATATATAAGTTAACAGGTTTACAATATTAAAATTATATTTTGAATATGCAATATATTCTGTAGTAAATCGATCAAATGACAGTGATTGTTCAGGAATTACATTTGTATATGCTTGATAAAATTAAACTGTCTGACCAGCTAGTATTCTCCTCCGCCGTCAGTGTGATTCCAGACACTCCACGTACCGTGTTGCGAAGGTGGAGGAGACTAAAGCTGTATTGACGAACACACATGCGTTAAAAAATATGTAGCCTAGGTCGAACAATAGCGTGACGTAGTTTCCGGCATTGTTCCTATGCACTTTCACCCTCCTGTCTTCCTTTAAGAGCTGTTTTACCTAGAGAAAAGTTACAATTTTATTGTCAAATAGACTTACCCATACTACTATAATAAATTTCTGGAGCAATTACTTTGTTACAGAACAACTTCTCTATATTTCCTTTTAAAGGTGAATTGATTAGCTAAATCATTGCACTAATTGTATGATCTTGATAGTGATGGTCCCCATTAGATAGTACTCCATCTCATGAGTAGTATTGATACCACCTGTCAGATGGCTTACACTGTATCATGGCTTACCATTGTGCTAATTGAATTCCATAGTAAGGGATTTGCACACCAGCTACATCTAAACTGAACTAATACAGATCAGTTGCTCTATTTCAATTACTCTAGTAGTAGTGTTGATATATAAGCACCTTGGAGCTAGATAGGATCCAACATGATATCTTATTTGTTTCCCACCTGTCCCTATTCACCGTAGAAGTGACATTATTAATAGGAATAACTACCATAGCAATAGATGAATACAATTTTGAATATAACATTACGCCCTGCACTACAACGTTCACGGGGTACCTATGCATTGAACATGCAGCTGAACCATAGATATCAAAGAACAGCTAGGGATAAAGACCTGGATCATAATTCTATAGAATATTCATATCATGCTGATCACTCGCACTTGTAAGATTAGTATCTTTGAAAAGAGTGGTATTGTATTCAATCTATGATTACAGACAGACACAGGTGATGAGTGCAACCTGCTTGTAGTGCAGGGCGATCTATTCAAAAATTGTATTCATCTATTGCTATGGTAGTTAATCTGATTATTACGTCACTTCTGTGGCGAATAACCCACAATGTTCAATTCAATTGTGTATTTTTGCTGTCAATATTATCACCTCCTCATTTGAATGTTAGGTTTGACGCATCACGTTGGCTTTGATGCATCACGTTGGCTTTGATGCATCACATTGAAACTTGTGCATGGATATTACAGTACAGAGAGCTCACAATGGCACAGAGTGTGTGTGCTTTTATTGACTATAAAGCACCCCTCAGATCACAAGAAAAAGTGATCATGTTGCTGTAGTACAATAGTTATATATATAAATGCGCTTTTATAAATCCGCATGTGACCACCTCCATGCTGCCATAACAGCTTGTACAGTTTGTCCACTCTGAAGTACAAAGTGACAACGCGCGCGTACACAGCGCGTGAACAGTGCGCAATGCTGCGTATCTGCTGCAGGTATGTGTGCCTTCAAAGTCGGCACAATGTGTGCGTCCGCGTCGGTACTTTGTACTTCAGACTAGACAGACTGTAGATAGTAAGTCTCGAAGTGACCTTCTACAAAGCAGGTGGTCTTCCTATACATTAGAATGGAAAGGTGGAACAACATGAGACTACTGTGCAGCAAAATTGTCTATTTTCTTCAACTTTGTGATTATATTATATAAACGTTTGCGTCGTTGAATATTTTTTTCCGTCGTCAAATACTTTCAAAAATATTTTTTGATTACTTAATACAAATTCAGAATCCCCCATATGTAATAATATTGCAATTCAATTGATATTTAAATTTGATGATATTTATCTACAGAGTTCCTATCCTTTTCTGTATAGTGGTCAATGAATGAGGATTTGGTCACACTTGCTGGTCTTGGTATGTCGTGCCCATGAGCCATGTGCGTATTTATAAAAGCCCATTTATAAATATAACCGAAGTACACTGGTTGACATAGCATAATAATCATATCACCTGTTAACAGCCAAAATACTCATCATTGGTCTAGTTTGTATCATATCATGAACTGGTAAATTTGATGACATATCATGTTTCTCAATGAACTATGGATTGTGAATAATGAAATGTAATACGATGGCACTGGATTAAATTAAGTGCATGTTGTCAACATGAAAATTGCAAGTTCATTGGAGTGGCAACAAAATGAACATGATCCACAGCTCTGTGACTGCTACTTATATAATATTTCATTATCATGATCCATGGCTATATCGTCAGCCTGCTACCCTAATTGCCCAAGTCATTTTTTGTAATTTTGATAACAAAAAAACAAAATGTGGTTCAAGGATGCATCAGTTACATAATCACCCTAATTATTTCCTTTCATTTGTCTCATTATCATAATGTTCTTGTGCAAAGATTGGTGAATAAATAGGTTTAAATGCATGCTTGAATTTGTACTTTGTTCTCAAAATTACAAAAAATTACTTTTAATATAGCAGGCTGACGATATGTGACTGCTTATTTTATATTTCATTTAAAATCACATTTTGTATTAAAAGTAAGACTATTCAGAAAAAAAAGTAATGTGATAAAATTGAGGACAAATTTAAATGTTTATTGGGATGTCACATAGTAAATATTACTGCAGTGATGAGCAGTTTTGCTTGTGTTGATGTTGCCGTAAACAGTACTGCAAGATTTAAGCCCAGGATCAGTTCTGAGGTGCTGTGAAGTCACAGACTCATTTGTGAATTCATGTACTCTTACAGCATTTTAGTTAGTTTAGTTTGCAAGGGAATTAATTTAATTGCTTAGATTGCTGTGGTTTAAACATTTACCATGTTTACAACAACATAACATCTTGAAAAACAATGATCAAAATTATGCTGTAAGTTGTTAAGACAAGTTGGCTTTATTGCAGCCCTTTGCTGTGCTAAAATGCGCACATAGCATTTAAGTTGAATTTAAAGCAAAGAAGCATGTTAGATGTCTAAATATACTTGCATTAGTCCCAAATGCTTTATTTGCGACCTGAATTAACAAAAGTGAAAGAGTATTTGTAGATTTGGGGTGTGATTTCACAGATTGGTCTGTGTAATATTTGTGCCCAAGATAACCAGCCCCACACATGTGTCTCTGAACAAACACACCTGTTAAAGGGACCATTGAAAGAAAATATGATTTGGTATCAAAATAAAGCCCATAAAATATAGAATCAATATCTAAAACAATTGAAGAACTAACTATTTTAGAAATAAAAATACAATGAAAACAACATACTCGATTTACCCCCTTCCGACGCTACATCGCTGGCGTCATTTATCAAAACTAGAAAATTGGGCGCTTTCCTGATGACGTCATTGTGGTTACGCGTTTTGTGTTTGCGTTGACATTTTGCCGGGATAATTTGACAACAGCGATCGCGATCTAAATATATGCAATAATCAAGGTAATACAACCACTTATAATTATTTAAAGGTCAAGTAAAAACAAAATTCCAGTTGATTGTCCACATGTTATCAAAAAGAGGAAGTGGAGGGCCTTTTTATTTATCATTTATTAGTTATTTTTTACAAAGCAAATGGATCATTTAGGCCTATGTATTATTCCCGGACATTATTACTAGTTGTGTAATTTGTAGAGGAGGATGATTGATAGGATTGAGGCTCTTGTTATTTGATGGTTCTCTGAGAGAATGATTAAAACAAAGCCTCTCAATTGAAATGCTTATTGGACAGAAGCAAATCTAAACTAGTGACAATATTATTAACTTTTGAAACATTTAAAAAAAGAAGTTTTCCCTTATATGATAAAGAAAATAGCATTAAACATTTCAGACTCCCTCAATTGCAATGCCATGCGAAAGGAAGCGGCGGAGACGATAATTTTTTTTTTTTATCATCATCAAGCATATGCAGCTTCCTATTTTACTTATTCATAAATTCAACCCCCCGGTCAACATGACCAAGATCCCGATGACTTTATGTAGGCCCTACATGGCATATATAAAACCATAAAACTAATTATGAGTAGGCCTATGCCTATAGGCCTATGATATAGTGACGATGTTGAGGGGAATATCGCCAAGATTTGTCGCAACACATAAATTGCAGATGATGTGCCGGCGCGAGCACCTCCCATGGGTATTATTATTATAGGCCTATATATTTTTTCCGTAGGACCTACCTTGAAAAATATTCAAGAGATGATTATTTTTACCAAAACCTGACAATTGGTATAAAAAAGCCTTTTCTTCCATAAGTTAACTTTCAAAAGTGCTTATTTTCATACCCAAAACAATGCAAAATAGGCCTAGGCCCTTTTATTTTGCAAATTCATTCCCCTATAGGCCTACCATGTGTTATACGGGAGACTTGCCAATATTCGAGCCGTTGGCACTGGGTCAGTAGCTGAACGGCAGATGAAGAAGTTGGTTCAGAAGAACATGACATGCAAGCTGTTCTTGAAATAAATTACGAGGAGCGCCTATAAACATACATAGGCCTTCAAAAAGCCTATATGCTACAAACATCAATGGGAAATATTAGGCCTACACTTATTTTAATCCATGGATGGTTAGGACCGGGGTAGGCCTAGGCTATGCGAAATTGATGTCAGTCATTTCTAAAAACGAAATATCCAGCCAGGCACGCTGTATTTTACAAGATTTACCCAATCACCATAAACTTTGTAACTGTGGCCTACCTTTGATAAAACGCTCGGACACTTTCCACTTTCAAGTATCAGTGGGAGTTGAGATTGGATTAGGCCTATAAGCATTTCCATATAAACGTAAACTAAAGGCTGACAGTAAATATTGTTCATATGATTGTTTGGAGTGGCCTTTATATGTTCCTCTCGTGGTTCTTTATCTTCAAATTTGTTTCTCATTTTTCATAGGCTTTTAAAAATAAATTTCGGCTTTTATATAATAACAGCTTTTCCCAGATCTCGGAGGGTTCAAAGCGCTGTAATTTCGCTGCCATGGTACTGCCACAATCAGATCGCATCATCTAGGCTGGATGCTGCCGAACCGGTCGCATTTGGACTGTAACATCCACCAATTATCTTTTCAGCTCCCCAAATTCCATTGCGTGAAGGAAGTTTTTGATAACCAAACAACTAATCACCGATTTTTGAGAAGCAGGAGGAAACTGGAGATCCCGAAGAAAACCTGCGGGATCGAGATAAACCAAGTTCACATGAGTCTTTGGGCGCGCCAGGGGCTTAAAGTAGTGGTGCAAGGCGAGGCAACAATCAGCGCCAACTCGCTCTCCCGAGCCTGACTTTTGTTTTGAACCTGGTCCCATAAGTATGTCTCTGCACGGAGCGACCGTTTAGAAACAAGCAACACACTTGAATCACTCGCAATTCAGCTTCCAAACTTGAGTCAGGATCGGCTGCGTTTTAGGCCTGGCAGTTAAGGCCGTATAAAATTAATGTTTTGGTTCTTGTCCCTCCTCCTCAATTTCTGGGATTTGTCAGATTTTTTTTATTTTTTTATAGATTTTCAATCATTTTAGACTTTGGAATGATTTATGAATTTTTTTCATACATAGGCCTATAAATAAGTTTATTAGAGAACAAGGACAACTTCCAAGTCTTTTTGTAGTAGGGACTACTCTAGGGGGTTTAACAAAAAAAGAAAAACAAAAAAAAAAAAAAAAGTGCGTCATCGTTTCCTCGAGCACTGTTGGAAAAGACCGAAAACTGCAGACAATGCTGATTTTACACTGAAAAAAAAAGAAATTAAGTCGCATGTCATGGGCTAACCCGAAACATCATCTTTCCTATCCTCACCAGATATTTCAGAGGAAGTAAAGAGTTGCTATATCAGAATGCCTCAGTCTGATACTCTCTTGCAAACGCCGAGCAGCTAGCACTGACAGCTTTGACTTTGTCAATATGAAGGCCTAGGCCTAACTTATGTTTCCCCGTTGTTGGCCAATTTTGTAGGCCTAGCTAGAATTTATATAGGCCTATCATAGAAGTCATTGTATCTTTGTAATTTATATTATAATATCCTTTTCAATACACTTGTTAGGCCTAAAAGGCACATAAAAGTTCATTGCTGTAAACACGTACAATGCGTTGGTTTAGACCAAGTCTGGACTATGCAGTGTTGCCATGCAGCGGAAAGGATAACCACTTTGACGTCACAGGGGTTGCCACGTGTCTCTGCATATATGAATTGGGCGGAACGACGCGACATTGGGCGCTTTGTCTTTATTTGCTGATTTGGGGGGTAAAACAAAGGAAAATTGCATTTATCATTTTAGAAATGGATTCTATATGTTATTAGCTTTATTTTGATACCAAATATGTTTTTCTTTCAATGGTCCCTTTAATGTATTCAGAGAGTTCAGTTAAAACATGGTCTCAAATTTACAGAGTTGTGTGGATGCGGGATGTTGCAATCTGAATAAAACTTAAAATATCCAAGAATCCATTATGCAAAACAATGTCAAGGAAGAAAACAAAAGGTAGATAGACACCTGTAAAATGAAACTAGTTTTGTGGGTGGGTGTGAGGGGTTGAATGTTATTTTCACCCATTTTCATTACAGGTGGGGAGGGAGGGATCAGCTATGAAACAAAGCCAGTTATGTTTATGGGGCTTCATCAATCTTTTGGTTTGTTCCTTAGTCACACAGTAACACATTTCTAACAGTAACCATTGTTACATTACAATGATTCTAAGGGTGTTTGAATCTTGGTGATTTTTTTTTCATTTTTTTTTCTTTTTTACTATTCTCTCTCTCTGTGTCAGGTGGCGCTGTGTAGCGCTGCTGTGGTCTTCACAAGAGTACGCCATCTCACTCGATCCGATGCCAAGTGTGTTGCACCTTGCATTCCCTGGTTAGAAACCAGCTTCACGTCATTAGTCCAAGATGTTGGTGGACGTCCTCTTCCTCATTTGCCTTCCATGGCCCCTTGCAAAATCTGTTTTTCTACACCTCCATGTTTCCTGACAATATGGCCAAAGTACTTCAGCTTTCTCTCCATTATGCCGCTTCTGATGGTTAGACTTGTACCAATCTTGTCAAGGATCCAGGAATTTGTTCTCCTGTCTTTCCATGTCACTCGTAGAAGCCTCCTGTAACACCACATCTCAAAAGCATCTACTCTTTTCCTATCATTCTTGGTCATAGCCCAAGACTCGCATCCATAAGTGGCAATGGAAAACACAGTTGGACGAAGTAGGCGTACCTTGAGGTCAATGGATAGGCCTCTGCTTTTCCATATGCTTGACATGCCCTGCACAGTTGTCCTTGCAATAGCCAGTCTTCTCTTAATTTCAGTTGTGCTGTCACCACTGTTGTTAATCATTGAACCCAGATATTCAAATTGCTTCACCTCCTCAATCTTTTTACTATTGCAAAAGTAAAAAAACTCAGAAATTATAGACAAAGAAATTTGAAACCAAATCTATTTACTGTATTAATCATTTCATGTATGTTTTTTCTGTTTATAGAAACTGAAAGAATTTATAGTGCAACTTAGAATTGCAAAGTTATAGTGCAACTTTAATCAATATCATCCATAATTGTTTTGACTTAAAGGGGAATTGCATGCTTTGAGTTTAAAACGTGTTTGCCATTTTGAATAATGTGAAAAATCTCGGAGAATAAGAAGGATCCAATAATTTTCACAAACTTGCTATTAGTCAAAATTAACATACAAACTCTACAACATTCATTTGGTATTTCATGTTAAATTAGGATGTACCTTGAAGTGAAATTAAATATGTTTTCAAATACCCAATTGGTATAAATTGGGCTCATATACGTGTACTCACTTTCATCTCCCACTTGGCATTAATGGAGTCATATATATATTTGTTCAAGTTGATTCCAGGAAAATTGAAATAGTAAATTTATTTTCACAACTTTTGGGAAATCATTTTTTAAAGGTTATGCAGTAATTGAAGATGATTTGAATGTGGAGTTGAAACACAAGCTGTTATGCTAAGATGATAGGAATAGTCCGGGGAAAACTTGGGGAAAATGTCAACATTTTCAAGTGGCATTCTTCACTTATTCAATACCTTAAGTGATTTAACATTTGAATGGGATTTACATTTACAAGAGCTTATCAAAAGACAACATTATCATTTTAAGATGTCTGAATATGATCTAATTAACAAAAGTGAGCGTTGATAAATTGACATATGAAAATGTGTTGTCACAACGATTCCGTTGAGAAATTTGGTTCGAAAATTAATAATTGATGAAATTAATTTCAAGATTGTTGACAGACAAAAGACTTTTGTTTCTCTATTCACTACTTGTCTCATTGTCTATTTTGCAGAAAAGTAGAAGACATGTTTTTTTACCCCAGTTTGAAATACCAATTTTCCTGGAGTATGAGATTTTTTAGGTTATCAATATTTTAGATGTTAATATGGTCTAAAATAAGCTATAAAATGTGCAATAATTTATGAGAATGTGTTACCATAAGGCTGCGCTAGGGAGATTTAGTTAGTTATTTGCATAGGGATATGTTACATATTCATATCCAGAATGTTTTACTTAGTATTTATATTGGTGTCCTAAAAATCTCACTGAATGTCTCTCCTTTAAAATAAATTCTCACTCAATGACCCCTACTTTTAGTTTCAAATCTCTTACTGAAAGATCCCTAATTTGAGTACTGGGCGGATGTCCCTGTCACCTCCAAAATTGAGTGCCCTGTGTTTGAGCATGGAATTGAACCAGTATTCTTTGTAGTGGCGTAGTAGGAGTCGTCTAATTGGGGCACTGGGACTGATAATTGGGATTGGTCATTTTTCTAAGAACGGTCAAAATTTGATGCTGATTGGAGGCACCAAGACTGACTTCGGGGGCACCGGGTCTAAATGAGGGGACACCAGTCATTGTATGGTAATTTTTCTATGGAATTGTGATGCCAACCCACCCCGACCTATGGCGCTGTGCCATTGGCATCCTTCACTTTAAATCATTTCATATAGTATCTTTATCAAAATAACAATGTCATATCATATTTCATTTTTTCATGACATACAGGTGGTGACAGTCAATTAACCAAAGTCGCCGATCAGATTTTTGAGACCTGCAACACGGAGTTAGCGCATAATGAAGAACATTTAGCTCAACTGGAGAAGGACATTGCCGTGGCACAAGAAGCTGCCCTGGATGCTGCGGAGACAGAGAGCCTGTCTGCTGCTCCTCATACACCCATGAGCAGCTTTGCTAATGATGACAGTATGACAGGTGGGTAATATGATCAGCAATCAAGATGAGAGAGAGAGCAACGTTACAAGATGATGATATTGACAAAAGTAATGTTGATAATATTATATGGGTCTACACCACAAATACATGAAGACAAATAAAAAAATAGACATGCTTCTCGTCCCATCCCACTTCATTTTTTGAGGTGTCTTCAATTTTATTTTAATTTTTTGAAATTCAGCTGTAACTTTCAAAAATATGTCTAGGAAGTTGAGATGCTTTCGCCTTGCTAATATACAAGAAATACTTTTGGAAGGTTTTGTAATAATTAGAGGGGCATATCTCTCACTCTCAGAACAACAAAATTTAAAATGGCCTCCTCCTTTTTCCAGGCGTTATTGTATGCACTAAAACAGCTCTAAGTATGGGTTTTACACTGATTTTGCAATAAAAATTGAAAATAAAAAAGCCCCTCTTCCTCCTTTTTTTCAAAAACCCTGCTGTGAAACATGTTTTTTGTTTGTTTTTTTACTTGGCCTTACCCTATATACATGTATGTTACTGTGTAAAATGGCAGCAATTTTCTGGGGTATTAAGCAACTGCCAACTGGTTGCTTCAAATGTACATTTTCTTTAAATATCAAGATCTAGGTAATCATAAAAGATGGAAAAAAAAGTATATGGTCCAGGCTAAAATTTTGAGATGCAACTCATCGAATGTGATTGATGTTTTGTAATTGCCCAGACCTGAATCCACATTACTATATTATTGAGCAAATTGGTATCTCTAAAATTTTCCCCAAATTACACATAGAAGATAATTTCAAGTAAAATAGTCCTTGAATAGGTCCTTGCATTTATGATTTGATAACAAATTTGCACCAAAACTGTCATCATAAAAATTATAATTTTTCTCAATTTGACCAGGGCAACTGCTGCCAGTTTCAACAAGCTTGTCTGCTTTAGGCTACTTTAGTTAGTTATGTGGATGGTGATGATGACAATAATGGTTATTGCATTGATGATGGCAATACTAGCTCTTGGGGGTGATGATGGGGGTTTTGATGATAAATATTTGGGCTATTCTAGTTGAATTTCATATACACCCCTATGAAAGATATGACCTTAATCTCTCACACAGCAAATGTAAATTTCAAATGGGGTCACCTGAATGGGCAACTCCATTTGAAATCTACACCCCCTGTGTGAGAGATTAAGGGCATGTCTTCCATAGGGAGTGTATGGATTTCAACTGGAATAGCCCAATTATGATCTTGATGATATATGTCTTCTGGAAATATAAGATTTGGTTTTTGTAGTTGAAATCCTTACACCCCTATAGAAGACCATGGAAGTAATATCCTTAATCTCCTACACAGGAGGTGTGAATTTCAAATGGAGCCTCTCATTCAGGTAACCCCATTTTAAATTGACACTCCCTGTATGGATTGAAGATTAAGGTGATGTCTTCCAAAGAGGATGTATGGATTTCACCTGCAATAGATGATTTCCAGTGTACTCCTTCCTGGAAACATGCACAGCTAAACTCAAAAATATTTGTTAACCAGGTCCAGTAGTACAGAAGCATAATTATATTTATTCCAATCTGGCACTTTCAAAATTGTTTTAATTTGTTGCCATGGCATTATTTAGAAATTTTGATATGATAGGATCAGACAAGTTGGGTAATTATCACACAACTTCATTTTTTTAAATTCTTGACCATTTAAAAAGTAGAAATGTGCTGCAAATTTCATCAAATTGGAGTTGCGGTTTTTGAGATAACAATTGTAGGTTGCCCAGAACAATAAAACACAGAAGAACTTGACCTTTACTTCTGGCTATAATTCAATTTTTTTCTCCATTTTACTCTAATGTATAAACTACTCCAAGCCACACTAATGACTTAAGTGAAGGTGACACTCTCAAGGATGGATTCAATTGTCAGCATTAATTAATTTGACATGTTGTGTGAAAACAACAGGATCTATTCGGTTTGATTATTTCAGAACTTGCAAATTAAGCCCGATATTAAGGGGGTACTACACCCCTCAATAAATTTGTGATTATTTTTGCATTTTTCTCAAAAACTAATAAGGACCTGGTAACAAAAGTTATGTATAATATAGGGGCAAGGAATCCAATTACTACATTGAAATTTCAGTGCCCCAAGACAAGCAGTTCGATACTTGTGATAGAAAATGAGGTACCGCTAGAATGTACCTCATTTCCTATCATGATTACTGAACCGTTTGTCTTGATTCACTGAAATTTCAGTGTATATTGGATTCCTTGCCCCAATGGCGACGGTTCGCTGTCTCTAAGGACCGCTATCTCTAAGGTTCGCTATCCCTAAGGTTCGTTATCACTAATTACGAAAAAGGTCCACTATACCTAAGGTTCGATATCACTAATTTTTAATAAGGTTCGGTATTTCTAAGGTTCGATATCACTAATTTTGAATAAGGTTCGCTATCTCTAATTTTAAAAAAGGTCTGCTATCACTAATTTATTGAAGGTTCGCTATCTCTAAGGTTCGCTATCACCAGGGTTCGCAGGTTTTTGCCGCAGGTGGAAAAAACCGCGGTTTTAACCACGGTTTTAACCACTTGGCAAAAACAGTTTTTGCCAGTTTTTGCCGCAAAAATGGCAAAAACTAAAAAGTGATTTATAGTTCAGTGTTTTCATCTCAAAACAAATTATTAAGTTACAAAAATAAGTTCCAGAGTATAACAAGGCCAGATTTTGTAATTACAAGCAATATATTAAGAAATTAAAGGCATGTGTTTTCATTGCTCAAGTGCATTTAATCGAAATGTGGCATGTATCAAATTCAAAACATTTTCATTTTAAGGACTTGAGGAGACAAAAAATATGTTGAATGATTCGTTAAAAGTTGTGTGTTACTGTTTATGAGCTTTCTGTGTCACTTTTTAATATTTGAGTGACTATATGTGAGTTTTTGCCAGTTTTTGCCATTTTTGCCGGTTTAAACCAGGCAAAAACTGGCAAAAACAGTTTTTGCCAGGTTTTTGCCACTTTGCTGGCAAAAACAGGTTTTTGCCGGCAAAAACCGAACCCTGGCTATCACTAATTTAAAATAAGGTCCGCTATCTCTAATTTTAACAATCCCGGTATCCCTATGGTTCGCTATATCTAATTTTAAATAAGGTCCGCTATCTCTAAGGTTCGCTATCTCTAAGGTTCGTTATCTCTAAGGTTCGCTATCTCTAAGGTTCGCTATCACTAATTTAAAATAAGGTTCGCTATCTCTAATTTTAAATAAGGTTCGCTATCTCTAATTTTAAATAAGGTTCGCTATCTCTAATTTCAAATGAGGTTCGCTATCTCTAATTTCAAATGAGGTTCGCTATAGCGGTCCTTATTTAAAATTAGAGATAGCGGACCTTATTTGAAATTAGAGATAGCGAACCTTCATTTGAAATTAGAGATAGCGAACCTTAGGTATAGCGGACCTTTATTGCAATTAGTGATAGCGAACCTTAGAGATAGCGAACCTTCAATAAATTAGTGATAGCGGACCTTATTCAAAAATTAGTGATAGCGAACTTAATTTTAAATTAGTGATAGCGAACCTCATTTAAAATTAGTGATATCGAACCTTAGAACTAGCAAACCTTATTACAAATTAGCGATATCAAACCTTAGAAGTAGCGGACCTTTTTTTAGGTATAGCGAACCCTTTTCTCTAGATAGTGGGATTCTCATCTCCATAGACTTTACACGTTAGTGATAGCGAACCTTAGAGATAGCGAACCTTAGAGATAGCGGTCCTTAGAGATAGCGGGATGTCACGGCCCCAATAATATACATAACTTTTGTTACCAGTGTGTTATTAATTTTTGAGAAAAATGCAAAAATAGTCACAAATTTACCACAGGGGTGTAGTACCCCCTTAAGTCAATAACAATTAAAAATCAATTTTGAAGGATTCAAATATTTGTGGATATTGTGTTATCGCTCTGTGCAAAAAAATATTTATTACAGATCCAGAAAATGGGTTAGGCTGGCTTTGTGCAGAGCATAATTCTTATTACAGTAAAACCTCATTATAACGAAATCTGATACAAGAAAAACCCTGTTTTAAAGAAGTATTTTTCCAGAACCAAATACAAAATTCTTTTGTTATTTATTGTTTTTACAACCCTGATATAACAAAATTTGGATATAAAGAACTAATTTCTCTGTCCCTGACAACTTTGTTATAATGAGTTTCCACTGTAATATATTATGAATGTCATTGAAAAAACAAATGTTGAATTTGGTCAGGACAAAAAAGTATTTACTACAGATTTGAAAGATCAGGTAGACTTTGTTCAGAGCACAATTCTTCAGATATTATTAATGTCATTTGAAAAACAAGCGCTGACTTTGGTCAGGGCAAAGAGGTCATGCCATACTGTCTTAAGTTCCTGACAGTTTCAAATACCATGAATACTATCTGCTGATTGGCTGCAAAAAGGGCTTTTGAAGAATCAGTTGTATAGGATTGAGCTTCAAATTTAGAAGCTGTATCTTAATTGGTGACTCTGGTGAATACCAGTGCAGCTTCAGTTCAATACCAGTATGTGCAGTCCCAGGTGTGTACTGTATGTGCCGTTCCGATGTGTGTACTGTTAACCTGCACAGGTACTCTAGCCTTTCCGATGTGTGTACTGTTTACCTGCACAGGTACTCTAGAGTGCCAATGAAGTGGTGTCAGTAAAAAGAATCTGGTTGTGTACAACATTACAAGATTCATAGCAGTACCACAGTAGTATGCACAAAACTTCTGTATGCATAAAATTTTTAATCAAATTGCATTGACAAATGTGAGAGAAAGTGGCTTGAACCTGAAGAAAAGGTTCAAAAACATATGACCCACCCCATCATTAATGTTTGCATAATTTGCTTGTGTTTTGAGAATTGGTGCCTATCTCACATAATACCTGAACAATATTTGATCCAAGTAATGCACCGGGACATAGCATGAGCAAGGATTATTGTTTTGAGTGACTGTATGCTTACCCATAACAGAAACTTCCATGAAATAACACATGGATGAGTTCAAAAGAAGCAAAGCATTGATTCTTGCTCATCATGTTACATGGATTTCTCCTATTCATCATCTCTTTGTTTATATCCTTTCAGGTTTTGAGGAGGATGCTACCCAGGATGGCGACAGGGAGGATCAAGAGGGTGATTTTGTTGATATCGAGGGTGATGAGGATTCTCGGGTAAGAATTTACTATGATTATTTCCAAGCGGAGGCTGTTATCAGGGGCTCATCTTGAAAGAGATGCAAAGATATTACTCACTGGTCATATGATCTTTGGGGTACCTTTGATAAATGAATTAAAGGCAACAAAATATTTCTTTACAAAATACATTGCCTAACTCACCGTGCCACACCATATGATCACAAAGCCATGTTATTGGCTATCCCTTGTATCAACTGCACAAGTTAACCATAGTTGCTAAGTACAGCAACCATAATCAGGGATGTAAGTTTTCAGGATTTTTACAGAATTCAGGTTTTTTGTAGTCCAGATTTACACAATTTCTTTTATTTTCAGCCTGTTTTGGGGCTTTTTAGCCCAAATTTACAAGCTTTTTCCCAATTTACAGGGTTTTTTCTCTTCTTGCTTACTTACATCCCTGCATAATGTATCCTATCTTCAAGCTAAATGTCAGATCTGGTCCATTGAGGCCAAAGGCAGCAAATTTGAAATTGAGATAAAGGCAAAAATATGGATTTAAAAAGCAATAAATTAGAAAATAGACATCACAAGACTTCAGAACTTCAGAACCAAGTACATGTTGGTGTTTTCAGTATATGATAGCCTAATGTTTGTATACCGTAAAACCTTGTCTACAAGCATATAGAGTGCTTCTGATGAAAGCTCCATTAATCCAGGCGCCATTATGGAGTTTGAGCAAATAAATTACGGATCCAAGCATATACAAACAAGTATTGTTCTAAGACCAATCCATTGTATTGGCATATTTCACTTGTTTCGAATTAATTTAGCTTTAATAAAAAACAATATATATGCTTGTAGACGAGGTTTTACGGTAATTAGAGTAACTCAATTTTCCAAAGTCACATTTTTCTGGTACCAAAACTGACAAAGTCTTTGTTTTGATCAGTTTTGGTTTACCAAATTACTGATTGTCTCATAAAAAACATTTGACGTCCTATGCACTTGTTCTGGACAGTTATTAATGGATTTATCTTCCATATTTTTACTTAGCATACAAAGCAGAGGACTTTCTGAAATATTAAGATCAATTAATTTCTCTTCAACAACTTCTGTTTATTTCCTCATGCAGTTTGAAATACAAGAATCAGGGGATGCTACTGGCCAAGATGAGAACAGCGTCCTGTTCAACGACTTGCAACTCACTCCAGAAAATAGTGAAGATGAAGAAAGCGAAGAAGGTGATAACCCCTTCTTGGAGCCCCAGAGTGAAAGCGAGGAATCTGAAAATGAAGAGCAACAACCACCTCCTCCTCCACCACAGCAACAACAAGATGCAGATGCTGGTGGTGATGTTGCAGCATCTCAAGACCAGGGTGATGATGTAATGGAGGAAGATGAAGGAGATGAATCCTATGATGTGGACAATGAAGAAAGCAGGTTGGATTCAGAGATGGGAGGATCGGATCAGGTTAGCGAAGAAGAAATTGATGAGGAAGAGCAAGGACAGATTATAAGAATGGATGATGATGATGATGATGAGAGTGAGGATGATTTTGTGGCCGTTGCAGATGAAGAAAACTCTAATATGTAATTAGCTCAATGATCATAACATTCAATATAAGTGAATACCATTCTGCCTGTAGCCATCCGAGAATTCAACCTGGGACCCTGCATAAGCTTTTGAAGTATTGATCAGGAGAGGTAGAGCATATCAAAACTACAGGTCACTGGTTTTAGATTGCCTATTCTATACCATGGCCTTATAAATCATCAGCAAAGAATTTTCTCTATTCCCAGAATGTACCTCCTTTATTTTGTCTTATGTTAATTTTGGTAAATCTATGATTCAATCAACAAACCAGGATGACACATGAAATTTACCAGGTAAAATACAGGCAATGCTTCATAGGCTAGTGTGTCATCTGTACCAATGTGGACTTAATATTTAAAGACTATCCCTTTTATCTTAAAAATATTTACAGATATGCGATCAAACAAGATGAGTCTCATTTCAATCAAAATCAAAATTCAGTTTTCAAGTTCATTACATGAGCCATACTGAGAGCTTTGTTTTGCTGAAAACACTATCATAATTAGACTTATGGTTCTAGAGATTTGGCCAATTTAGTATTGCTTAGAACATTAATTTATAAATTGGCTAGATATAGCCAATAATAATACTATTATTGGTTATATCTCAAAATCAAAATCATTTTGCTTGATCACATCACATATGTCAAGGACATGGTATTAATGCAGGGGTTAGTAAATAAACCTTCTTTGAAGGTATTTTAATACAGGGGTATTAAAATGCAGGGGTTAGTAAATAAACCTTCTTTGAAGCAGCATGCCAATTTTAAACATATCTATATGCCCAGAACAACTTTGCAATGAGTTCTAGGGCCTGCTTTGTAGGACTAAGGACCATGCAGGGTGCATCGCCAGAACTGGCTTACAGCCATGCTATGTAAAATTGTGAAATCTTCCTGCTGATTCTCTCAAGATCAGCGACTAACTGAGAAAACTGCATGAAGAGCACAAAAGTTTCTTTTGACCTTATCAGATGGATTTTGGTTCTAAACAGGCATAAAATATGATGAATAGTAGGTCGAGAGGGAATGAGCAAAGCTTTTACGCTTGAGGTTTCTTTTCATGCCTTTTCAATTTTGCAGTCGGCCTGTGTGTCACTGAGAGAGCTGCTGTGTACCAAGTATTGCGCAGATGGTGGGGGTTGCCAACCCCTGGTTTAATGTATGAAATTGTTTTCAATGTTGCTTTTTCATACAATCAAAACTTGACTTATTTTATTTACCTGATACATACATTACTGGTTTGGAGTTGTGAGTTGCACATTTTATTAAAAATAAAAGACAACGACTCGGTGCATTTTATTTTTGGTAGTGCAACAAAGTGAAATAGTAGTTGCAAATCGGGGGTTATTTGAAATATATCTATACATATTAGAACATGTTTTACATCATTTGCAGAGTTGCAAATCATAGCATCTAATTTATTGTTTGCCTCAAGAGGCATTGTATATATAATCATGTTGATTGTAGATAAAAACTAAAAGAACTTTACATAGAAAAAAAAAAGAAATGACTTCAGACTGTTTATTGTCATGTTGTTGTGATGCTGTATTTGTAACCATTGAATGAGTGAGAAATAAAATCTTGTCGGCTCTTATAAGACTCTCCCAACAAGCCACTTGATTATTCAAAACATGATGCATTGTGGGTAATATCATGAGGGTCATAAAATAACTGCACATGGTTAGAAATAAAAATGTTGCATAATAGAAGAAGAAGCAAAGGTGGGTCCTGTTGGGTGAATTTGGAAGTAAACAAGACAATGTACTGGGAAAATACTGAAAAGCACAAAATGTTTCGCGTGTGACATGAATTCCAAAACGTTGTAAATTACATACCGTAAAATGGTGGTTTTCTTTATTGCAAAGATTTTATGCAAAAATAAATAAAATAAACATAATGCTTCACAGTACTGAGTTTACCTACATCTAATATTTTGGTATTTTATTTCCAGATCTGATGATAAAAAAATGGTGATATTTTTACTAAACGAATTAATCTGCAAGAAACATAAACATTATGCAGCCACAGGTTTCCAGTGGTATAAAAATCTCAACTTTTTTTGAGAAAAGTGTGGGATGAGGCTGTAAATCACAAAATGCCCCTTTAATTTCGTTCAAAATGACATATGTTGCATATGTCTGATGTTGAATGATCTTTTATTCCAATGTTGGCGCTTTAGTCATTTACTTCTCTGAAATGTTTCACTTCATCTGGCCCCTGCTTGGTCCAATTATGTGTGGATAAAAAAATCTGAACTCTAATACAAAACATCACATAAATTGAGACATAAAAAAATTGAAAAATACAGAACTAATTTTTTGAATTAAATTAATATCCTGTTTTGCCAAATGAAACATAGCTAAATCCAATCCTTTAGGGAACAAACCAAAAGATCGATGACATCCTATAAACGAAACTAGTTCGTTTAGGGGGGAGGGGGTAAAAATGCTCGATTATGTTTGTACAAAAACATCGGTCTGAAGAATGTGTCATTTTTATTATTATGTCAAAATTTTCAACATTTCATTATTATGTTTCTGGCAGGGAGGGAGGGGGTCGGCTGAGAAACGAAACTAGTTACGTTTATAGGACGTCATCGATATTTTGGTTTGTTCCCTTAGTTACTCCTAACTAGCAATGAAAGTGAAATTTTAATGTTTGGTGAATTTTTGGAAATAAGGGCCAAAAACATGCATTTTAAGGCGTTTTTCGCCCTTTTTCGTATTCTGTGACAATCAAGCCCAACAACTTGAACAAAGACTAATTTCAAGGTATGCATTCTAGTTTTTGGAAAAATCTTTTTCATAACCAATTAGGAAAAATAACATATAATATTAAAATTGTGAGCTATTTCTTACCCTATACTCAAGATTTTGAATACTTAGACTTGTGTCAAGTCTTACAATTTTGTGACTACATGCAAAATTGCATGTTTTTGGACCATTTTCCCTCAAATTGCAGAAAAATTAAAATTTGCCTTTTATTGCTAGTTAGGACTAAAGGATTAGGATTTCGCTATGTTTCATTTGCCAAAACAGGATAATATTCTTTTAATCCAAAAAAATTAGTGCTGTATTTTTCTGGAATGGGGAGTAGGCTGCACTGTCTTATGGTGAAACCTATCACATTATAAAAGAGGTATCTTGTTTTGAATATCATAGCACAACAGATGGTTAAGTCTGGTTTGAATCGGGTAATATATTCTGCTTTGATTCATTAAAAACCTTTTTCTCATATGCTGTTATGTCTTTTGTAATATTGAAAAGAAAAATTATGACTCTCCCAGAGATTGCTGAAGGTCTTGCACAGAAATATAGAAATGTGGTTAGACCCTGTCTATTAAATAAATCATGTTCATATCTAAAGTAAAAGCTTCAACATAAAAAAGCACATTTATGCTGGGAGTATATACAGCAGATGAGAAGGTATTGAGGTTTTTGATTATAACAGGGGCATAGTCCAATCTTTTCATGTTCTGAATACATTAAGGGAAGGGGTATGAACATTTGGACAGTATTTTTATTGTGGGACATTAGAGCACATCAGACATATCAATTGCATTCTGAATCTGAAGAATGTCCTTCTGATATCAAATAATTTTGATTTTTTGAAATTAGCAATGTAATACACATTTTATGGCAAATCATTAAAAATTGATATTTTTGATATTTAACAGTACTTGAAGTAAACTTAATAAATCTGATGATTTATACTTAAAGTGTATGTAGGTGGGATAAAAAGCCTACGATCAATTGAAAGTTTAGAACATGCAGATTGAAAATATAAATTTTTTAAAAAAAAAAAACACCAAAAAATAGGTCTTTTGGGAAAAAAAATCCATATCTTCAATATAAAAGGTCAAAATTTTCAATTGATCGTCGGCTTTTCCTCCCAGCTACAAACACTTTAAGAATATATCATTAGATTTATAAAAAATTATTTCGAGGACTGTTATATATCAAAAATTTGAAAAATATCAAATTTTAATAATTTGTCATAACATTTGTATTATATCGTGAATTTCAAAAATGAAAATTATTTGATATCAGAAAGACATGCTTCAGTATTCAGAATGCAATTCGACACGTCTGAGGTGCTCTCATGTCCCAAAAAATACTGTCGTTTAAAACGCCATAAACGCTCATTCTAGATCCCTTAAGGTCTTCCATTGAGTTGTATTGCTCCAGTGGTTTTGATGTGTGAAGCAAAAACATGTATAAATAACAAAGCATCATAAGGCGACTAAATAAACCCCTGTTCTACGGGCGGGCGGACCTTTTCAAGTAGGGTCAGGCGTTTTTTTCTTCTTTTTCTGGAGGCTAAAATTACCCTAAAATTTCACAAAAACCTGAAGATTTTTTGCAAACATATTTTGATATATTTTGGCCAAAAAAACGGCTGATTTTACATGATTTTAGCAAAATTTAAAAATAATTCTCCAAACCACAAATTCTGGGTCGGTCGGACCCGTGCCTAAATGGTAGTTAAAATGTCCCCCAGTCTTGGTTCGGTCCAGTCAATGCAACGAAACATAATTACATAATAGCCGATAAAAAGATGCCAAAGTCTTTTAACCCACCCCATCCGCTTTGAATACACAGCGCTAAAAACCAATTCCTCTTTCTTCACAATTCAATGCCACCACACTGATTACACCTATATTGAATGCTAAAATTAACAGCATACTGAGCATAGTAGTTTTACCACTGCTAGGGTGTTCAGCAATATTGACAGCATAGTAGTTTTACCACTGTCAGTGTGTTCAGCAATATTGACAGCATAGTAGTTTTACCACTGTCAGGGTGTTCAGCAATATTGACAGCATAGTAGTTTTACCACTGTCAGGGTGTTCAGCAATATTGACAGCATAGTAGTTTTACCACTGTCAGGGTGTTCAGCAATATTGACAGCATAGTAGTTTTACCACTGTCCGGGTGTTCAGCAATATTGACAGCATAGTAGTTTTACCACTGTCAGGGTGTTCAGCAATATTGACAGCATAGTAGTTTTACCACTGTCAGGGTGTTCAGCAATATTGACAGCATAGTAGTTTTACCACTGTCAGGGTGTTCAGCAATATTGACAGCATAGTAGTTTTACCACTGTCCGGGTGTTCAGCAATATTGACAGCATAGTAGTTTTACCACTGTCAGGGTATTCAGCAATATTGACAGCATAGTAGTTTTAGCACTGCCTGAGTGTTCAGCAATATTGACAGCATAGTAGTTTTACCACTGTCAGGGTGTTCAGCAATATTGACAGCATAGTAGTTTTACCACTGACAGGGTGTTCAGCAATATTAACAGCAGAGTAGTTTTACCACTGACAGGGTGTTCAGCAATATTGACAGCAGAGTAGTTTTACCACTGACAGGGTGTTCAGCAATATTGACAGCAAAATGGTAGTACTTGCACTTCTGTTGTTGCAATATTACTCTTTTGCCCATAACTCCATAACCGTACATCATAGATAGGTCAAAGTATACTTTTTCTGAATCCTTATTACCAGTGGATCACGATGGTTTAAGTTTTGAACAGGTCTGACTAGTTTTGAACTTGACTTTTTGTGCAAAGTTCAATGACCTTTTTCTGCTAGAATGAGGGTACTGTTAAAATGCCTCCATAGTCTAAATTAATATTAAATACTATTCATCTGCCAAATATGAAAACTTTAACATGATTTGCACGATTGCAATTGCACAATTTCATGCTCATAGTTTAAAAATATCCTACAAAAATGAACTTGGATCTCAACAACATCACCAGGGGTGCAAATTGGGATTTCTTCCTCAGGAGCAAGGTTTTTAGGCTCAGGATTTCCTCAATCGTACCATGCATAAGATAACTTTATTCTGCACTTCAAAAGATGAGAATGTTAACATATTGTGTATTTTTAGAGCGACTCAATGCTATAAGTCTTCAAGCTTCCAAAGAAGGCTTTATGAGGACAAAAAATTGGCATTTTACACTAGTTTTGGTGGAACAGAGGCTCCTTTCCCCTTTTATTTTCCTTTATCCCCATTTACTCTTTCATTTTTTGTCAGGGGGAGCACAATTTGTTCAGTGCTTTATGGATCCTCAATATTTTCCAGTTTGTCCACTAGTGGCATTAGTATTTATACACTGAATTCCTTCATAACCAGTGATAACTTTTGTTCCCATAAAATCCTCATTGCTGTCTCTCTATAAATTTCCTCAGATATGATTGCCGCCTCTCTGTAAGTTTCCTCAGATATGTGCCCTGTTTCCACCTGCCTTCATCTAACTTCTTTTTTTCCTGTCAAATTACATTGAATACCTCCTATGGTGATGAATTGTAAATTTCTCCATATCCCATTTCCATATTCTAACACCAACACCTTCTGTGTTATTATTTTTTGAGAAAAATGCAAAAATAGTCACAAATTTACTACAGGGGTGTAGTACCCCCTTAAAGATTTCCTCTCTTTCATTCAGTAGCTTCACTGCCTCACAGCCCTCCCCTATTATCTTGTACCTCACTCCTTTTCTTTTTCTTTCCACTTTCCCCCTTCCACTCCTCTTTTCTTTTCTTTCTCTCTCACCTCCTTTTTCCTCTTTTTCTTTTTTCTTCTCATGGCATTATTTCCTCAATTTTGACTCTCATTTCCTAGGAGCGGTGCTCCCCGCTCCCGCACAATTTGCATCCCTGAACATCACCCCGCGCCCTCCCCCGCAGTTGGACGGCATATGTCAAAATTGAGCGAAATGGATAGTCTGATAATTACATAGAGCCATTGGGCGGTTTGAGTGTTTTACGATGACGGGAAAAATATGTAGCTGGCATCTATACCCTCCCCTCCTCGTTAGGGTTAAACAACAAAGATACTACTGGTAATTGCATGCATGGTCTTAAATTGATATCATTAAAAAATGAAGAAAATCAATTTTTAATAATTTAAATTTAGTTTTAAACCAAATACAGGCAAAGTCATTCATGGTACTTAATACTTAGCTTTAGGAAGGGAAAATTAATATTCTGGTATTATAGATAACTGTTCCAGTATGGACCATAGAAAGTTGGTCCATGGTTCCAGTCTTACAAAGACTGTCTTGACAAGTAGTTATCTAATTAAATTATTCCATGTGTTTGACTAATTAATATTTTCAGTATAGTTGATTCCATTATGATGTCATACATTGACGTAAACTGAGAATCTTTTTCGGAAATGCAGCTACTGATTGGGTGTAATTGTCTTATGGTGAAACCTATTATGGCGCTGATGAGGTTTCTTGTGTACAAAACCATATCACAAAGATATTTTGAATGCGTGAGAACAAATGAACAATACTTCTAATTATCCTCATTAAATTAGAACCGCTGCCATTCAGACCAATTGCAAAGGAAATGAATAGAAACATGACGTTATCATAATAATAAATGAATGCTCAGCTCTATAGGGATCGGATATAGGCCACATTATTGGACACACCTAATTGTATTCTGAATACGAGGAATATCCTGATGATATCAGATCATTTTGATATTTTGAAATTCACGATATAATACAAATTTTATGACAAATTATTAAGAATTTATATATTTGACATTTAACAGTCCTCGAAGTGAACTTTATGAATCTAATAATATGTACTTGCAAGTGGGTGTTCAGATTTTTTTGTATTGTGTTTTGTACCTCAAATTGAGGCGTGTACCAAAATAATATGATTTCCAAGTTTTGAGGTAAATTGCACTAGCCGTTTTGATATTAGAAGTAAAAATGTGTTTCACAACGGTCCATGGAACGGTATGTGTGGTATACCACATTGGAGATGAGGCTATCACCTTTTCGTTCATAACATCTAAATGGATTATATTTTATGCCTCAAGTAAAATTTCACTGGGATTATGAGAAAAAAATGTGAGTTTTCTTCTGATGCCAAAATCTCCATTTTGATAGGAAAATGTGTGTGTGTGTGGGGGGGGGAGGCTGTCGATCAGGTCACCCATCTTTAATTAAAAGTCGACCATCTGAAAATTTGACCTTTCGTTTTGAAGATACACATTTGTTCTCAAAATACCTAAAATTTTTAGGTCCTGTTTTGGTGCAACTGGGGACAAATCCCAATGTTGGGAGATGCACTAATGTCACAACTGATTCTGATTCATTGAATTTAAAGACACTCTTGCAATATGCACTATTTGGGGCAAAAGTATTCCGCCTGGTCTGAGCTCGAAATTGATTTCTATGTGTTAAGAATAGAGCAAATTTGACCTGATACTTGTCCAGGCTAACGATAGGTTATTGGCCTTATATCTAGTTCAATTTCAATGTTATGTCGAAGTCATTTTATGGCTATATATGATTGGGTTCAATCTCATGATGGATTTTGTCACATTTGTGAATTGTATTTTGCAGTAATCAGTAATGCTGAAATGTACACTTTAAAAATCGTAAGCAAATGACACCACGTGAAAGCTGGGATGAATTTACCTATGGTACATTCGTCTCAGGTAAAAGTCTCCACAGACTGTTCGATATTGTAGTACCACCCCAATATTTGAATGCAAGCATTTCATGTTTTTGATGATTTTACTTCACAATGTTACAGCGTTTTCTAAGGTTTTAACCACTATGGGTTGTTCTTGGGAAATATATTATTAGACAAATAAAATTGTACCCTGTGTTTTAACAGTGTAGACTAATTCCCTGAGTAGCAAGTGTTTATCTCAGTCCAAAGATACTCAATACCAATCATTGTCTGCATGGGCAGTTTTATATGGTTGGTGGTCTTCAACCTTGGTCTGGATTTAGTAGTGCTTATTTATTGAAGTCGTGTTCACACGGTCGGACATAAGTGAGTTATTACCGGTAATAGGTGACTTACAACCGATAATAGTGACTTATTACCGGTAATAAGTGACTTAAGTCCGACCGTGTGAACACGACTTGACTGACTCCATGGGTGAAGTAGTTTCTCTCATGGTTTCCAATGGCACATTTATTATGTAAGAGGTGTCTAGCGTGTGCTCGATTTCTCCCTACAGCATTGGAATTACCCAAAGCAGATGTGCAGGAGAAGAATTTCGCAGCCACGGTTGTTTAATGTGATTATTTATTAATGTTTTAAACACAACATTACATAATTTTCAATTATAGACCTTTACTATACCAACAGCTATCACACCAATATACACATATATTTTTAAAGCTATTTTCAACTTAGATTTTCTTTTCTTCATCAATTTTTTAATCTTTTTCTGCCTTTTTGTAGTATTTTTTTTCTATAAACTGTTTGTGTGAAAATTGAGGGGGCTATTTACATATATTTTTAATTCAATTCAATTCAATTTAGTCCAATAATTACTTTCATTTCATGATAAAAAAAAACAGTTAAAAAATGTCCTTGCTATATGTTACTCATTTGTATGCTGTTTTAATACCATTATATACAAGTGTCTACCCTTTAGCTTTGTAAAGATGTAACACCTTTCTGTTCGTAAACCTTGCCACTAGCTATGGCAACATAGCTCCGTCAGATCACATGTACAAACAATCCCAGATCTAACATGGCCAGCCACAAATTATCATTTCAGTCTTCAGTCGGCTTATGGAATTCCTAAACATTATAGTGTCTATCCAGGATGCGCAGAGATTCAAGCGGGAAGTAAACCGCTCTGTTAGCGCCACCCGTCAGCACTACCAAGTAATAGATAACTGCTGTTAATGCCTCGATTAGCCTTAACGTAAAACATAAATGTGATGTTGGTTTAGTTAACCTAGTTCTGTAATCTCGTCAGATGGTACCAAATGCAGCTTTGAATATCAAATTCTATGATCAGTATACGATCCATAGGAATAGACACGATTCTGATTGACCTAATTAGAAGTATGTACAAGCAAGCCCGTTTATGGTTAATGGCAATTGTTTGAGGTAGTAACTGATGTCAGACAATGATGCTCCACAACAACAATTTACAACAACAACAAGCAGCTTTTATATAGCGCCGTAACATGAGCAAAACACGACCTCGGCGCTTTACAGAAAAAATATCTTAAACTACACATCTTACATTACTAATTTAAACAAATAAACAAAGCAGCATGAAACATGGGGGAAGAAATTAGTCCGGGAATAAATGAGTTTTTGTTTGGTTCTTGAAAGAAGCAACTGTGATAGAGTTTCTGATGACATTTGGTAAAGTGTTCCATAACATTGGGGCAGCATGTGTGAAAGCGCGATCCCCTTGAGTAGTGAAAGTTCTGTTGACAACAAGGCGAGGTTGGTCTTGCCCGGAACGCAGGTTGACAGACGGAATGTAAATGTGAAGGAGTTCAGTGAGGTAAATGGGGGCTTGATTGTGCAGGCACTTGTAAGCAAGCAGAAGGGTCTTAAAGATGATTCGCTGCTTGACTGGCAACCAGTGCAGCTCTTGAATCAGAGGAGAAGTGTTCTCACGTCTGCTTGCCCGGAAAATGAGACGTGCAGAGCGGTTCTGGATCTTTTGAAGCTTCTGTATGTCTTTGGCTGTGATGTTAATAAGCAGAGAGTTGCAGTAGTCCAATCTGGATGTTATTAGCGCTCGGACTGCTTGCTCGCAAGTGTCTTTGTCAATGAAACGACGGATTCTGTTGATATTGCGGAGATGATAGTTAGTGGAGCTAGATATGGAAGCAACCTGAGCAGTCATTGACATGTCAGACTCAAACTTGACACCGAGGTTCTTAATGACAGTTGAAGGGATGATGGTGGTATTATCCAAATTCAAAGTGACAGTAGAAAGGTCTTCCAGGTTGTGTTTTGAAGCTAACACCATGAACTCTGTTTTACTTTCGTTTAGCTGCAGCTTGTTAGTGCTCATCCATGTCTTAAGTTCTGCAATACAAGCCTGGAGCTTAAAAGCTGCAACAGCAGCATCACCCGGAATTTTAGGGTCAAATTCAATATAAAGTTGCACATCATCCGCGTAAAGGTGGTAATTGATGTTATAACGGCGGATGATTGCTCCCATTGGATAAGTGTACATTGTAAAAATTCCCGGGCTGATGCAAGACCCCTGTGGAAGTCCCTAAAGCAGAGGAAGGCTTTCAGACATGGCTCCTGACACACAAACTTGGTGATCTCTTTTGGTGAGATAGGAGGCAAGCCATGCCTGCGCTGTTTCAGTAATGCCATAAACGCTGGTTAGTCTGTTGATAAGAGTAGGGTAGTCCACCGTGTCGAAAGCCGCGCTTAGGTCCAGGAGGACCAGGAAGACGGCATGCTTTCTGTCGATGGCATTCAGAATATCGCTCCTTACTCTGAGTAGGGCTGTTTCAGTACTGTGCGATGGTTTATATCCTGACTGAAATGGTTCTTCTAAGTCATTAATAGCAAGATGAGATCTGATCTGAGGAAGAACTACTTTCTCCATGATCTTTGAAAAGACCTTTATATTGCTAACAGGTCTGTAACTTTTGAGTTCGTTAGAGTCCATGCTTGGTTTCTTGATTATAGGTGTCACAATGGCTGATTTTAAGTTCATTGGAAAACTTCCCAGAACAAGGGACCTGTTTATAATGCTCGTAAGTGGAGCGATAAGCGTGTCAGTAACTGATTTTAGCAACCAAGTAGGGAAAACATCCAAAGTGCATTGTTTATTGGGAAAATTCATGATGATCTTTGTTACTTCCTCTTCAGAAACTTGGTTGAAAGTGCACAATCTTGGGTTTTCATCCGGAAATAATCTTTCACTAGCGGTTGTGTCAGTTTCGAGACCATCAAGCCTATCACGAATCAGAGCAATTTTGTTTTTGAAGAAAATTGCAAAATCATTGCTCAGCTGACTCAAAGACTCACAGGCAGGGAGGATCTTACAGCCATTGTTCAACAGAGTATTGAGTGTCTGAAACACTTGCTTCGTATCTGCTGTGTCAAGTTCTTTCTTATAATAAGCAGATTTTGCATTATTAATCAACTTTGTGACAATCTTGCTTTGTTCGCGGTAAAGTTCATAGTTGCGGTCATTTTGGTTTTTGTGCCATTTACGCTCTAGTTGACGCCATTTCTGACGAGCTTTGTGAATGTTATCGTTGTACCAAGGGTATCTTGGACGAATGGTTCTGCTTCTTTCTGTGCTTGGTGCGTGTTTGTCAATTACGATTGTCAGAGATTCCTCAAAATCTTTGCAGGCAATGTGAATGTCACTGTTAACAGCGAAGTTGTTAAGTTCAGATTCCAAATCCGCTTTAAAATTGACAAGGTCGATGGCTTTATAATTCCTAACAGAAGACGTTATTTTGGGGGGTTTCGGCTTCTCCAAATTTAGCTTGCAATGCACAACAAAGGAATGAACATTAAGGTGCTCAATGATGTCATCTGTAGGCCTGGAAATAATCAGGTCAAGAATACCCTCCTTGATGTGAGTTGGCTCATTGACATGTTGCTCAAAGCCAACAGTTGATAGAGTTTTCAGAAATGCCTTAACCTCCGGTTTCTCTGGTTTTTCCATGTGAAGATTAAAGTCTCCAACAAACATGATCTTACTGGCTGACATACTCACATCCGTTATAAACGAGTCAATTTCATCTAGATAGTCGGGCGTTTTCAGCTTGTTTACCTTAGAAGGAGGAGGACGGTAAATAACAACGAACATGATGTGATTTGACTTATCACAGATAAATGCATGTTCAAATGTCTTAGTGGTAAATGTACTAGGCTTAATTTGATATTGGAGAATTGATTTGAATACCACTCCTATGCCACCGTACATTTCCGAGTTCTGCCGAGGGATGTGAAGATAGGTGAAACCGGGTGGTGTGAGTTCACCAATTACGACAGGATCATTCTGGCGGAGCCATGTTTCAGTTAAGAAAAGTACATCAACATTTCTATCAAGCAAGAAGTCGGCAATTTCAGTGGTTTTATTTCGCACCGACTGCGCGTTCCACAAATGTATGTCAAGGTGATGAGGGGAATGTTTGGGAATTTGAGTTAAATTATTAAGGTTTTGTAGCTGCTTGTGGCCTTTCTGGATGGGGCTGGGCCTACAAGTTACATGCACAGGTATTTGTCTATACTTAAGTTTTCTAGAGCCAGCTCTGACACCACGATGGGTTGGAGGTTTCACACTTGGTGATCTAATTCCAAGCTGTATTATGTTCTGCCAGACACCAGTAGGTAATCTTTCACAAGTGTTTGGCCTTAACTGCAACAATTGTGACTGGCTGTAAGAGTAATTCTCATTCAAACTCATGATGGTGCAGTCAAGTGATGAGTCAAGTGATGAGTGAAGTGGGATTGAGTCAAGAATCAATATAATCCAAATCACTGTGAGGATAGCTGTTAATGAAACTACATTGTTAATGTAGTCTCTCTAAGCCTATATTTATCTCGAATTTGTGAAGACAAGTGTCCAGACACCATGATACAACCCTCACGGACCTTGTATTCGAAAAGCTGTAAATTTCCTCTAATGATTGGCGAAAGCCTGCAGTAACTAAGGGATGAAAACTAACACTACAAAATGTAGAATCATGTCAGAAGACCCATAAGAGTAAGACATACACTTGACAACGCACCAATTGACAAAGTGGAATACTTTTGTCTGGGTAGTAATATCCCATAGCTAGGATAGGTGAATGTCAAAAAGCGTACTAGATTAGCAGCTTGGGTAATTGGGAGACTAACCAGCAACATCTGGTTGAAACAAGACATCTCAAGGTCACAAAAAGTGTATATCTGCAGAGTCCTTATTCTCCCTATTGCTACCTATGGGCCGAGTCTTAGACATTGCGTAAATCAGACCATAGAAGCTTGAAATATTTGAGATTACATGTCTTCAGTCTATTCTTGGTGTTCGACTGTTGAAGAAGGTAAGGAATAAGTCGATCAGGCGCAGGTGATAAAGTCCATTCTCAACGAAGTATCTCAACGATGGATGAAATGGTTTGGCCATGTTGTCCATGTGGCGTATGCTCAAACAACGTCTTTACCTTTCCGAGCAGTGACGTAGCGTGATAGGGGCACGTGCCCCCAATCGATTGCAAAAATTAGAAAATCCCTGTGATCAGACTGAAGCGACGCGCGACGGACATACATCCCCTGTAATATCTGGGGTGTCGCCTTACAATATATATCACTTTTCGTTACCTTTGTAGATAGTTTTCAAGAAGGCGTTTGACTTTGTCGACCATAAAATAAAATTCTCCATTCTACGTCATAATGACATTACAGAAACTGTCTTTGTAGCCATCAGAGATTACGACGAGTCATATTTATCAAGTTTATGAATGAACAGCCAAATTAATCTTAGTAGGCAATATGTTTGACAGGCTATTTGCGATGAAGTCGGAAGTCGGATATACTGATTTTTATATATAGCCAAACAAAGACAATAATTTCTTTTGGTGCATGTTTTGGAAATACTTCAACTGTTCATATCTTTGGAACTAAATGTTCAATTTCAATGGGGTTTTCTGCAAAATGTATAGCTTTGTAAATGCTGTATACAATCATGTAAAAAATGAAAATTGAATACGCCCGACTCTAGACTGATTTTGCTTGATCGCACCACATATATCGAGGATCTTTGTAAAGTTGCAGCATCTTAAGATACATCAAGGTAGCAGAAGCTATGTCCACTCTGCCTGATATTATTATGATATGATGGTGAAATAAACTTGAACTTGATAAGGTAGAGTGGACATGATGAATAAGGTAGAATGAACATGATGAAGATTAGCCGAACATTTACGCCATCGATACCAAAATACAAGCGATATATAATTACCACTGATTTCCCTCAATTTTCAATTATCAAGATGTCTATAGTTTTCACTGTACGGTCCAAACAAAGGTATCTATGTCATCAATGAATGTATTCACCAGGTTTGGAGTTTAACAGAATGAATAAATTTCTTTTGCACATTACGATCCCCTTCTGAATACACCCTCTATAGTCAGAATCTGGCGAACAAGAAGATTTCTATCGACCATGATAGACGAAACCGTCAATCGAGTTGGGAATAAAATTCTAGTTTTGTGAAAAATTGTTATTTTGTTAATATCTCTACACTGATTACAGTGATTTTCTGTACATATTGTGATGTGCCCTGACCCCTGAGGAATTCCCTCTCATTCATCAAGTTGATCAAAAACAAATTGAATCATTTCTAATTTGGGATATTTGGGAATCCCCTTTCTAAAATGTTCATTATGTTGCACTATTGAGAAATCCCCAGGATTGTAAGGTGAAAGTGACACCATGTCGGGAGGAACACACAGGAAGTGATGTAGTGTGAAAGGTTGATGTTTATAATAATTGTTCTTTGGAATTGCACAGATTACATCATGTGTTGTGAAGATGCGAAGTCTTCAATGGACTTCGCTGAACATTGATCTTCGCATGACAAGTGAATCAGGATATACATCAAGAACATTGAGAAATAGAACTTTACAATCAAGAACAAGAAGAAGGCTGCTGAATATAAAGTAACTTTGTTAAACAGTGTATAATTGATTGTCACTATTGAGTGTATGATTGAATCATCAAGCGACTCGTATCAACATATGCAGCTACATTGCATGGAAAACATGAAAGCCGATACCATCTGGGGAGCGATTGCCGAATAGGATGCAACTCTACTAGTCTTATTACAAGACTGCCCTACCCCAATCTTAACCCTAAACTCCGTATTATTATGTAAAGCGATCAAGCAAAATCAGTCGGAACTCGGAAATATTAATTTTGAGATATAGCCAAACAAAGGAATTATTTCCTTTTGTTTCCTATTGTTTTGGAAACTCTTTAATTACTCATATCTTTGGGACTGGTTGTTCAATAGGGATTTCTGCAAAATGCAGCTTTGTAAATGTTTTATACTTTCATATAAGAAGGTGAAAATTTATTATATCCGAGTTCCGACTGATATTGCTTGATCGCGTCACATATGCTTTATTTGGTTCTCAAATTATAGGATGTACACAATATTTTTGGCAAGTAATATTACATGGAAATAAAGGTGGTTATTCCATGCTAACAATGTCACTTATTAAGTTGATCATCTACCAATCAATTTTCATCAACCTGTTCAATCCATATAAATCCCGGTCCATAATATCCTCTTATTTGAGGCAGTGTATATTCCATATGATCATTAAACGTTGAGTGGTCGATACTCGGGGGCCAATTATGTCCTCGTATCTTTACCAGATTGGCACTGACTTCCTCTAATTGTATGTCCCTGAGGTGGCTGTTAACTTATGATATTGTCTATATCAATATTAGTTCTATATTTGACAGGCAAACATAATGGTGAAAACACTGAGCGTTTCTGCTGCTCTCCACACGTAGCCTATATTCAACCTGACAAAATTTATCATGCTGATGTGACAAGAAATAGCAGTTTAACCGGGTGGATCACTTCGTCTTTCTTTCAGGCACATAGGCCTACTACAATCTCGGTCAAATGTATTGCACGCTTGTACGGACATTGATCCCTGATTGATGATGAATGATATAACTATCTTATTACGGTCCATAAAGGAAAAGAGGGGGTTTGGATATCGGGAAAGTACCAACCTCTCCATAACAGCTCGTAACATTCAGCATACTTGATATGGTAGTGTTCCATATGACCAGATTGGGTTCAATTACCGAATAGGGTGCAACTTGCTAGACTTGAGTCCAGTCCTCGTTTACGGAGTTTAGGGTTAGGGTTTAGGGTTGGGATAGTGCAGTCTTGTAGAGTTGCACCCTTAAATTTTAAATAAAAAACGCGGGCATTTTTTCTTATCCAATCAAAATAAGTTTTATATCACCAGAAACCTTAGACTCTGAATGATATTCCGGCGGTGTTCTTGGAAAATATCTGGGCAATTTAATTGGCTGTTGCATTTAATGTAACGAGCAAAGTCTTAAAATTGAAAAAGCGTGCTATTTCCATCATCGGAAATTTTTCAAGTAAACTGCTAATTCCGGGCGTGGAACTGAATATTTTGTCAAAATTAATATACAACATACAAGCCCAGGATGAAGGTGGTCAAAACAGTGGAGATGTAATTCACAACTGATTTGCCGTGAAAGCGATATGCGATGAACTTTTCCATAATTCCATATGTATCATTTGCGGCGAAACAATTTGTCCAACTTGGAGGGAAGGGGGTTGTTGAGACCTAGGTACACATTTATATCCCAGGTCCTCGTCTATTACCTGTCTGGGCGGCTATTGAACAACTTTGGTGGAGCTGAATACCCATTTTCAGCCCTATACACAAAGGTCTCTGTGGCATGGCGAACCACGGCTAAACTGAGATATCGAGCTTGAGTTTTAACACATTCTGCTAATAGGTTACTTCGTATCCAAACAACATTTCCCAGTTCCCGGACACAACTCTGATTATATGAACATATCAATTTCCACATATTTTGACGAGGAATAGTTTATGCATGCATGTAACTGCAACCCGGTGCTGCCCCGTTTCGCTACTATACAGTGTATACTATGAACGCTAATTTAGCCAATGTTTAGCCATCTCCTTTTATTCTATTATCCATTGTATTTCTTTTGGTTCAAAGTCTGATCAACTGTCGATTATATCAAGTAATGTGGACAGGTCAAGATAATCTTGGTTAGGTCAAGATAATCTTAGACAGGTCAAGATAATCTTTTTAATCAATAAATTTTTAACAAGAAAAATATATCTTTAGAAATTAGAAAACGTATTTAGAAACACTGGCCACATTATCTGAAATTTTTTGGACATTTCAACAAATTTAAAAATGCATCAAAGTATATCATTCATAATTCTAATTATTTGGATGCAACGATCAAACTATAGAGGATTAAAAAAAGAACCACTAACCGCGAAATGTGGATATCCAACTAGTTTGCTCTGCAGGGCTTCAAAGAAGCACTAACCGCGAAATATTGATATCCAACAAGCTTAAACTATAAATTAGCCCCCAAAAGAAAGTAGGGCTTGAAGAATGAGGGAAATTATGGGGTAAAAAGTAAAAGAAAAAAGTAGAGTTAGGATGGTTAGGGATTAGGGTTAGGGTTTAGGGTTTAGTTTAGGGTTAGGGTTTAGGGTTAGGGTTAGGGTTTAAGGCTAGGGTTTAGGGTTAGGGTTTGGGTTTGGGGTTATTTTGACAACGGGGTACACCGTGCCCATATGTATGGTATGCTGTAATACAGCATATCCATCCCAGCATGGCATTTACAGTGCCCATACGACCCTATGGACACAATGTGTTACGTGTAGGCCTACAAATATGTGTATCGGGTGCTAATAAACTGTATATAGTTCTATACATTATACTTTGTAGCAAATTTTAACAGAGATTTTCGTTTCTACGAGCGTATATCAAATTATTCATCTTTTCCTGCCTTTTGTGGTAATTTTATTCTATAAACTATACATTTGTGTGTAAATTGAGGGCGCTATTCACATATATTTTTTTATTTTTAAATTAGAAAAATAATATGAGTTATACCTTACATTTCACGATAAAAAGTTTTCTGAAAATTCCCTTGTCATTTGTTAGTCTGTTTGCTCATTTTCTGATACGATTTTACAAGCGTCTACCCTACCCCTTGTAAAGATGCAAACAAGATTTTATATCATATGACGTCAGTGCTTTATTCACATCTGTCCCGGTTGATAAAGCACTTCAGATTGTACGCTCTCGTTTAGAATAGGATAGCGCCCTCGGCGATAGAACTAAATTGTCACCTGACCAGATAGTTAGACTCTGTGAAGCTTGTCTAAAACAGTATTTTGTCTACAATGGAGAGTATTACGAACAGTTACACGGTGCGGACATGGGCCTTCCACTTTCTCCGATACTGTGCGACACTGTGCGACACCCATTGTAAACTTAAGAAGTGTCACTCTCAAGAATTTACTGACCATCTCAATTCGCTGGACAAGGACATTCAATTCACCACCGAAGGAGAGAAAAACAACTCGCTTGCCTTCCTAGATACTCTCACCGTAATATCCAACAGATAGATACACCAAAGTCACAATATATCGCAATATATCGCAAAAGCACACATACGGATCAATATCTCAATTTCGCCTCTAATCACCCCCATTGATCACAAACTTGGAGTCATCCGAACTTTGTACCACTCTCTTAAATTGCCCGATTGAATATTCGATCAAAAAGATTGACTTTTCAATCTCGCCGTCCCGAATTAGTCGGGTGATTTGAATTTTTTTTCAATCAAAAGGAGTGATTTTTAATCTTTTACAATCTTTTAGCGATTAACGTTAGGGGTAAATCTTTTTCGATTGAATTTTCAGTAGAAAGGATCGATTTTCATTGTTTTTCAATCTTTTGCTGTCCCAAATTAGGGACAAGTCCTTTCCAGTTGAAAAAAAAGATTGAAAATCGATTTCTAGCTAGCAAACCAGCGAGATTTGTCATAGGTTTGCGTGAATTAGGTATCACTCCCTTGCTAGTTGTAAGAAACCTATACCAATCTGCAGCTTAAGGTGGTACTACACCCACCGATAAATTTTGTGACTAATTTTGCATTTTTCTCAAAAAATAACTGCACACTGGTAACAAAAGTTATGTATATTATAGGGGCAAGGAATCCCATTACTCCACTGAAATTTCAGTGATTCAAGACAAGTGGTTCATTATGTATGTTAAGAAATGAGGTACATTCTAGCGGTATTGAGAAAAATGCAAAAAAGGCCGAAGAGGTGCCCAGGAATATGCGTTGATCTCTTTTAAGAAAATTTGCTCTAAGTATATTTAGAGATGAATATATGTTGTATGGTGTTAAAAGAGTTATATTAGAACCACAACGTGCGCTAACTTGACCTTTGCACTATTTACATATTCATTATTATTTTGATAACAATGGAATACAGAATGGATAAGGCTCTTGAGTTGAATGAGATCACCATCGGATTGACTAGATTGGGTTTGGGTTGGGATCAATTGATTTGTCACTAGATAAACCTCAACTTTTACAAAATAATACATTGGCTGTTTATTTTGTCTTCTGGAAAATGAATAAACCATTGTAACAAATTAATTTATTTTGGCTCGCCATATATGTATTTGGGGCCAAGCCTTCCGAGCGACTAACATGCGAACAATACCTCAACAAGACGGCGATTATTTCTGGTAATGGTCTGTTTGTCACCCTTTATCATGTTTATCTAATATGTAATAATTTGGGGTTTCATACTTTCCTGCGGCTTACCGCTTTGTCGCTCTATAGATGATTTTACTTCACTGCGCAGTCGCACCAGAAACGCTAGTGGTGACCAGCGGCAAGCCGATATATCGATCACTCCACCGCTTTGCCGCGGCGGCAGCACCGCTGGGAGTTGAATTAAAGTAAACTCGGAGCGGTGCCACTCTGACGTATAAGAACAAAATACGATTTTGGAGCGGTGCTGAGCGGCAACAGTGGCTTTTAGAGTCATGCTGCTGCCGCTCAACGGTGTGCCGCTCCGCTTGCAGACAAGTACAAGCGGCATGATGAAGCGTCACGCCGCTCAGCGGCAAGCGGCAGAAAGTATGAAACCAGTATTAAGGACGATTATCCGCTTTCAACACATGCTATTTCACCTTGGTCGATCTTAGGGTTTGGGTTATATTAGTCATATGTTAGAATGACCTTGACTCTCACTCCCAACCTGTCCCCATTTCAAACCCTCTTGAGAGCCAATAAGGACTCATAAAATAATGTGTGATCTGAATAATAATTATGTGGCTAACCCTAATTATGTGGTTAACCCACTTTTAAACACACTTTAGCTTACAAAATTCAAATTTTAGAAGCAACCACGACGTGGTGGAGAAAGTAATGCATTACGTCGATGATATAAATTCATCGTAATGGATAAATTAATTCATCATGCCAACAATATTCGCTTTGGAGAAATTAATTTATATATAATAATTTGCAGAAATTGTTTAATTGCGTATCAAAAATGTTCATGTTGTAAAAATTGGGGTTCATCTTAGTCCTGTGCTTAACCACTAGGCCAACTTCGACGCACTGCCATTCTATTACGCGAAACCAGACTATAGTCTTATGATTTTACACAAACGGCACTGCTGTTAGAAGAATATAACAATTACTTTAGTGAGGAATTTGGCGTCTGCTCAAGTCTCCAATGTGTTGAGATTCAAAATTGGGCCGGGTATATTGGCTCAAATGCTGTTGTTGTGTGGTTGATGTGATTCCATTCCCAGCACGCCTCATACATGTGAATAATTTACTATTAACCCTACGCATCTAATCAAAATGTTTGCATTTTATGAATATAAATGTGCAATGACAAAATAAAGATGTCAGAGGCTTCAGGGAAGCTGCCTTAAGGCTTACATAACCAATGATTAATCCATTGTATTTACATCATACACGTTTTCCTTTGTGTTGGAGAGGATTTACAATCTGCGGCTCCGTTATTGACAGTATTTTCATTGAAAACTATTCAAAACACCTGCCAACAAGACAGGGAAAATGTCTATATATGGCACGGATCTATGAAATACAAACTTAGAGCTATTACAAATGAGACGGGCAGCAGTTCATCTGCTTCAGTTTATTTGGCTATAAATCATGTAAATGGAAAGAACCAGCCACCTAGTGTCTTTGTCTGTTAAACCGCCCCAATTTCAAGTTGTGTTCATTTCATTTCATTTCATATCATATTTATTAAGTCTTATCAACAACAACAATTGACATTTTAAAAGGCACATATAGAAAATACTTAAATACATTTTATAAAAACAGAATAAGAATATAAACAGCACATATTTATAGAGATCACGTTGATAAGACCAAGGATAGCCCAAAAAGCCATGGAGGCTTATTTCCATTGGGGTCCTTTAAAAGGGGACAACATCAATGACAAAAGAAGGAAACAAACGAAACAGTCAAGTACTAGATCTTGCTTTTGTAGCAAGATGAGCTTTTACTTCTTTTTTGAAGTTGGCATAGCCATTGATGGATTTAATATTGCTTGGGAGACAGTTCCAGGCCTTGACTGTAGTGTATTGGAAGGTGGTACTACCAATTTGCCCATGAAACTTTGGAACAACAAAATTGAGGTGGCTATCCCTGGTATTATACCGGTGTCTTTCAGTTACTTTTATAAAATGGTCACTCAGATAATCTGGAGACATGTTATTAAAAATTTTAAAAGCATGGTTAAGCTTCAATTGTTTAACTCTATCAACAAAAAAAAAAAAATCAAGCCTATCAAGTTCAGCTTGGCCAACATGTGTCCGTGAGTCCAGACCAAGAATTGAACCTAACAATTCTATTTTACATGACTTGAAGTTTATTTTGGAGTTTTTAGAAAGACCAGAGAACCAAGAAGAACAAGAATAATCAAAATAGCACTGAATCAAAGCAGACACTAAAGTTTTGCGAGTTTTTGATCAAGAAACTGAGCTTGTCTGAATAAAAATTGAGTCTTGCACCAGCCTTTTTAGAACCATATTAGCAATTGATTCACCTGATAAGTACTGATCTAATGTGATACCCAAATATTTAACAGATTGGGTAGATTGGATAGGTTCATTATTGCACATGACATTAAAATCACATTGTTTCTTCAATTTCCTGTGTGAACCAAACAGAATGGCCTCGGTCTTACCCAAGTGAAGAGACAGCTTATTGTCAATAAGCCACTGTTGACAAGACTCCAATTCCTTGCTGAGCTTGGAAGAAATTTCCTTTGGATCTTTGCCGTCAATAAGCAATGCACTATCGTCTGCATAAAGTAAAAGCTTACAGTCAACACTAATTGGCATGTCGTTGACGTAGCAGAGAAATAAGAGTGGCCCCAGGACACTGCCTTGGGGCACACCGCATGTAATTGCCATAGGTTTGGAGTTGGATTTATTAACACAGACTATCTGCTGTCTCTCACTTAGGTAAGACCTAAACCAATCTACTGATTCAATCCCCATTGCACGGAGCTTATTGCACAAAATATCGTGGTTGACCGTGTCAAAGGCTTTCTGTAGGTCCAACATCACCATACCAGTGTAATTGCCTTGAGAAATCTGTGTACGCACGTGATCAGTGAGGTGAATAAGGCAAGTGTCGGTAGAGTAAGTGCCTCTAAAACCAGATTGATGGGAATAAAGAAGATGATGGTCAGTTAAATACTGGTAAAGTTGATTGTGCACAGACTTCTCAAGAATCTTTGAGATTACACTTAGTATGCTGATGGGCCTATAGTTACCAACCATTGATCTACTACCTTTTTTTAGTGGGGTGACACGTGCACACTTCAATTCAACAGGAACTGAATTGGTTAAAATAGACAAATTAATAATAGAAGTAATAGGATCTTTCAGGACAGAAGCCCCATCCCTTAGAAATTTAGCAGGAATGTTGTCCAATCCAGTACTTTTATTAGGATGTAATTTGCACAATTCAGAAAAGACAAAATCAGTGGTAACAGGAGAGAGTTTAAAACTACATTCAGTGATACCTTTATCAGAATAAAACTTCTGGAATTTTTGCGAGTCAGTGCTGAATTCATTTTTAGTGAGAGGAAGCTTTTTGACAAGGTTACTAGCAACAGTGGTATAAAAAGTGTTGATGTGATCAGCAACTTTAGTAGAATCAAAACAAGTTTCTCCGTCAATTTCCAAAACAACTTTGCACTGCTCTTTAGTTTTAGTACTGTAGCCAAGGGCTTTCAACTGCTGCCAAAGTTTTTTGGGGTTATTTTTATGCTCATCAATTTTGCTACTAAAATACTCAGCTTTGGCTCTTTTAATATCCCTTTGAATTTTGTTTCTAACTTTACAGTACTGTTTGTAAAGATCAGCATTTGAGCGGTCTTCCTTGAAATCATGAAGAAGTTGGTCCCTTGTCCGAATACTTTCAAGAATTGTATTATCCATCCAAGGTTCTGTTCTTGACTTCAACCGGATTTGTTTCATCGGTGCAATATCATCAATAATTTTCAGAAGTATGGTACTAAACAGGTCCCATGCATGGTTAACATCAGTACATTTGTACACAGAAGACCAATTTATGGAGGACAGTTTGGACAAGAAAATGTCTTTACTGTAGTTCTTAGTAGACCTGATATTAATAACTCTATGCTGACCTACCTGACCTCTGACAGCTTTTCGAGTACAAAATATTAGGAGATGATCGCTGAGACCAATACTGATCGTACCAGATTTACACATCTTCTCAGGATTGTTAGTGAGAATATGATCAATACAAGTTGATGTTGTATCAGTAATACGAGTGGCTGTGGTGATTAGCTGTCGGAGATCAAATAGGTTCAAGATATGCAAATAATCTTTAAAAAGTGAAACTTCTTTTTTAAAACAATCAATATTGATATCACCCATGATGATCATTTCACAGTCGGACCTTATTTTTGAAATAGAATCTTCAAAGTAAGTAAGAAACTTTGTATCGTCTGGAGGGCGATAGAACACACCAAAGAAAATTGGTTTTGTTTTTGGTAAGAGGATCTCAAGCCAAAGATTTTCTAAACAATCACTTTGTAAATCGAGCCGGTTATTAAAAGCAATATCATTGTGGACATAAACACACACTCCGCCACCTTCCCGATTTCTATCATGGCGAAGTACCGCATACCCTTGAATGTTGATCTCATTATCAGGAACGGATTCGTCAAGCCATGTCTCGGATATAGCAACAGCAGCTGGCTTGGCATCAGAAATTAAACAGCGTAATTCAGAAATCTTTGGCAAGAGAGATCTTGTATTAAAATGCATAAAATGAAGGCCTTTACCTTTGGTAACAGAAACAGATTTCTGTAGACCCATCTTTGAAATCTTATATTTGGGGTCTTTATGAATAGGATCTTTACATTCATTAACATAATGGAATGGCAAACTTTGAATTAAGCATTTGTTACAAATAAAAGAAAAGTTGGTATTCTCAGCAACCAGATGGTCATAAAGTTCATTGGATATTGAACCAGAACAACGTACATGAGTCCACTTATCGCATCCATCACAGCTAATTGCGCGGGAGCGTGATACAACACCGCGTTCACAAGCTACACATGGGTTTTTAGGAGTCCTTTTAGTAATTTTCGTAGACGCCGAGTCTTGTTCATTTCGCATTCTCCGCCGACCTCCTTTTATTCCTCGATGCGTGCGCCTAGGAGTAGATGTAACAATGGATCTAGTGACTTGCGAGGGTGGTTGAGGTTGAATGCCAAGCGATTTGATATGATTTAATAGCATATCTGGTAGTGAACTAGGTATATTAAGTGCAAAAAAGTTTATTTATGTCATAAGTTATTTGAGTCTTGGTATTGTACCCAGAATCGGCCACAGAGGGCGCTGATGTATCGGGCCCAGGGTTGGGGTTAATATCTCCAGAAACCAAAATGTCTATTTGAAAAGTAGAAGTAGCATTGCCATAATACGGAATCCTGGTGGTAAGGAACTTTATTCGATGAAGTTCTTGTAGATGTACATCAAGTAATACATTATGTTGAATACACATCATTAGTTCCATATTGTGGGTGAATACACACATAGTGCTAGTACTACTGCTGATGACCCATTGGTGTGAGGGTCCAGCCAGTAGGAGCAAAGTGAAAATCAATAACTCCATTGTTGGAATGTATCAAGTCAGTTATCCATACAAAGGATAGATGGTCAACAGTTATAATGATTGTGATACAGTTGGCTGAGTATGAATGATCACATACAGTTTAGTGAAGATGACTTCCCAGATGAGTTGTATACAGTTGTATTGTAAAATAGCACAGTAGTATATTTATGTCAAGATTCCAAAATATATTTCTATCAAATCTATAAAAAGTACATTAGTAAATACCATCAAAATTGTCCAGTAGGTTCCATGTGCAATAGTTTCCTTCTGGTAAAAAATTAAAGCTGAACAGACATGCACAAACACAGTTGAAAACATAAATTGTCAGGAGGGTTGGAGAGGCAGCTTGTTAGGCGCACACCACCAAAACTCACTTTCGAATCATGATTTGTGCCTTCACCGGGTACAGGTGTCCGTCAGCTCAAAGATATTCTTGAGCTACCTTTAAAAGACCTCGGAGTTTGATGATTTTTGGCAACGATGATTTGTGCAATTTTGGAATTGCAATGCCTGTCACGGCTGTAAATTGCGACAGCTGTCACAATTCCGGTATTGCAACTGGGGAGAGAGCGAGAGAGAAAAAGAAAGAGGCAGATAAACAATTGTTAATCTTTACCCAGAGCAGCAAACGCATAATATAAGCTATATTAAATCTCAGAGAGGCAGATATATAGGCCTAGATGGAAATAATACCACTTGACATCACCTGCATGTAAACACTAGAGAAAATATCTGCCTCAAGCTGAATCTGAGTGAAAGTTAATCGCATTATGCTTAAGTCTTAATAGCACGGCGCTAGTTCGAATTTGGGAACCACTGCGCTAGTCCGAATCTATGAACCAATACGCTGGTCCGAATCTGTAAAACACTGATCAATATTCGCAGTGTTTTACAGATTCGGACTGGCGCCGTCATTTTCAGTTTCGGACCAGCGCCATGTTTTTCAGATTCGGACTAGCGTAGTGTTGGACAGAAGAGGTGTTTTCCATATTCGGACTAGCGCAGCCGCAGCGTTTCAGATTCGGACTAGCGGCGTATGGGATTGAGTGGTGCACCAGCTCGACCAAGGTGGACCTTAAGAGTTATATAATTATGGTTCACAACTGTATGTCTTGCCTAATACTTTCTCTCAAGGTACTCCTTTAATAATATGGATAGTAAGGGGGAGTAAATCCGCAGTGATATGCATCGTCATCAATGTGGTACTTTTTTAGGTGTATGGGCATTTTCAAATTCCTGGTTTTAGTTTTTTTCCTTGTTATAAGCCAGCGGATCAAAGCAGACCCTATAAATACACACTAAACAATAAGCCTTACTCAAAAGGCGCATGTGCATGATGCAGTGTGGACAATGGGCCTGCTACCATGGCTACGGATAAACGTTGCAATTTCTGAGCATGTACCTTCCGTGGGTACAGTGCGTAGGTCCGACACTGCGCTAGTCCGAATCTAAAAATCACTGCACTAGTCCGAAACTGAAAACCATTGCGCTAGTCCGAATTTGAAAAATACTGCGCTAGTCCGAATTTGAATTTGGGAAAAACTGCGCTAGTCCGATATTAGTACTAGCGCAGTGCTTTCCAGATACGGACTAGCGCAGTCTATTTCGGATTCGGAAGAGCGGCGTGTCGGACTGAAAAAGTGTTTTCAGATTCGGACTAGAGGCGTGTCGGACTGTTGCAGTGGTTTTCATTTTCGGACTAGGGCATGCTTTTTTTCGGACTAGCGTAGTATTTTTCATTTTCGGACCGACGCACCCCGAAGTATAGGGAATTTGTGCAGTCGGACTAGCGGCGTGTCGGACTGAGCGGTGCACCCCTTCCAGAGTGCCCCCCTGACAAAAAAATGAACGAAAAAGTGCCCCTCTGACAAAAAATGAAAGAGAAAATCAGGAGGGGGAAAAGAAAAAGGGCAAGGAGCCCCTTTTCTAGCAAAATTCAGGGCCAAAATAGTGTAAAATACAAAATTTTTCCGCGCTACCCGCGCACATTGTAACAATAAAGCCCTTTTTTAGCCGGATAATCGGGCGAAAATAGTGTAAAATACCATTTTTTTTCGCGCTACGCGCGCACATACACCCAATAAGGCCATTTTCGGGAAGCTCGAAGACATACAGTCTCTATGTATTGTATGATGCAACTGCAATTTTTTTCGTCTTGCGTTCTGAGCGGGTGTATTTTTTGTTGGTGGCCTTATTTACTTCAGCTTTGTGTTCTGCCATTCTAGTTCCAAACATGCGCGAAGTTTCGCCAACATAAGACTGATCGCAATTTTTGCATCCAATTTCGTAGATGCAATTTCCTGTTTTCTCCTTGTCTCGTTTATCCTTTGGGTGGACTAAAATGCGTCTAAGAGTTTAGTGGGGTTTCATTGCTGTATCTACCTTATGTTTTTTGAAAATTCTTTGTATCCGCTCTGATAAGCCATTCACATAAGGGATAACCACCATACCTTTGCTTCGCTCTTCAGTGGTCTTACTTTTCTTTGGGTTTGGTTTATTGGCGTTTTGGATTTTGTTTTGCATTTGATCTTTCACTTTGTCCATCGTCCATTTCGGGTAGCCACAGTTTTTTAGGGTCACCTGTTTCTGTGACGACAGAGTTCATACGATCAAAAAGGGTTCTGATCACTCCCATTTTTTGATGGAGAGGATGCTCTGAACTAAAATCAAGGTACTGATTAGTATGGGTGGGCTTTCTGTACACAAGCAGTTTTATGTTTTATGAATCCGTCGGGTTCCGTCGGGTTTTCTGATTATAAGAGTGTCCAAAAAAAGGGATTTTGCCCTCTTTCTCTTCTTCGAAAGTGAATTTTATACTATCTGTTTGATCAATAGTGTTAAGATGGCCAGTTAAATTTTGCACTTGGCCATTATTGATTATTTCGAGAACATCATCAACATATCGGCGCCAAAGGCGTGGCTTACATTCGATGGGCACGGTCGCAATAGCCTGCTGTTCTATAAACTCCATGAATAAATTTGCTATAATAGGGCTGACCGGGCTGCCCATTGCGGCACCAAAACGCTGCCTATAAACGCTGCCCCGAAATTCAAAGTAAGTGATAGTCAAAATGAATTCCAGAAGCTCAACAATGTCCTCAACGTCGAGTTTGGTACGCTTTTTCAGATCTTTATCTGCTACCAGTCTTTGTTTGATAATGTCTAATGTTTCTTTGATTGGCGTATTAGTAAAAAGGGAGACAACGTCGTTGGAATTGAATATTTCATTCTCTTCCATGTAAACACCACTCATTTCCTCCGCAAGATCTTTCGAGTTTTTCACATGGTGTTCTGTGTTGCCAACAAGTGGATTAAGTAAGTCCGCTAAAGCTTTTGACGTTTCATAGCCAAGGGAGTCTGTGTAATCCACTATGGGTCGGATAGGATTACCCGGTTTATGAATTTTGGTGGTACAATACAGTCTTGGAGTATTGGCCGTGGTGGGATATAACAGTCTATATTGAGCATCATTGATTTTCTTTTCTTTCTGAAGTCTAGTGAGAATGGTAATTAATTTGCGTTTATACTTGGCAGTAGGGTCATTTTTTAGCGTTTCATAAGTCTTATCATCTTTCAGCATTTCATGTACTTTCTCCTCATAATCTTTCTTGTCAATAACCACCGTTGACCTGCCTTTATCCGTACCCATAATCAGGATCGAATCATTTTTCTTTAAAGACTTGATCGCCGCCCTCTCTTCTTTTGAAACATTGGACTGAGGAGGCTTTGCATTGTGGAGCACCCCTACAATTTCAGCTCTCAAGGCTGGTCTATCATTCGCGGAAACATAACTACATGCTTTCTCGGTGGCAACAATGAATTCTTCATTGGGTACATGTTCACAACTTACCGCGAAATTCAAGCCTTTCTGCAGAAGTTTCTCCTCCGGTTGGGTTAATTTGTGCTTGGACAGATTCGTCACCCATTTCTTAAGTTGGTTTCCTGACAGGTCTACATTGTCATTACGTTTTAACGGCGATATTTTTCTCTCATTTCCGTCTATCAAACGCTCTAACTTCACTTGTACTATTTGACGGCTTTTGCATTGCTTATTTTCCGTCTCACGTGCATTGTTTACATGAAACTCAACTTGCGATTTCACTTCCGGGTCAAGTGTTTCTACTAATTCTTTGTTTATAGCGACGTGTTTATTATTAAGTGAAACTAATTATTTTATTACTGATCACGCGAATGCGTTCGCGAACAAGATCTTTTTCCGCCTTTTCAATGATCTCTTAGACGCATTTTAGTCCACCCAAAGGATAAACGAGACAAGGAGAAAACAGGAAATTGCATCTACGAAATTGGATGCAAAAATTGCGATCAGTCTTATGTTGGCGAAACTTCGCGCATGTTTGGAACTAGACTGGCAGAACACAAAACTGAAGTAAATAAGGCCACCAACAAAAAATACACCCGCTCAGAACGCAAGTTATCAGAAAAGGAACCGACTACCCAGCAAACACAAAAACATTTTTAAAACGTTTTAAATAAGTTATATATTGGGTTTTGGTTTAGGTAAAAACGTTTAAATAATGTCGGGTTATATTAAGGTCATGAAATCGTTTTAAAACGTTTTGTATGAAAACACACTACAACAATATTCTTAAAGTGTTTTTGAAATATCATTGTAAACTATTTTTGCAAATATTTTTGCCCAACTATTTTGTCAACACTTAAATAACATTATGTTGAAATATTTGTACCCAACAAACACAGAAATGTTCTTAAAATGTTTTTTATAACACGTTTTAAATAACATTTAAATGTCGGGTTATATAAAGGTCGTGAAAACATTTTTAAAACGTTATTGTAAATATTTTGGGCAAACATTTCTGGCAAAATAGGTCTAGAGAGGTTCGAGAAGCCATGGAGATAAGAAGAAGGAGGAGTAAGACCTTGAGCAGAGAGGAGGGCACATACTTCCTAAGCCACGTTTACGACCCACTTTTAAAGACTGGAAAAGAGGTTAAACAACACCGGAAACCAGTCTCAAGTGGATCAGATGACCAGATCAGTCATACCCGATGAAGTCCTCCGATGCGTAGGACGAAATATTGTAGTGAGTTAAAATTTCACTTGGTTTTGTCAAGCATAATGTCAGTTATTTGACTTTTGACAGTTGTAAAAGGCAACATTCATTTGCAGTGTATGTTATGCGGCATTGGTGATATGCCACGGGGTGATATGGTGGTGCATAATATATATTTAGCGAATACAAAAGATTATCTGAATTAAAAAAGGTATATCGCCAATAAGCTTTGAAAGCCTAACAAAATTGGCTTTTTCATGCTGTATAGCTCCATATATCCAATAGCAAATATCAATTTGACGTGGCGCTTGACAAATCTTAATTCCCCGACGTTAATTTGATACTGTTTTCAAGCTTTGTAAAGTCTCAATAGTTTGCGTTTGCCAGGAATTGCCATTTGGGAATCTTCAATAATATTTGATGAGTTATTTATACGAGCATATAGACTTAATGTGTTAGATATCTCTGCAATAATATTGGATTAGTAAATATTCGAGTGTATAGACACTGAAATGTGTTAGAAAGGAAAACAATAAAGTCCGTACGGACCTGATCAACTGGACCTTCGTCTAATTAAATGTTTGTAACTTTGTTTCTTGAAGTCTCATTGGATTCGATGGAGTGTCATATGTGCGAGATTAGATAGTGCATCTATTATTAAACAAATAAATTTAACCAAATATGAAATATGGTTTAGTTTTAAAGTTTGGATATCTTTCCAAGTGTAAGGAAACTTTTTAGCACAGTATATTATACGGTCATAAACATGATAAAGGATTGTGAGAGTACGGTGGCGTAGTGTTCAAGTGTTCGGACCCATAAGTTTAGTATAGTATAAAAATACCATATATTTTGGTAAACAACCCTCGGTAAGATTCATTCGGAGCAAAACACGCTTGTCATTTTCGGAGCAATGACCATTCGGAATAATAATCTTTCTGGAGAATTTACCGTTTGGATCGAAGATCGCTCGGAATAAAGTACTTTTTGAGCAAAATTATTCGGAACAAAACATTATGCAATATACACCTGCAATGTTCACGTTGCAATAATTCTATAATGGTTTTATTCCTGACTTACCTGATTACGAGCTTATCACAGCCCAACAAAGATGACCTGTCACCTGATGATGTACATCGAAACTTGCCATTGAATAATAAATGAAAGCCCAGATGATTTTGTTCTCTTTTTAATATTTTGTAATTTGGCTTAATAATTGACAGCATGGCGCTTTATGTAATCACGTGTTAAAAAATTCTTCATCGGGTTGGCTCTTCTGGTGATACAATACAATTATTAGGTTTTAAACGATCAAGATGAGTTTGAATTTTCAAAAGTACCAAAATTAATTACTCTTTTAGGCATGATAAATTTTAATAAATAATTATACTGAGTTTTGAGCATATCGTTATACGACATGGTAGTTCTTATATAGTGAATCAAATTTACCGCGCATAACAGAAGTGTCAAATAACCACTTGGAAAAATAATCACAATTGAACCATATTGGGGTATTTTTTTTTATAGATGCGCTATCTAATCCTGCACATTATGACACCACATTGAATCCAATGGGACCCCAAGAAGTAAAGTTACAAGCAATTGAATAGACGAAAGTCCAGTTTTAAAAGTGACAAAAGGCTATATACAAGGAGCAAAAAGATTCCAACAAGCGCAACAAAGAGACAACACAGTTTCTTCAATAAAGCTTTGTTTAAAGTAGTTTTTATTTCAGTTTTTAACTTCTTTGTACTTTTCATAACTTTCCTTTTATTTGTCAGCTCTTTTGTGTCAGTTTTCTTTTGTTCCTTTTGTTTTAAATTAAAGGCACGCACAAATTAGCCATTCACCACTCTCAAACCCGATCTAGTCGATGGAGTTTTGTATAGACGAGTTTGTCACTTTTAAAACTGGACCTTAGTCTAATCAAATGCTTGCAACTTAGCTTCTTGAAGTCACATTGGATTCAACGGGGTGTCATAATGTACCTATTAGATAGTGCATCTATTAAAAAACAAATTCACCCCAATATAGTAGTGATTATCATGATTATTGTGATTATTTTTTTCCCAAGTGTAATGATACATTTTTGGCACAGAATTTATGTACTATCAGCTCCACTATAAACACGCTTTATGATCTGATGATACATAAAAGAGCATCTTTCTCCGGAATCAAGTCTCCAATGTGATCAATACTGATCATACAAAAATGGGCCGGCACAAATGCTGTTGTTTTGTGCTTGATGTGATTCCATTCCCAGCACGCCTCATCCATGTAAATAATTTACTACTAATCTACGCATCTATCAAAATGTTTGCATTTTATGAAATATAAATGTGCAATGACAAAATAAAGATGATAGAGGCTTCAGAGTAAGCTGCTTTAAGGCTTACATAACCATTATATTTATATCATACACGTTTTCCTTTGTGCTGGAGGGGATTTGCAATTTCCAATGCCAGTATTCAAAACATGTGCCCGTCCCATCCATTAAAAATTAAGAAATTCCCACATGAAATTTGCCGAAAAACGGCTTGTGCCTCCCACTATCAGGCCCGGTGCCTTCATGGTCGGTGCCCTCCCAATAGGATAAAGCATGTCACGCCACTGAATTTCCTCACGCAAATTTCACTGCATTCTTCATGTTGTAATAATTCTATGATAGTCTTTATTCCTCGATTTACCTGATAAGCACATCATCATGATCATAGGCTAACGAAGTGTCACCAAGACAACCTGTCCAGCTGATGATGTACATCGAAACTTGAATAATGAATGAAAGTCCAGTTGATTTTGTTTTCTCTTTGATATATTGTAATTTGGCTTAATAATTGACAACACAGAGCCAGTGTTTTAGGGTAATTACGTGATAAAAGATTCTTCATCTGGTTGTCTCTTCTAGTTAAACATCACTAATTAGAGTTTCTTAATACAATTGGAACTGTTTTCTTGTATACAATATAGGTGTCGTTCTTCTTCTTGTAACCACAAAGACTCTTACCCTTTTGACTTGTCATATCTTCCACAAGGGGTAGCTGAGAGGAAATGAAAATATATATTTGGAAAGAGTTCATATATAGTTCAAAAATTCATACACTTATTTTGATACCAAACATGGTACTATTCTACCTTATTACGCATGTTACAAGACCAATAAAAATACGCCTCAAATGTAACATATCATCAATACTAATCAGAAACAAAATGTGTTTTAACACATCTGAAAGATTTGGATCTGAAAAGAACCTTTTCTACTTAAAAGTAGAAAAGGTTTTTTCAGATCCAAAAACTGATACTCACTCAGAAATATTTCAATTCCTATCAGGAATCTTTTCAACAAAAGAGAAAAGTAAAAGTCCATTTCTGGCCTTCATTAATGTAAGCAAGTGTTGATTTCTCACAGACGACGCGTGTATTACAAAAGAAACGAGCAACAAGTTTTAGTTCCCAACTCAACAAGCCAATAACTCATACCAAAATAACTACTTTCAATTTGGAGAACTTGCGCATCTACTTTCCAACACCTTTCTGGTTACTAGTATATTTGGATTTTGTAGGCGCAAAAAGAAAAAAATAACATTCACTCATATCCTTTCTGTTAATGTAGAAACTAAATTGATGCAATATTGTTAATATAAATGCCGACTAGTGTCTCCTTTTATCGTAAAAGATCATAGCTAATAATAGGACATAATAAAACCAGATTTATGCGCTAAAACCAGACGAATTAGTCATCCTCGCATGCACCTGTGCATATTTAGCACAGTAACCAACTTTATATAGTGTTTGTTATGAAGTTGAAGAAACGTCATTATCAATAACAGTATATACTAATAAACAGAATAACTGTAAATATATATTACTTATTGATTTGGGCGAGACACTATTCAATAATTTTGCATCATTTCATAAAATGCGATTCAATCGTACGTGACAAATGTTTTAAATATTATTCGTCAAATTTCATGGTATAAATCTGATGAAAAAGGATCTGAATCGATATTTCTGCTCATTTGATGATTGTTAATGTTTCAAGTAAAGTGTTGTGTAAAGATTTTGTAGCAATTTGCGCGCGTAAAAGATGTTGACAATAGCATCTAGCAGTGGCCGAGTCTTATGGGAATACTACTAGAGTAAAATACTTTATTATTTTGGATCAGAATAAATAGAACGGGATACAAATAACATGTTAAGTTCGAAAGCTTTCCAACACTTTTAGAAATATTTTAAAATAAATACGTTGAAATTATTTGATTGAGAATCAATTAAGTTAAATAGCACAGTATTTTGTCGAACACTTGCGATAAATTGAAATGAATTTAGGGATCGTTCAATATTGACACCGGGAGATGGCAGTTTTGGCAAACAAATCGACAAAAAAAATCGCGTTCCCCTCGCACGTTCTCAACATTTTCGGATAACCCCCCTTGTTTTCCACTTTTTCTCCATATAAGACCCCCATGTAGATCCCACTTAAAACTCCCACTCTCCGTTGAATGGTCCCGTAAGTGTGAAAGTGTAATATACTGCGCCAAGAAAGTATCCTTATACTTGGAAATATAATCACAATTTCAAAACTGAACCATATTGGGGTAAATTTGTTTTTGTAATAGATGCACTATCTAATCCTGCACATTATGGCATCACATTGAATCCAATGTGACCTCAAGAAGTAAAGTTACAAGCAATTGAATAGACGAAGGTCCAGTTTTAAAAGTGACAAATTGGCCTACAAGGCGCAAAAAGATTCCAACAAGCGCAACAAAGAGACTACACAGTTTCCTCAATGAAGCCTTATTTAAGGGAAGGGATATGAACGTTTGGACAGTATTTATTGTGGGACATTAGAGCACATCAGACATATCGAATTGCATTTTGAATACGAAGAATGTCCTTCTGATATCAAATAATTTTGATTTTTTGAAATTCGCAATGTAATCCACATTTTATGGCAAATCATTACAAATTGATATTTTTGATATTTAACAGTACTTGAAGTAAACTTTATAAATCTGATGATTTATACTTACAGTGTATGTAGGCGGGATGAAATGCCGACGATCAATTGAAAATTTTGACCTTTCGTATTGAAGATATGGATTTTTTCCCCAAAACACCAAAAAACAAAATAGGTCTTTTTGGGAAAAAAATCCATATCTTCAATATAAAAGGTGAACATTTTCAATTGATCGTCGGCTTTTCCTCCCAGCTACATACACTTTAAGAATAGTATATCATTAGATTTATAAAATTTATTTCGAGGACTGTTATATATCAAAAATTTGAAAAATATCAAATTTTAATAATTTGTCATAAAATTTGTATTATAGGCCTATCGTGAATTTCAAAAATGAAAATTATTTGATATCAGAAAGACATGCTTCGTATTCAGAATACAATTCGATACGTCTGAGGTGCTCTTATGTCCCATAAAAAATACTGTCGAAAAGCCATAAACGCTCATTCTAGATCCCTTAAAGCAGTATTTATTTCAGTTTTTACTTCTCTGTTCTTTTCATAACTTGCATTTTATGTGTCAGCTCTTATGTTTCAGTTTTCTTTTGTTCCTTTTGTTTTAAACTAAAGGCACACACAAATTAGGTATTACCAATCTCAAACCAGATGTCTAGTCCGTGGAGTTTTGAACAGGCCAGTGTGTCACTTTTAAAACTGGACCTTCGTCTAATCAAATGCTTGTAACTTTGCTTCTTGAAGTCACATTGGATTCAATGGGGTGTCAAAATGTGCCAAAATTTACCCCAATATGGTTCAGTTTTGAAATTGTGATTATTTTTACAAGTATAAGGATACTTTCTTGGAGCAGTATATAATCGTAAACCAAAAAGCGGTAGAACTTCAATATTACTGAGCGTGTTATGCCGGTATTATGTTTTTATGGGGTTTTTTATGGTAATTTGAAATGGTGGTATTTGTGTGTATATGTGCGTATTATCCGTTTTTGTAACGTTTTGGTCTTGTGCGTTTCGTTAAGGGGGTACTACACGCCTTGATAAATTTGTGAATATTTTTGTATTTTTCTCAAAAAATAATAACACACTGGTAACAGACGTTATGTATATTATAGGGGCAACGAATCCAATTACTTCACTGATATTTCAGTGATTCAAGACACATGTTTCATATTTGTTAAGAAATGAGGTACATTCTAGCGGTACCTCTTTTCTTATCATAAATAACGTACCGCTTGTCTTGAGTCACTGAAATTCCAGTGTAGTAACTGGATTCCTTGCCCCTATAATATACATAACTTTTGTTACCAGTGTTATTATTTTTTGAGAAAAATGCAAAAATAGTCACAAATCTATCAAGGGGTGTAGTACCCCCTTAATCTTGGTGATTCAGGTAATATGTGTGTGGGGATAAGAGTTTGATAAGTTAGTGTATTAATGTTAAAAAGATGACATGTTGATAGATCAATTAATTAATTATGGTCACCACAAATGCCAACCGAGTTTTGGAAGCAAAGTCACAGTTCGAAGAAAACTTAGTTTAATGAATCTCACGCCTCCAAGTCTCAGGTTGGGCAATTATTTGTATAGAAGATTTTAAACTATAATATTATCATGTCAAAATAAGTCATCTATGTCGCACGATATGTCAAAAGAACTGACGTAAATTACGCGAAGAAGTTTCCCGGTGATTGGCCCTTTCATGACCTTGTTCTCACATCGACGGAATTATTATTCTGACACTGAATTTGCCCGGGCTTTAATATTTAATCAAAATATAAACAACAATATATCCAGAAAGAAAAAAACAAACAATATTAGGAATCAGACGAGTGTGTGGGGTGTGCGGGGGCGCGTTTACGTAGCCAGGCAAACGAGGACACACACACAAGGATACACACATGTCAAATGAGGACACCCGGTGACCGTGGACGTGCTCGGTGTTTTAAATATATCCAAGACATCGCAAATAACGTAAAAATGCATTTAAAACGGGTCCACCTATGGGTGGTATAGGACGGGCCACGTATGGATAGTAAGTGGTCTGGTGCACACCGACACCGCCTGGCTAATAATTATTTGGTGCAGAAGGGACACTAAAATGAATACACGGGATCGATACACGTGAATTGCTATGCACGATTTTGATATCAGACGAAAATCTTCTGATACCGGGTTAGAAAATGATGAATATCTCCCGTCATGATTTTTTTCTCAAGAAACCAGATTTGGTCTCATAAACTTGGAAATACGTGTTGAACAGATATGATAGTCGCTAGAATGCGCTTTGAAAATTGGCCGTGCGCTTTGAACTCAAAATTTGACCAATTTATATTGCGTTGGTCCTGTTATCATAGTGTTATGGACTACAGCGTGCAGCGTGTAGTACAGCTGCACTCACTGTAGGCAGTATAAAAGTCGATGACCATTGACCTCAATGGGGTATACAAGCTTAATCACGCACAACCAAGATCGATTACCCGGCTATTGTGAGTAGCCTTAGTTATGTCCCTCGACTAATTATTAGTTTAAAAGAGCTTTAAAGGTTTGAACCAAATGGCTAATCGTGGCTGTGGATTTAACCTACCATGGCGATTCCTGCCATGAAGATATAGGGTCGAAGACACTGTGTGGTGTGTGTGAGTGAGGTCCATCCACGGTATGGCGATTAAGAACGGATGTGGGAGTCCTCGGTTAGTATATTTTAAATCAAGTGAAAAATTAGGTCCTCGTTTTCCTGCCTACGCGAGTGGGGGTGTACGTGTGGGGTGCATGAAGGAATATATGAGGTTGTGGGGTCACCCCGGGGTGGGATGTGTAGGCCTAGAGGTGTGCGTGGTGATGAGGTTGAACTTGAATAATGCATCTTGACAATGTTTCGTATTTCATAATGCCATATCATTTTCAGAAATTGTTAGCGTCTGCTAGCTATCTGACAAGCTTCGATTAATTTAGTACAAATCGTCTTTTTGCTGGAGTAACATGACACATCTGCCTGCTCTTAGATATTTGTCAAGGAGCAGTTCGATAGTTTAATGATTTCTTTGTAGATTAAATCACACGTAGCTCATATTACGTGTTTGTGACCAAATTTGATCTTCAGTTAATACTTTTACCCTGGATTATCTCAATTGCATTATAGACTTTAGACATTTAGCTCTGTTTTACCAGACTTATGTTATCCTTTCATACAATTAAATTGAAATCATTGATAACATATAGTAAATGTGAACACAGATAAAGTAAAACGGCGTCATAGTTACAGCGAAGCGTTATAAGGAAATATAATATTGGTCATCAGGTTGAACACTAATAGCCGGTAACGCTCTGAATGCGTTGTAATATATACTATTATCTTGATCAGACTCACAGCTCCATTTGCAAATTTAACTGGCAGGTTGACAATTTTTACCATCATTAATATCAATATAGACAGTAATCTAGATAAAAGCTTATCACTAGAGGCGTGCGGCGAATTTCACTCTATTTTTTACTATTTTCTCTCTCGATTGAAGTTTATTTATGTTTATTAAATTTAAACACACTTCAATCGAGAGAGATTGTGCTGAGGGAACACTCTGTAAAAAGATTGAAAATTTCACTCTAAAAAGATTTTTCACTCTTTGCAGAGTGAAAATTTTACTCGTATGGAAGAAAATATGTGATTTTCACTCTTGGTACATTGAAATGGCAATCTTTTGATTGACCCGAAGAGTCACCCGAGGAGGATTGACTTTTCACTTTGGAATTTAGAGAGTATAGGCCTATCTCTGAAACTAACATACACGCAATTCCGCCATGTCCAAAAACGTACGCGGTAAATATCGCGCAATAGGAGGGGGTCTTTATGCAAAAGTGGGTTCAGGGATGTCCGGCAGATTAAGGGGCATAATATTTTTATGCGGTTTTTTTTTCAAATCATCTCCGAAGGTTGGGAAAATTGAAAATTCGTCATTGTTTTTAGCAGAATTTGCCACTTTTTGTTGAATTTGCCAAATTTTCAGTAAAAATAAATATTTTGAGTGTATTTTTTAGTCTATGTTTTTTTTTTTCAAAACTGGTATAGCCTAAATTTGGGATATGTGGCGTAATTATGCACACATCAATATCTAATCCAAAATCAACACTGGGTAATTGCCCCCCCCCATGACCCAAAAAGGTCCGCGCAATTTGTTCCCATCAATCTGCAATTGTTTTCGCGAGAGCCATTGGCCCTGCTAATCACATACCAGCATTACAATAAATTAACTTCGTGCATCTACACAAAGTAGACTAAATGTATAGGAAAAGTAATCACACACAAATCGTTTCTATGAGTACAAAATAATGACTTGGCGATTCACTGTTAGCAGTTCTTGATTAGGCCTGGCTATTCCCCCCAAAGGCCTCTCTATTTCAAATACAACTCTCTTGTCAAAATGATGTTAGATCTGTGGCCAACGCGAGTCTGTTAACTTCGGTTAATATTCCCCTATTTCTTTCTACAACATATGCGTGATTGCATCCAGTCTCGGGCATCCAGTGCGTCGCCCTACTTAAGATAACCCTGACAACAAAACCTCACAGACATTATTGGGAATCTTTGCAATTTGTAAAAAGGACTGGGTGCCAAGAAGACGCTAAAAATGTCATACTTTCCTGATTACAATCAACAGTGAAATTGTGTTAACACATTATTTCATTCTCATCGATAGTCAAAACGATAATATATTAACTTCGTATTTAATTTCGTATTGTTTTTTACGTTTTCCTGCTTGAATGTGTTTATATATATATTATACAGTCTCTTTAATTAATAATTAGTTAATCGTGTGTTTCTGATCGTAAGAGGGTAAGCTGATCTCAAGGAGGGTATGTAAAGCGGTTTATTAGATGTACTACTTTGTCTTTCAAACATTTAAATCTTACTTACAATTGAATATATGAATACAAAACCCACCCAAGCCCATACGTTGGCCAAATTGAGTTAAGCATGGGAAATTGTTGCTATACATAGGCCTGTCATATGTATGAAAGAACAACTCAAATTCATCATCTGTGTCTATTGAGCATGTGAGAAATATCATGTATGAAAGAACCACCCAATTCCGTGATTTGAGTCTTGTAACACATTGATTGAAATCCAGTATGTATAAAAGTCGACTTGTAACACATTCATTGCTGGAGAGTGACTTTTGAAAAAAAAGGGTTTAATAAAGGAACATATTACATGGCAGAATGCTTATCAACATTATACATACCTGTGTGCTTTATTTTGTATTATCTTACTAGTGGTAATCTCATTCCAACGTTGTTGTCTTTGTATATGATTCAAAAACCACCCAAGTCCAAAATTTAAAATGAACCCTACAAAGTCCCTGAAATGCTAATCGTCATACTTTATACAGTTTAATCCACTCATTTGCACGTAAAACTTACCATATTGACCAGGTAAATCTAACTTAAGGAATTAAAATGATACACAGGTTTTTGTCTCAAAATCACTTCCCATGGACTTGGGTGGGTTTTGTATTCATGTATTCAATTGCACAATACACATAGACTGCAAAAAGGTTGGGCGAAATTTTATCCAACGTTGCACAGCGTCATCATCCCTATATCTTCGTGCCAGATATTGCCATGTCAGTAGGGCGAATCCACTAGTTCTTCAACAGCCACGCATAGCGATTTGGTTCCGCCGTGTTTAATAGTTTTGAGATAGGGGCCGAGCGACTTAGGCTAATCACACGACCTGTACGATAGATAGACACGTTTCTTTCCCACTACGACGCTGCCATTCATCAGCTGAAATGACTAATTTTCAAGATCTGCGCAGGTTAACTACGCATCCTTAGTGTTAACAAGTTAAGAAAATTCGATTTTTGTCAGTTTTGTTTTCAAAGCGCAGACTGGAAGTTCAAAGCACAGACAGCAGCTTATCATGTTCTTTCAACACATATATCCAACTGCAAGTCTAACAATAAGTTTTACAAAATACCAAAAATAATGTGATATATTCAAGGATTTGAAATGTAATCATACATTGAATATCAATAGTAAACACACCACCATGCATTACTCTTACCATTACTCTTTTTTTCAGTATAGCTAGGAATAAATATCAGAAATGATTTCAAGTGGCGGTCACTCAATTCATCTCAATGTAACTTTGCATTCCAATGCAACTTTGGGAGAGCGAGTTGGCGTATTGGTTGTTCCCTCTTGCACCACTGAGGTTCCCGGTTCAAGCCCCAGACGTGCCCAAGTAATCCTGACTCATGCTCGCTCTCGCACGTTTTCTCCGGGATATCCGGTTTATCCTGTTTTCAAAATCGGTGATTAGTTGTTTGGTTAGCAAAAACTTCCTTCACCCAATGTAATTTGGGGAGCTGCGTAGATACTTGGTGGATGTTACAATCTAAGTGTAGATAGATTTGCGATGGTTTCGGATGCAACCGGCCTAGCTGATGCGATCTGATTGTGATGATTCACCAGTTGCAGTGAATTAACTGCGCTTTGAATCCTCTGGAAATATGCGCTATATATATTCAAAATGTATTTATCAATTTCTTAATTGTGTTTTGAATTCTACACAGACAGTGAGACACTCACTCGCTGAGCTATAACGAATGCGTTTCAGCCGATAAGATAGAACTCCGGGAAAAGCGAGCTACCTCAGTTCGGGGGCACTCGTAATTCACGGACGTCTCTGATTTCAAAGACAGTGATTTCATATACGGGGAGTCTATGATATCACAAACGTCGAGCTTTGTTGACAGCTGGGCACTCGATGCAGCACATCGGAACGAAGCTGAGTGTATCAGAATAAGCTTTCCTATGTTTAGCAAATATCTACCTGTGCAAATTATACTGATCTATCTGGACAAATTCTGACAAATGCTTCCAGAACACACTTAGATTTCAATGGCCAAAAGTAAAAAATCCCAAGAGAACCTGAGCCAATTTATTAATTGGATAGTAAAATTAGCAGGCACTCAACTTGGGTTAGCTACACCCCTGGTAAGGTCTACTGACAAAATTATTCCCACTGCGCCGGCACGTTCACCAAAATTACTAATATCTTTAGCGACTGGGTTTTGAAACTAGGGAGTATGTGATTTATGAGACGTCTCTGAAATATGTTATGTGACATGACACTTCAAGAGTATTTGATATCAGAGACGTCCGTGAATTATGAGTGCCCCCGAACTGACCTTATTGGTCAAATACAATCGCTCACCACGCGCGGAGTATAAACTCAGCTTATGTTGTAACTTAGCAGCTACTAGCAGCGGGGCATTTAGTAGACCCACGTTGCTGCCGGTCGTATTTTTATTGGTTCGTTTACTGCCTGTACAAAATAATTATTTACCTGGTGTGGACGATGTGTGTTGCGGAAATATGCATACTGTTGGGCAAATCAAATCCGCCCAACGTCAGAGAATTTACCTTCGTTTCAACCAATTTTTCACCTGTCATGTATTTTCCCAACGTTAGATTTCGATCGATGTCACAAATTCCATATTGTTAAATTAATAAAAACGTCGCCTAGGCCTAACATTGATTTCAACAAACATTTTTTTGCAGTGTAGGCACACTCGCAAGGACATGGACCTCATACAACAATCCCCCCAATATTAACGTCTGTATGTGGGTTTCTGACCAAATTAATCTCATATTTGGCTTAATGGCAAAATAAGTAACAATACTTGATAAAAATATACGTATTACTTTCGACGATGGAAACTATTTATTTTAAAACTTTTTTTTTCTTCTAAGAAGCTTGGCGTATAATTATATTCGTAGTCAAGTACATTATAATGTCTAGATGTGGAAGCCTTTAGTAAAGCACCAATGAAGAGAGACTTGTCAAACAAAACAAAAAACAATACACACCCCCACAAAAACAAAAACATAATGGTCATTTCAAACAGCCCTGAAGTAGGTGATGAGGATGAAATGGTATCAGGAATAGTGAATGATTTGTCAATACGACTTAATGCGTTCAATTGACATGAATGTGAAAACAATCCTGAAGTGGTTAGTAAAAAGAATAGCTATTGCGGAGGCGTTAACGGTATTCTTCTTTGCAAAAGTGAAAGGCAATGAAATTATATTTGAGCTCTGCGGTAAAGTTGTACTTGATCGACCACAAAGCAAGCCAATGAAGAATCTTGTAGCTAATATCAGAAGTAGCGATAAAAAAAGGCTTACTACAAACTAGAAAGATCATCCTCAGGTCAATGCACCTTTACTACTACATACAATCATAAACTCAGATAAACATCAGGTTAATACCAAATTGTCTTTCAAAATTAAGCAAAATCCCAAACGGGATTCAAGAAAAATATCCAACGGTTAGAAACCTAAAACAAGAAGGAACTTATACATGTCGGTAGGAAACATTCAACCTGAGTCAAAAAGAAGTTTACAAAGATATGCGATTTTTGGTGAGGAATCCATTTAAAGTATATTCAAAATTCTCATTACCGCAGAGAGTTCATACAACAAACTTTTAAAGGGGAGAAAAAAGTTTTTGATTTGATATCCAAGTTTGATCAAGTTGTATACAGGGTTGTTTCTTTATGAACAGTATACACTGAAATTAATCCTTTAAATGGTAAAACAATACATCTCTCACATATAAGAAGGTTAAAGAGTTCTGAGTTTTTTTAAAAAGCTTACCATTGGCAAACTGTGTGTAAGGCACTTGAAGGCTGTGAAACAATCATGAGTTACCTTTATCATCACCAACAATTTAATACCAACCCCGATACCAACGCACTCCTATGATTCGATAGTAAATATCTGAATACACAAATGAATGTTACAGCACAATATTCTTAAGATAACTTACAAAGAGTGTGTGACCTTGGCCGAATATCTGCACAACAACATCCAAGGGCAGTATAAGAATTGTAACAATTGGAATTGATGCCGTCGTAAACATGGTAAACAAGTTTGATCATATTATAGTGTAACACGGTTGTGTCTTTATGAACTTTATACGCGTTATGACGTCATTCCTTTAAATGTGGTGAAACAAGACATCCCCAGCTACATCCCCAAGTTACCCCGAGATAAAACAAACGGTTTGTAAGGTATGAAGCTATTGTAAGTTACTTGTTTCTATCAACATTCAATTTAATACCAACACATTCCTATAACTTGCTTTGATAGTAAGTACTAGTATTTGAATACAAAAAATGAATGTTTCAAAGAGCGCGATATTCTTAAATAACGTACGAAGACATGAGCTTGGCCAAATATCTGCCCAGCAACATCCAAAGGCATAAGAACTGTTATGTAGCAATTGAAAGCAATTGATGTCGTTGCCAACATGGTAAACATAGAAAATGGGTGGGCCAAGTTTGATTATAGTATCATGATTGTGGAACACAGTTGGGTCTTTGTGAACTTTTTGCTCTGATGCTCTGAAGTTATTCCTTTAAATCAGGAATAGGAAACTATTTTTAATTCGGTGGGCCTAGTCTAAGCCGCCTAGATAACCAATGAGAAATTGTGCATGCCGCAGATTTAAATACGGTCAAAAACAAATTATGGGTGCATTTGATGTCACTAAGAGACATTTTGCGTGAAATCTGTGACCGATTGAAAAATCCGTGAAAAATCTGTATTTTGGTTACATTTGGTTAGTATAATAACAAGCAAACAGGAAGGCCCTTCGGATCATAGGTGTAAGCGAAGAGGAACGATTACAGATCTGAATATCACATCTCTCCATCAAAGACGTCAAGTCGCTGCAGCAACAGCCCTCTACAAAATGCACACACGCTTGTGCCCACGAGATCTGACGGCACTGCTACCAAAGCCATTTGTAGTCAGAAGAGCTACCCGCTCCAGCTTGTCCATGCCTTGCCATGCTCTTACAGTACCAGTTTCTAGAACCATATCTACTGGCAGGACCTTCATCCACACTGCAGTTCACGTTTGGAATAGCCTACCAGATGGAGTAGTCGGAGATATAACTATGATCATCATCGTCATACCTTATACAATTTAACGCACTCATTTGCATGTAAATTTGATAAAATAAAATGATATGCAGTTTTTTTAAGTTTTCTTAAAATCACTTTCCATGGACTTGGGTGGGTTTTGTATTCATGTATTCAATTGCTATACTAAAGCACTTGAAGCAATCGTAAAGTTACTTGCTTTTTATCAAAATGCAATTTATTACTAGCGCATTTCCATAATTTGCATTAATAGCAAACATTTGATTACACTTAAATGAATGTTAGAGCACAGAATTCTAAACAAAATCTTGAAGAGATGCTTGCTCTTTGCCAAATGTTTACAAAAACATTCATTAGACCTGTAACAATTTAGTTTGACGTCGTCGTAAACATGGCAAGTTGGTGGGACAAGTTTGATCATCATAACATGGTTGTTTATTTGTGAACATTTTACGCTGACGTTATGGTGAAACAATTAATTCTCTTACATTATAAGGTGGCTAAAGGGTTTTGAGTTTGTAAATCTTGCTATTGCCAAACTGTTTTTGTTGGCACTTGAAGCAATTGTAAGTTAATTGTTTTTATTAACAAGCAATTTAATACCAATGCACTCCCATGATTTTCCCCCACCGCGCTACTGTTATATATCAGGAGATTTTAGGCGTGGGTAGCGCAGTTTTATTTCCATTGCTATAGTTTCAGCGCGGTTAAACACCTCTTTATCAATGTATGGATAGACTTAAATGTCCTTATTACATTGTATGGTTCATGGTTAGTGACAATAAAAATGTAAAAGCAAAGCTTTATGCGGAGATTTTGTAACTCGCAAATCAATTTCTAGTTAAATCTGAATTGGCTCGCAACGATTTCTTTTGAATAACGGCTCGAATTGTTCGACACGTAAGATTTACAGGTTAAATATGTATTTAGGGATTGACAATCGAATTCTATTACATTAACCAGATGGATTTAATTTCAGAGGAATCTCAGAAATGTAGGTGCCAATTTTGATCTTCTTTCACATGAGAGACAAAGCGCATGAATGAGAGAAAATATTTTATTACGGAATTTGATATCATTGCCAGAAACTTTCAGTCTTTCAGGATTTCTTATAATAATGGCAGAGAACAAAGGCCGGTGCTTAATCAGTTTGGTGTTCTGAGAGGGCAATACATGGCCACTGAGTTAGCATGTTAGAAGGGAAACGGGATCCCCTATAACCTGTAAGATGAATTTTCATTTTTTGCGTCCTCATTTCAACGGCATTTCAAGGGCATTTTTCAATAGTAACAAAAATATAAAGCAGGACAGTTTCACTTGGATATTTGCCTGGTACACTGCTGACTGATGACTGCCCAGATGTCTGTAACATCCAAGATATTGAATACACAAATTTTATGGGATACTGTACATACTAAGAAAAATATGATACATACTAAGAAGAAGTGTGGCTTAACTAAATTGACTTTACCAGATAATTTTCAAAAGACACCAGAGAATGTTTAGATATGAGTGGGAGTGGGAGAAGATGTTTCCTTCTTTCTTTGTTTTTTTTTTCTTCAGAAAATTATGATGATACCGCGTGACTTTCGAGTGCGTTATTTATCACGCTTCAAATATTCCCTCGGTTTGCTCAATTTCCAACTTTCACTGTATTATATTTAGTGTATTTATGGTAGTGCCTCCAACAATGTAACAATGTAACTGTATCTAGGAGATTTCCAGTGGCAATGGTTTGAATGCCGATGTTAATAAGTGTGAAACAGTTATGAGCCATTTTGAAGGTTGGCTGCACGTTTTTCCGTTGGCTGTTTCCGTCTGGTGAACCTACGTAAGGAGATTGACTAATTCATTTTACCTTTTACATGTTTAATACTGATAATTAATAGTTGTCTAATAACTAAAAATAATGCGTGATATCAAAATATTAGCTCTTTTATGTGAATACTAGGGGGGAATAAATATCTCGAAAAAAAGTAACTAACCCCCTTAAATAATGGCCATTATTCAACAAGGGGCTATTGTATTACAAATCTGTAAAATGCGTTGGAAGCAGAATTTATTTCTGCGCATTTTGACACCTCATTTGATATGATAGCTTAGAAAACAATAAAACACCGGTCAATTTAATGTAGTGAGGACCAGATTTGAAAGTTGCACTTACGCTGAATACAAAATCAATACAATTTACTGCAACTTTCAAATCTTGGGTTACATTGATTTAAATGTACGCTGTGACGTCAATGTTTAGTCAATTGCTGCAAATGAGGTGTTAAAATGTGCAGAAATAAATGCTGCTTCCAACGCTTTTTACAGATTTGTAACAGCATCACCCGTTTTTGAATAATTGTCATTATTTAAGGGGGGTTATTTACTGTTTTTGAGATGTATTGGATGCAATATAGTGCAATTCCCATTAGACTTTGATTAGGTTAACGCAACGAGTGGTTTAATATTTGCAAAACATTGGTATATGTGTCAGTAGAACTAGTATCACGGTTAATTTTTCAAACAAAAACATTATATAATATTTTTGACCTAGACAATACTAACAGCTATCACACTCATATTTTAAATCAATTTTTAAGATAGAATTTCGTTTCTATAACACATTATTCCTTTTTTCTGCTTTTTGTGGTAATTTTCATTCTATAAACTGCATTTGGGTGCAAATTGAGGGCGCCATTTACATATATTTTAAATTTAAATTAGCCAATTAATATGACTTATTCCTTACATGTCATAATAAAACAAATTCCTAGCCATTTGTTAGTGTTTTTCTGATATTCTAATACCATTATACAATTATTGTTTACCCCTTGTAAAGATGTAAACAAGATTTAAGATAAATAGCGCCATCATTGTTCAACTTCACTTTTAAATGACACAGTTTTACATTATATCAAACAACCATGGTACGAGGGGAAAAATAAATATTGTCTGCAATAAATTAAATTTTCACTTATTCTTTTGTATGTATTTGGACTCGGGGCAGATGTATGCCTTAGTAATAGTAAGTAGTTCTTAACGTACGATTAACATAATTGCTAATGATGCATCATGACTCTCTCCAACCATGGAAGAAAGAGATAAGAAGGAACCACAACGAACGCATTCACTTTGTGTCCTCCCTTTACCGACATTTAATTGACATTGTTATTCATGAGGATTTACTTTGATCAATACCCCGCGTTAAATAGGTGATTGGTATTGTACTCCATGTATTTGCATGTCTTCTGGAGCGTGTCTGAAGGATGATTTGAACTAATGACCTTCCGTGCAAGCACAATATAGGATTTTCTCTGGTGACGTGATCATCGGTCATTGATGGCCTACATCTTTTTCTTCCATTTTGCCCAATTTTCCCGAACTTTGATGTCTTTTTTCTCAAAGTTGGCAGTCTTTGGCACTGAAACGAGTTAGCTAGTTACGATTATACACATGTAAACTATTAAATTAAACAGGTTTAATGTACCGGACTCAACCGGAACATTGTGCAATATTTAAGAACATTTTACATCTATTTTTCATCGAAAAATTCACCAAAATCTTACCTTATTTGCTTAAGATGAAACTTAGCAAAAAAACGGCCGATTTTTATGACCTTTTCGATGTTTTAAAGGACAATTTCTACACAATACGATCAAGAAAACAGTTTGACTATAGATCCCAAAACAAAGCCACTATACATGTTCAGAGCATCAATGAAATTCCAGAATCTTACTTCCGGGTAGCGTTTGTTTGTTCGTGGATGGGTTTGTTATAGTTTTTTTCCAGTAATGATTTCGCCAAGCATCGATCGCGGTAAATGGATCATACATGAAAGGAATTACCATTGATAGCTTTTCTTTTCATGCGTCAATAGATAAGCGGATTAAAACTTGGCCGTTCGAAGTCGTTGTGGTTCCTTCTCATCTCTTTCTTCCATGCTCCAACATAACCGTACATCATTGTAGTTGGTCTTTCTTTGAATATTATTGATTTTTGTCTTTTGTTATTTTTCCAATAGAGGGTATGCAATACGACGTCACTCATGACAGATTCATCCTCATTTAAATAAATTTCTGTCCTCCATAAGGTACCACGGAAAATTCGCATGAAAATACAATAAAACGTGTGATAGGTATGAATTATTTATATTTAGGCTCCTCCTCCTCCGGTAGACGAAGGATGCCCGAGAAATCCCAGTTGGCGATTCCTGACGCAGTGGATAAGAGCTTGAAAGTGGACTATGGTGCATGCAATTAGTTAGTGTTGGGTCATTTCATAATTTGACTTACATATTCAGGGCTGCATGCCCTTTAACCTTTTCCCAAAGCTCCAATGTATGGAATCTGTTTATAGACTTGTTGATTGCCTAAATAACAACAGTTATATCTAATCCATCACATTAAAACACAGTGGTCTCCAAGAATGAAAATTAGAACTCATATTAGACAATAAGAAGAAGAACAACAATAACAGGCAACGTGCAATATATAGGCTAAAGCCGCAATGCGTGATTTGCTCCACAACAACGCCCTCAATATTTTTTCGAATTTCTACTTTTTGCACCTTTGTAATGGATATTGGTGTACATAAACGCCATGTGAAAGACTAAGCCTGAAGTGCTTTAATGACAGTAAAATTTAACATTTATAATAGGCATATCACCTCAAAAATAATCGCAGCAAAAACACGTTATTTAATGTTCCTACATTATTGAGCTTTAAGGTTATTAATTATTTTAAACTGTTGTGATTTGGTAGTTCACAGCATCTTACGAATGGTAGTGAGCTTTGGCGAAAACTACATAGCTCAATTCATAGCGAGTGTGTAGAAGAATTAAAATGTCACAGATATACTTTAATAGGCGCTGCGGTTCTTGAATTACGCTGTAAAGAGGGCTGAAACAACAACACTTTTGTAAAACGTACATAACTCATTAACAACAATAAATTAAGCAAGTTTGCAAAGTATACGATTTGTAGAATGAACTTTTGCAAAACATCAAGGTGTTATATTTCAATAATATATTGATCTAGATAATGAAATCGATTTTTTTGGTTGCTTCGACCAACAATACCTCGTCTACCCTTAATAAAGCATCAAAAATCAAAAAATATAATTGAAATCGGTCAATGCATTGTGATGTAGTGTCAATTTAAAGATGCTCGTAGATGTAATGAAATCCTGCCACAAATGGCTGTAATGACAAAATTGGCACATTTCGAGATTTTGAAGGTTTATTTAGACGCTTGCTTGAAAAAGCAGCATTAATTTAAATATCACATGTTAAATGTCTATCTTTCCTGATTTCGTTACAGAAAACAAAATTAAAAAATCTATCATTGAATAATTATAATGAATTAACCAAATATACTATTTTAGCAATTTCGGCCAATCTGCAGACAAATTAAATCTCAAAAAATGACTAAGTTCAGCTAATTAATATGCAAAATTGATGCCAATAGAAAACCGTACATGATATAAAGGTGCGTTTTTTTTGCACACATATGTATACAAAGATCTTTCAATTGATAACAAAAAATATACAAAAAGTAATTAATTATGCAAATTAGGTAATTACAGCTAATTATGTATTTATGATATGTGACGTGTCATGTCAAAAGGAGACACTTTTGGGCAGGATCGTAATTGGAGATATAGCCAAAAGTCTGCCCGGGGGTGATTTTTTCACAATTTGGGATTGTTGCGAATTTGTAATGTTATTAATGTTAAAAATATTGTCTGATAATTTCAGACCGAAATATAACCGGCATCTTGTATTTTTTGAGACATTTTCAAGGTAATTCCTACTCTCATCATTGTCAATAATATTTTTAAAGACCGATATCTCAATTTCCAATTTTATAATACCATAACTTACGAACTCAATATCTTCGCTTAGGAATGTCAGATTTCATTTGGGAAAACGGCGTTGTGAAGCAAAATGTCTCTTTATTTAAGATATGTAAAAACCTCAGAATTGATAGCCTGCCCAAAAGTGTCTCCTTTTGACATGACACGTCACATATTATTATGCAAATTAGGCATGAGTAATTTTGGTTTTTTTTTCAATATTTAATGAACGTCTGTTCATTCATCGTAATTTTTTAAGTATGATCCTGTTATGAGGTTGAATAAATGAACTGCAGTTAATTATTTAAAAACAATACAAAAAAATAAAAAGTTTGACATTTTGACGGTGTCTGGAATATAATTTTTATTTTTACTGTAAACATGGTATGTGTCACCATTACTCAAAGCCAAGTCCGAAAAGTAAAAATAAAAATTCAGTTGCAATGAGACTTTAAATTAACATTTTGTCATCTGGATTAACATGGGAGGACAATCGGTAAAATGAACAGCTATTCTACTGATACCGCGTATACAAAAATAGTATGGCCTTGGACACACACAATGGCTTAGAGCTATTGTGGTTTGGAAAATTACTCCCTAAAAATATCATTGATTATTGTTTTGCTTCAACTAGTTTTAGGGAAGTGCTTCATTTTGTTGTCGACGGAAATAATTTACATGCTAAGAAAGATTAGTATTTCAGCTAAATGGCGATAGGTCCCTTTACTTCAATAGGCCTATATTTACTGATTTATGAGCGATCTTCAAAAATCCATAAAAACAGGCAGTAGCACTTAAACAAAACTTTTTTTTGAGGACCCGATGTTAGCCTCGGAAAGGCTTCACACACCATATATTAAAATTTTAAACAATTTGGATAAATGAAGCATATGAGGAAATTCATTTATCGACATGGATGTTTTCTAAAATTGGCCAAATTTGAAGCGCGCCCTTTTCAATTCACTGTTATGCTTGCATGCACAGTGTAGCAGAATTATTGTGCAGCCACTGTGACATACCTATTTATAATAAAACCTGAGATCTCTGGTTTTATTCTGATCGCTGGATAAACACATCGCATGCGTGTGTACATTGAATCAAGGACGTACCGAACTAATCGCTATTCGTCTTCCATCTTGTTTGTGCATCACATCAGCTGCGTGTAGCTCTGCCAGTAACCATGATATTGATACGATCAGCGCGATTATACACGCATTGTAATAGCTGTTCGTGTTCACGTATAATCTGTGTGCATATCGGTATTTACGTCTTGTTTGTTCGGTCCTAACTGTGTAAAACTACGCCAATATTCATGACAATAATACGACCAGCGAGCTGATACACGCATTGTAGGCGCTGGAATGGCAATTTTCTTTGTTTTGCCTCAGCCTCATTTGCTTGGCTCGAAATTAAAAGGGGACAATGTGATCAGTAGCTAGCTATGAGTGAAAACTGAAATTCAAATAGGAGCTAATATGAATCATCTATTCTTTATGCAAATCACACATTATTGCTTTAAAGTAAAGCGTGTTGTGATCAATCGGGGGCAAGGTTTCTATGTGACTTATAGTAAACATGTTTTTCACATGATCCTCACGAAAACAGGCAATCACATCAATAAGACTCGTTCATTGCTAAGTTATATCCGATTCGTCACATGTTTAAAAACGGAGCTTCTAGATTTCTTAATTAAGGGTACTTGGCCATCAATTTCATTCAAGGGCGTGTTTGAAAAACGGCACAGCGCAGTAGTAAAAAGAATTTAAAAACACACACACTTTACAACAGGTTTCGAACCACTGACAAGGCACTATGAATGCTAAAGAGTGACAGGCGACGATGCCTACTGTGCCACGGTGACTGTGGTTAAATTCTGACGATTTTCAAAGATATACATACCAACGCGTTTCTAGTGTAGTAAAAATCAGATTTTGTTTGTTTTTCTTTTAATATAAATTGATTTTGATGAAATAAACTGGTATGCTCGTAAATAAGCGGCGATTAATTTTCTAATAATAAAATAAAAACCCTGGGTCATTCACGACGTCATTGTAATTTTTGTCAAAACCCGGGGAGCAACCACACCACATTTCGCCAAAATACATTCTAGAAACGCTTGCTGTTAGAATAAGAAAAATTTTAATGCTAATTTATTGCACATTCTAGGGAAGCGTGGTTACCTTTTAAAATAACCGAGTGAGAGGGTTTTCAAGAAAATATTTTTCCTGTCAAAACTGAAGCATCCTCTGCATAAAAGAAAATATGAATATTAACTGCACATCATATATAACGATTCGTGATACCCAATTGTGGCACATTTGATGTCGTTTAAGAAGCAGAGAATTTTATTTCAATTTTATATACGCCAAAATATTTTTTTAATTGAGCAAAAATAAGAATAGAAAAAACGTTGAAAATCCTATGTGAATATTACATTAGACCCGGCAAAAGATTACTGTTTCGTTTTTATGGTAATCTAATCTTTTATTTCCTGAAAAAACATTTGGGGTCTAAAATGGAATTTTTATGTAATTGATAAAAACATCGAACGTGTATACAAGAAAATGGTAGGTTTTCCTCTATAGTATTTTACTGACCATGGAAATGTACTGAGACACAAGCACGTGTCAAAATCGATATAATGTCATTGTCCATACAGACGCCCAGTTATCACTGTTTATTGGATTTTTTTTGTATAAAACACGCAGTTAACTTAATTGAGCGCTAATAATACACATAAATGTTTTTAGGCAAATAAAATTCCAAAATATGGTACGTTTTCTGCCTTTGCTTGTCACGTGGTAGGCCTATGTTGAAGTTGCGATTATACCTTCAAATAAGTTTCAAATGAATTCCAAGAAGACAAATGGCCGAGTGGTCTAAGGCGCTGGGTTCATAGTGTATCCAAAGCAGTCCGCCGCCGCCGTGAGTTCGAACCCCGCCTCCGCCAAACTTTAATGAAGTAAAATTAAAATTGAAATTTTAATTTTAAAAAATTTCATATTGGGGAAATGTGACTGGCAGAATTTATGTATGGCGTGGAGTGGTGTGGGGAGCAACCTTCGCACATACTTGTATAGTATACAAGTATGTGCGTAGGTCGATCCCCGGGTTTTGACATGAATTACAATGTATACTCGCGAGAAAGATACTCAATGATCCAGAAAATACCATTTGAATACACCGCGCTTATGTATGCACCTGCTTGACATATCCGGTCACTTACCATGGTTACGGGAAGATATACCGTACAATAATAACTCACAATTAGATACGTCCTCGTAAATCCCTTGCTGTGCCGATACGCATACCGGACGTAATTTTGAGACATTCTTTGTTCATAAATGATAGGAAGGAAGTACAAGGAACTGTTTTCAGCCAAAAATTCTGGCTGTCAGCAGATGCGCAATGGTACCGGAAACCCTGAAAGTGTTTGTAGAATGATAAGCGTATATGTGTTCAAAATATCACATATTTATGAATCCGAACGACTTCAAAAATCACGTATTGACAGGTCAAAATTATCACTGTAGAAATATTGTGAAATCAAATCAAATCAAATTTAGCCTCTGCAAACAACATCCAATTATTCCCATTGGGGGTTTCTACACGCGTATATAATACATTATGATTTGGGGCTAATTTGAGAAGAATAATGACCTCGAGTTTCAAAATACACCGAGTGCATGTATTTTGATCAAAAACATCGACGATTCAACTCAGTATTTGAAAGTTATGATCTAAGCAACCAGATGCTTCATCAATTTCCTGACTATGATATTTAGTTGTTGAAAAAGACTACTTTAATTAAAGCACTTCAGGCTTAGTCTTTCACATGGCGTTTTAGTACACCATTGGGCATTACAATCAGGCAAAAAGTAGAAATTCGAAACAAATTGAGGGCGCCGCTGTGGAGCAAATCACATATTATCTCTTCAATGAGACAAACGTACAAAAACCTTTTCAGTTTCTTTGTTTTTCAAATTGTCGATATATAAAATATTATATCCTGCATGTGGTAGACAAAAGAGTCCAAAATGCCAGGGTTTAGGTTTGTTACACTTAAAGAGTAAAGGATGATGTTACGATCAACAGCCACATTTACACAATTGGGTTTTGGTACCGTATGTTTTTCATTGCATTGATCATGTGAAATATTGGGGCTGAAGCCAAAATGTGTCTAAAGTGGGATAACCAATTTATTATTAAAAGAGATTGAAATCCAGTGCATGAAATTCCACAGGTGGGGAGTAGGTTCAAGGTCATTCAACCAATTAAGATGGAAATTGCAAGTGATGAAATCGGACCATTCCCCATGGAGGAATTTTGTTAGTTCAATTAAAAAAACCTACCTTGGAATACAAGAGAACTTAGAAAAGTACTTTCAGGCAGGTCTTGTGATATTCGTTTGTTACACACAAAAAATCAGATTGGGACCAAATAGCTCAAGAACCATTAAAGCTGATGGGTGAATGTGTGATGATTTCCATTGAACCTGACACTTACCAATGATGTAAAAATGACAAATACAAATGTACTGTATATATGCCCCATTGAAAAATTAATATCGGACTACTTGTTGTCACATTAGGTAAGATAAAAAGGTTTATGAGCGAACATTTATTGTTACGCTCAGTAGGGATTTGATGACAGTTAATGTTACCACGGTGTTGCGCGATCGTTTTACAAACTTTAAAAAATAACATGTTTTGTAAAATAGGTTATCCATATATCACACCTACTCATAAAGATGTTGTAAATAATGTCAACATATTCCTCATGATCTTCTTGTCATTTCAGCTTATATTCCGCATGCATTATGCATCATTTACCCTCATTTATTGACTTAGATTGCACACTGACATTTTGTATTTAGTGTGAAGATGATATTAATATGATATATAGAGAGTGTGACAAATGATGGATGTTGATGTACTATGAAGAGTATCAAACTATAAGTCAAAACGATTGATTACAAAAATGCGAGATTGTCATGATTTTCAAGCATCATTTTGAAAATGCCATGGTCCAATTTCATCAATAGCGATTTCATGTTGTTCAAGTTCAAGTTAACGTCAGATTGGCAATGATGTCAAGTTCAAGATTTGTCACGTTGCTTATGACCTCATTGTCAAGCTACCGAAATATATCGTATCAGGGATATCCCAATCAAATGATGGGGAAGTTAGCGGAGAGCATGACAGTGTCGTAGTGGCTAGAGTTCTCACTGTTTGTGCCTGTGGTCTCGGGTTCAATTGCCAGCGGTGGCACTTGCTGTGCATTTTGACTTGTACAACATTTGTATTGGCAAGATCTGTAGATTAAAGAGGCGTGGTCCGACTATGTTCTGTTTTCTATCTTAGATTAAGGCCTATAACCATTACAACAATGTTTCCAAATTCCAAATTTGAGCTCCATCTGTTTGGTATGAGAATCCAAAAAAAGGAATAATAATGCCCCACAGGATAGTACACGCACTTTCGGCGTGGTAACCACAAACCATTACGTTTTTGTTCAAACCATCTAAACGTTACCACAGATCCTGAAACTGTGCTTTTACCTATAGCGTGTATAGTTAGAACCTTTTATAGAATCTGATTCCTATTGTAGAACCTATTGTGAGAACCTATTTCAAGTCACTGTGATGTTCCTGATAAAGACTGCATCGTTGATTAGATTAGCGTATCAATTAGATTTGTACCCTCAATGTGTAACATTTATTTTAGCTAACATGATCAGCGACAAGTGTGAAATTATAAGGCGCTACGATCGTGACAATATGAACACTATGCTTTAACTCGCCGAAAAGTTGTTTTTCTGTATTTTCATTTGGCTGTTGGGTGTGTATTGATCTCGATGTAAAAATGAGATAATGTGTAAATTCCAGACAAATGTCAACACATAATGTTTAAAATAAACATGCTGTCCCCCGAGTGACATGTTATAATACATAAACAAATAATTCTGAAAAGGGAAAAGACACAAGTTCTATTTAACACAGATTTGCAAAGGAATGTGCTAGAACTTAGGGCTACGGAAAATGTATAAATCCCGTCTTTAAATTTACAACCTCCGGTTTCTAACAATATACTACGACATCGCCCACCATCTTCATCATAGTGTGGCGTATCGTCATATGAGTATGGGGCCCGGGGCGGGGACGTAAGAAAGTTTACAAAAAACTACCGGAGCCCCCTCAATCGGTCCCCGGTGACACTAAAATGGATGACTCACGCACGGGAACGGGACCCAAGCTACGCCACTGAATTCTGCAATCCGTTTACACAAGGCATGGCTGCATGGCTTTCAGACTACAATTGATGGTTAGGGCGTCTATTTTTTCACACAATAATGGCAATTTGCTTGATGTGATATTTATATTATAGGACTTTCAGATTTCTTGGAGGGCCAACAAAATCTGTAAGATTTTCTAAAGTCGCTAAAACTGAAATGATTGTTAACGTCATATTTAACCTGGGTAGAAACACTGCCCTCTCATGATGCCCAGAAAGCGATTGGGTGTACAAACAGCCAGTCGTTACCCAGATCGGAACTGACTGCGAGATACTTGTCTTTGTCACTTCATCTGCCCCACAATTGAACAGTAATAGAGAGAGCACGTGGAGAATTAGACTGGGTCAAGCCAATAACGTTTTATAATTTTACACTATTTTTGCTGATCACTTTAGCCAGTCATTAAGTTTAAGTCAATCTGTGACATCGTATCCCCTATTCGGTCGCAGGTGGCGGCGGATGTGATATCGCCATTTTTGACGTCGCCATTGGATTAACACGTAATCATCAAAATATCGATGCATGTAATACGATGCGCCTCCAGCGTTTGCTGGGGGAGAGTTCAAAATACGCAGTACATAATGGGAAAATGTCGATATCCAAAGCTCGCGTAACCATTGTGTGTTTAAATGTCAACGATGTCAATGAATGCTCAGCAAAATTTTCTATCACATGGAATCCTTCGTGGAGCTGTTTCCCACATTATTATTTATCACACTCGCGTGAAGGTCCCTGAAGACCCTGAAGGTCAAAAATTGGACTAGCAAAAGCAACCACTGGCTGCGCACTGTTTATTTACTGCATGGGTTAGTTTGTAAATATACAAAATTGAAAAAAAGTACATGTATAGGGAATATTGCAGTTTGGGATAGATGGATCTCATGTCCCTTTAATGATCATGATTCGATTCCACTCTTTGATTTAAACAAAAATTGACATGTGTATTTCTGTCCCGTGGGTAGACTGATGAGGGAGATGCTTATTTCGATCGGTGTATTTAGATGGGTGGTGTACATGTAGAATATTCGGCCAAACGACATTGATTGTTTGATTGTGCGAAAAAATCCCGCACAGAACTAAAATAAGTGAAATAAGTGAAATGTACTTTCAAGTTATTCAATACACAGCAGTAGTACAAGCTATACGCATATGGTGTTGATACATCAGCCATTTGCAGGAGGCTACTTACCGCTACTTGGTTGTGCCATTATTTAATTTGAAAGTAAAATACTATTTTATTTAAGTCTTTACCACCCGTAAATATGCAAATTAGGCTTAAAATAAATAGCGCCATCATTGTTCTAATTTAGTTGATAATGACACACATAGCGGTGGGCTGGTGCGATATTGGCATTTCTGACGTCACCATTGGATAAAACGTGAGTATGAAATAAAATTGGGTGTGTGTCGTCAAAGCAAGGTTAATAAAGTAGTTCTAGGCTAGGCCCTCCTTGCAACTGAACTATTCTTCTTTTGTCACATTTTGGTTGCTAATAGAAAACACCTTTGGGTAAAATCATGCCGTAAAAAATCCTGAGAGAGACTGAAAGTTTTTGGCAATGATATCAAATTCCGTAATGAAATATTTTCTTTCTTGCCTTTGTCTCTCTTGTGAAAGCAAAAAAAAAAAAAATTGCATCGAAATTTCTGAAGTTTCTCTGAAATCAAAATTCGCAAACTTTTGAATTTTACGTGTTGAACAATTCGAATTGTGATTACTTTAATTATTTAAAAGAAATCGTCGCGAGCAAATCCAGCTTTAACTTGAAATTGATTTGCGAGTTACACAATCCAAGCTTAAAGATTTACTTTTGTATCCTTATAGCCATGAACCATGCAGACAATGTAACATGGACCTTTAAGTCCATTCATAACAAATTGACGTAGAGGTGTTTAACAGCGATGGGTAAACTATCGAAGCTACAACATAGCCTGAAGTATATTTAAATTTGCTGGCCAAAAAATTGATATTTTGTCTGTCCTTTTTCTGGTACCACTTTCATGGAATTGGAAACGAAAAATTACAACAAACCTCGGTAAAACTGTCGATTTACAAGGCATTTCAATACTCGAAAGAAAACGGTTTTCAGCCTATTTTGCCCAAAAATAAGTTCTAATCTCAAAAAGCAAAACAGAAGAATACGTTTTACCACGGCTGACTATTTAACTTTAGATCCCGGTTTTGGGTAATGTTTGAAAGTATGTTTTCCTTACGAGTTGATGTTGCAACATACAGCAATAGGTATTGGATGGGTTATTAATGAAGCGTTTCTCTGTTGGCTAAACGTAATATTTTTAAACTCAAGCACATTTGGCCCGGGCTGAGAGGTCAATTGTTGATTCGCCACGCCGTTGTGCTTTTTTCACTGCTTATAAGGCATCGGCAACACTGACGCGAAACGGGTTCAACAGATGTTTTGTTCCGGCGTCAAACAGATGTGGCCAATAGAGCTTTAAAATGATTACTATGTTTACCGCAGAGCTGAGATATGATTCATTTCATTTCATTTAAAGGAATTACACAGTAAACGCCTCCACAATAGTTCGTTATTTTCCCTAGCCACCTGAGGTTGGTTTTTTCCTTAAAATGCAACTGCATTCAATAATATTGGCAAATCATTAACAATTCCTGATATCACTTGATCCTCCTCGACTGCCTCGGAAAATTTGAAATGACAATTACATGTATTATTTTTGTCAAGTCCCTCGTAATTAGTGCGCTGCGCAACGCTCAATGCTTCCACATCAAGACATTATACTTACAAAAAAAGAAAAAGAATTTTCAAAATTATTTGCCATTGATATTGTGCCCCTAAGTGATTGTCAACATTTTGTTCATTGCCCCAGATGAAGGTCGCTTTCTGGCAAGCTGGACAACAGAAGGTCATATTATGTACCTCATTCCACATCTGGGTCATAGTCTGCCCATGGCTTTATGACAAACTGATAAAACTACTGAACTGGCACCCAATGACAGATAGAGAATATTAGTGGTAGTCCAATCTGTCATCATTGTTCAAAGAGAAACTGTGAGACAAGTATAGTAACGAATGAAATAGCAATGGCAGACTAGTACTAACTATCTTGGCCCCTTTTTATCATTCTTGTTTTATGTGCCAATTTTCCTCTTGCTCAAACATTTGTGACGTGTCACGTCAAAAGGAGATACTTTTGAGCACGTTTTCAATTTTGAGGTTTTTACATATCTAAATATAGAGATATTTTGCTCCGTTTTCCCCATGTAATCGGACATTCCTAAGCAAAGATATTTAGTTCGTAAGTTATGGTATTATAAAATTAGAAATTGAGATATCGGCCTTTAAAAATATTATTGACATGTTGAGAGTATAGGAATAACCTTGAAAATGTCTAAAAAAATACAAAATGCCAGTTATATTCCGGTATGAAACTATCAGACAATATTTTAGACATCACAAATTCGCAACAAACCCAAATTGTGAAAAAAGATTTTTGACTATTTCTCCATTTCCCGGGCTCCATTTCCCGGGCTCCATTTACGATCCTGCCCAAAATTGTCTTCGTTTGACACGGCACGTCACATTTGTGCCCGAATCTGAATATTTACCTGTCATGGTAGTCTGGTTTATTTTATTGCTGTCATAACTGACATGGCTTTGCGATTTACACTGTCCTTTGATACATATTCTATTCTTATCTCTCTGCTTGACTCTACTGTTTTCAAAGACATTGCATTCTCCTGATCTAAACCGATCATTTAGACCGTTTAAACCATTTTACATTTTAAGTAGAATCTCTGTGGGTTTGTGCAAAGATACTCAGTATCTTTGGTTTGTGGGTGGGTATTCAGTGTGTGTGACGGGGTTGTTTATGTCCACGTATAATATTATGTAGATGCATTGGTTTAGGTATCTGTCACTGCGTTGTGATATTAAAGGCTGAGACTAGTATAGTATCTTGAAAAAAGGGAAAGTATATCTTGATGTTTTCTTGATTAATGTAGAGAAATAATGCGATGAGTGACACAAGCCTACTTTAATTTTAACTTGTCTTTGCGAGTGTGCTTGTATGACAACTGTAAGTGAGATTTGTAAATCTCACTTACAGTTGTCTTATAAAGATTTAAAAATCTTTATAAGGCAAAACAGTATATCCAATCAACCGTTTTACGCTTAAAAGCTCCATGAGACCATTTTTCTTACTACGATAAGAATCAGAAGATGTACTAATTAGGAATTGAAGAGACTATATAAACAAATTAAAATTCAAAAACAGTACGAAAATGTCCAAGTTAATGTGTTATCTTTTTGAGTTTTGATAAGAGTGGAATATTTCTGGGATTGTTGATTGTAACCCAGGAAAGTAGGGCATCTTAAAGTAAAACGTCAGTTTGCTGGTGGAGGTTATCATAAGTAGGGCGACGCACTGGATGCCCGGGACTGAATGCAATCACTCATATGTTGTAGAAAGAAATAGGGGAATATTAACCGAAGTTAACAGACTCGCGTTGCTCGCAGATCTAACATCATTTTGACAAGAGAGATGTATTTGAAATTGAGAGGCCTCTAAGGGAAAGTAGCCCACCCTAATCAAGAACTGCAAACAGTGAATCGCCAAGTTATTATTTTGCACTTAGAAACGATTTGTGGCTGATTGCTTTCTATACATTTAGTCTCCTTTGTGGCTAAGAATGCATGAAGTAAAAATATTGTAATACTGACTTGTGATTAGCAAGGATAAATGGTTCTATTAAAAACAATTGCAGATTGATAATCGAAACTGTTTCGGATTGCGCGATATTGTGCAGAACTTTTTTGCTTTGTTTTTTGTGCGGAGGATTGCGAAACGCGAAATACCATAAACGTTTTCGAAAATTGCGCGGAATTTTGAGTATATCAATTTAAGAGATATATGTATCTTTGTAAAAAGTGATTTTTCGGTGATTTTATTGATTCATTATTGATTTTCATTTTATTAATTATAAACAATTATATGCTAATTTTGAAAGAATTCATTTTCGCGGAAATTCGCGACACGAGTCACACTTCCCTGTTGATCGGCTTTTATCTAGATTACCATCTATCTTATATTTGTATTAATGATGGTCAAAACTGTCAACATGTCTGTAATTATAGGAAAAGGTTTTGCAAATGACGCTGTGAGTCTGATCAAAAAAGTTGTAGTAATTACAATGTAACAGGGTATTCAGACCCTTCAACCGGCTAAATAGTGTTTCAACTCGATATTAAGGTTCACAATATGATATAAGATATCTCTGTATGTTGCAGGCTTCACTATAACGTAAGTGGTTACGTAACTCCCTGATAACTGGATCATGCACCTTTTGGAATTGATAGTATGCCATACATGATGCAGTCATGTCTACAGTAGAATTCACCACGACCTTTGCAGGACTTAAAACCCATTAAAAGCTATTAAACCAAGATAACACTCATTGAATCAGATTAAATCAGATCTTCTCTGGTTGTACACATGTTTCTGTTTTATCTGTGCGGTATCGCAATGAGCTGGTATTATAGTTTCAGTTGGGTAACCGATTATAAAGGAAACGAAAGGTAACAATGGTATGTGGGCCTTTGTTCACGAAATGAGACAATACTCTGCTTATTGTTAACCAGCATTCTTGAAAATGAGCAACATAATGATTGTTGACTTAACACGGTTTGGAAATAAATTTTTGGTGTTATCTGTCGTTTACATATCCTTCCTAAAACACAAAAGTGCGAATACTTCCAAACACCTAAATTAGCTAAAAATTTAGGACATGTTACCAAACTATATATTCTAGAATTTCAGAGAATACTTTAAATGTAGCTTGTACTGATTTTTTGTGGCATCCTTCAGAAGTGAGCGGTCCGTTACCAATATTTTCGGTCAAATCTCCATTAAATTAACACGGGGAGTTGGCTAGCTATGCCTTGCCCTCACTCATAATTTACCAAAGTGCGACTATTTCTGAACATCTAACCTAGCTGTAATTTTAGGTCATGTTAGAGAAATATATTTGCTAGAAGTTTGGAGAATACTTTAAATATTGGCCGGTTATTTTTCACACAGTGATGTTAACTAGGCAAATGCCTATACTTCTAACATACACTATTTGTAAAGGTCGCGCGTCAATGGTGAGAGCACTGTGTATTGTGTATAGGAAAACGGACAGTAACTGCAGTATGAGACTTTGCGTTGCGATCATTTCGATCGTGGTGAAGAACTCAAAAGCGTGATTCAGTTGACATGGTGTTTACATGTAACACTTCCTTGGCGAATAGTGCCGTGTATTCACACCAAAAGAAAAAAATGTCATGCATCAGCACAGTTGACCTTCAGCATATTCTACGTTTTCTGTGTTTGGTTTCATTTTAACTGTATGAAAAGAAAACATAGGAAACACAATGTAATTGGCTATTGCAGAAAATAGATGCACATCTCTTATAGATGAGGTCGGATTTCCGGACTTTTGTTCCAGATTGTTGGAAATTCTGACTTTTAAATTGTCCAAATGCGAAATATCATGCAGAAAATAGTTCAAAATCAGACATCCTCAATTTGAGAGCTCATTTCCGTGATTTGAAAATGTCTGTCAAATTTTGACAGTGTAATTTGATTCCCAAAGTATTTTGAATCTTTGCTTTGTTTGTGGATGTATAGGTTGTTGTTTATTTTCTTAGATATTAAACTCCGACAATTTTAGATAACCACATCTAATTAACATATTAATGGTTACGTCGATGTGAGAACTAGTAAAGAAAGGGCCAATTACCAGGATTACCGGCAGTTAGCTTCTTCATGTGATTTACGTCACGTTATCTCTATATATCGTGCGACATAAACGACTTATTTTGATGATCATAACATCATAATTTATAACCTTTCCCATGTATTGCCCAACCTTGAGACCGGGCCTTGAGACACGGAAGCGTGAAATGTCTGTATTGACTAAATTTTCTTCGAAGTGTGACTCTGCTTTCTAATTCTCGGTTGGTATTTAATATTTATGACGAATATAATAGTTAACAGTTTTATTAATGTGCCATCAACAGATCTCTTGGGGATGGAGGGGGGGTGTTAAATCCCCCCAATATTTTCAAAAGGGAGATGGTCCATAAAATCATCCCTCCCCATGTTGACGCCTGTATGCGGATTTCTAATCAACTTAACCTCATTTGGTCATTTTAGCCTAAAAAGTGTCTAATGAAATTTTGCGCTCTTTGCGCAAATCTATTTACGTTTGCACTATATTTCACTTCGCGCGCATTTGTACCGTGAACTTATTCTGTCGCCAAAAGGTGATGGATTCGCTACACAGGGTGTTTCAAAATAAAGTGTACAGTTTGAAAAATACCACTAGATTAAAAGCTATGAGGTATTTGGTCAAAATTCTATAGTTGACAGCTAAATCAATATAACTGTGTAAGCACTGGCGTGTGACCATTAATAAGGAATAAGTGGCTTTTTTTTTGCGAGCCGAGTAAATATGTAGTTGCGCGAAGTCAATTTAAAAAAATCAAAGCAACATGGAAATTACATGTGTAACCACTTTCTTTACAGTAGTTCTCCTCAACATGGCATTCACGTCTTATAATGGACAACCTGCTTGGGGATGTCAACTTATGTGCAATTATGTGTCTCTGGAGTTCATCAAGGTCTGCAGGACAGGAGGACTTGTGAAAACCTTTGATTTCAGAAAAAATCCAGAGGTGTAAGATCAGGAGATCTTAGTGGCCATTCCTCTTGGTGTAACGATTGCCAAACAATTCTGCAAGGCGTTTTGTCAATTACTTTAAAGAAAGTGTTATTTTAATTGACTTCGCGCAACTGCATTTTTACGCGGCTCACAAAAATAGCCACTGAGTCCTTATCAATGGTCACACGCCTGTGATTTTACAGTTGTGGGAGTACAAGATGTTGATTCAGCTATCAATCAAATTATTTTGACCAAATACCTCATACTTTTTAATCTAGTTGCATTTTTTGAAACTGTATACTTCATTTTGATACACCCTGTATTTTTTTCAACCCCATCACCCCCATGTCAAAAAGAAGTCTACGCCACTGGCCGTCAATATAGCGCTCATTCACTTACATACACACACACCTCCCCACTCAGATGTAGACGTTGATCCACAAGCCTCAGCACACTTTACAGGATATACTAGTACATGATCTAAAAGTATGCACCCTCGTCACGGTTGAGTAACCTTTGTCTTTCTTTCTAATTTGGATTGCCTCCCTGACTTCACAAGAAACCTCACGCCAAAATTCGTTTCGCATATAATGCAGTGTATTTCTCTCTTTTTTGTCCCACTTAGTAACACGTACAATTTATGTCATTCGTAAATTACTATAACACTCATAATGATTCTAGCTACAAGTCATTTTAGAGAAATCGTTTGCTATGCTTGTCCCATAAACAGTTTATTTAAAAGAGTGCTTTCCGCAACATTCAAGTGAGAACGTATATCAATTTTAAAATCCTCTATTCAGCATGTTCAGAGAATTTTGCAGACGTTTCCCTTTCGTGTAGTGTGAATGAACCTTTTTTAATGTGCATAAAAACGAATCATGAGTATCATAAAAAATCTGAATAATACATTCATTACAATCAAGTATTAATATTGCAGTTTTGCATTTATATAAAACGTTCATCTCCGACTTCTTGTTAACAGATGACAGATTATCTCATGTTTATTGTTTAAAGGGAACCCAAACTTTGAAAGACTTATTATCCTTTTTGTGTGTTCCTAGATTAAGATTTTAACAAGATTTTGAGGAAAACATTAATCGTCAATGCATTTACTTTGAGGTAGAGATATCCTTTAATACCAGGATGCGAGAACTATTCTTCACAGCGGGTTTAATAAATCTAGAGCACATACATTTTTGAGCACTGAATACGTTATAAATTCATTAATGATATACACAGCAAACACAGCAGGTTTTGCAGGAAACCGAGCTACAATATCCCCGTTTCTATAAATACGGCGGAGGCGCCGTATTTAGCGTTAGCTTTGGACATTTAATTATTTTCTTTATTTTCCACCAGACTTACCCGAGTGACAAATAAAGAAAACTATTAAACTTCCAAAGCTAATGCCAAACACGACGCCTCCGCCTAATGAATGGCACAGTTCACTAACACCATTTAACATTCATATCTCAAAATGTAACCTCGGGAGGAATCCGGCCGAGTTTGTATACTCAACACAATCAATGGTCAGTCTTTGAATGCACGAACATATTGGGTGAATGAACTGTGTCCTTGAATATGAGCTTACTTGCAATCCTGGTGTCTTAAGGCAAACTGTCTCGTTAAGAATAGGTTCTTGAATTTGAATTAGCTACGTCTTTAGAGCTCCAATTACACTATCAGATAGCCCCCCAGTGTGCCCTGACCAAACACTCCCCTTGCTAGTAAGTCAGTATGTAAAGATAAGATAACATTGTGTTCATAAAAATAATGAAAAGCTATAAAAGCCTCTCTAACTGAACAAAATGATGTGAAGCCCTTGTTGAATGTTTTCATATTGGCATGGATGGTAGATCAATTCATTGCTGAATTTGTTTTGATTACATTTAAATATTGAAAGACACAGACACTATTGACACTCATTGGGGGACATAATGATATTGTATGAATCTGATTCTTCACGAGTATTTCACACTGCTTAGGATAATTATACATATGTTCCAATGTTGCAATTCACTAACACCATTTAACACTCATATTTCAAAATGTAACCTCAATTACATGTAATAAGTTTTTAGCAGATTCACCGTCGGACAAGTTCGGAACCTGTCTCATTCTTAGCTACTTAGTCAGAGCTACTCCCGACGAAAGCTTGAAAGTTCCAAACTTTTCCGATGGCGAATCCGCTAAAATAAGCAGAGGCTATTTTAGGGAGGAAAAGTCACTGCACGCCGGTAAATGGAAAGTTTCCTATCTGTAGCTGTTGTTAGCAAAACGCAGATGTAGCCCAGTCGGAGGGTGGGTGCTACCAAAGGATTACCAAATGTGTAAATCATTTTAAAAATGTTGTGGTGCATCATTTTTAAACTATTTGTGCTCTAAACAAAAGAGTTAATAGTGTACCGGTGTCCAAACCAGAAGCCAAATTTGACACATCTTTGTATCCATAACACAAACATACAATGTAGCCAAAGTAGTAGGCAACTTTCATGGTTGTGGTGGTGCGTGCTGGTGGATTGTATGGGGCAAAATAAAATGTTCAATTTTACCCGGTATTATCTGTGGTGTACTTTTAGCGGTTTTTTAGAAACTGTACATTTTAAGTGTTTGAGCTTCTAAAAAAGGACACAATTTTGCCCCATGATCGGTGTAAATTTTGGTGGGAAATAGGTTCCTTGCACATTTTCTTGTTCTTTATTTTCTCGATTTTCTCTATCATTTTTGTCAGAGGGGCACTTTTCTCCTTCATTTTTTGACTTTTTGAGAAAATAATGTATATATATCTGCAATACGAAAGGTCAAAATTAAATATTTTCAAATGATAGACGGCTTTTCCTCCCAGCTACATACACTTTACGTACACATCATTTGATTTATTAAGTTTACTATGAGGACTCTTAAATGTCAAAAATGTAAATTGTTAATTATTTGACATACGTGAAATTTGTATTATATCGCAAATTTCAAAACATCTGAATTATTTAATATCATCAGGACATTCCTCATATTCAGAATGCAATTTGATCTGTCTGATATGTTCTCATGTCCCACAAAAATACGGTGCAAACGTTGCTATCCGATCACTTAATTCAGCAAGTTTTTTCACTAAAGAAGGAACCAAGCTCTAATAGCTTCATTTTAATTATTTTTATAGCGCCATAAGATGTGCTCTGAACTGAACTGAATTTCAGACAATGTAAGGTCAAACTTACGGTTTTTGTACTTGCTTTTAATATAGACGGAATACGGAATAAAATTTTATCCGTAGTGTAGCAATAGTCAAATTGATATTTAATTTATTTTTAGCTACTTTTTAATCGCATCGTTAGATGTTCTTTGAACTGGAGTTAATTTCCATAAGTTTCTTGTAGTACTTGCTTTTCACAAAAGCTTTTATGATCTGTAGTGTAACAATAGTAAAATTTATATTCGATTCTTAGTTTACCTGTGTTGTTAGATGTGCAGTAAACTGGAATTAATTCCGATAAATAAAAAACAAAATATATTTAATTCTCTCCCCCCTTTACGAGTCTTGCCACTATTTATGATATTAGTTTGACCAGAGAAGATGAAAAAAGACTTGATGAATTCTAAGAGCAAACAACGTATGTTGAGAATAGACCGTGTGCTCTCCTCTTTGCTAAGCTACTGCCTGAAAGTAATCATAGCAAAGGCTCTACTAAGCATCTCATCTGCATATTTCAAGCACGGATCTTTAATTGTCACTGCACGGATTTTTAATCTCGCTGCACGAACGTGCCAGGAGGCACGTTAAAATAGCCCCTGTTACTAAGGGATGAAATCATCAAAAACAAAAACTGCTTGATCGGCGGGTGAAACGCGTTCTATTGTTTAGAACAGTAGAACTGGTTCTAATCAGCTGTCGATTTATGATTTAATTTCTAATTATTGTTATGAATTGACTACCGTCGTAAAAGCCTATCCCACAACAAAATTAACAATGCGTATGACAGTCTGTGATACCCATTATCATGATTATTATACACACGACAAACATTTAAAAAGATTTAAGAAAAACAGAAAAGACATTTCCAAACTTGCCCGAACCCTCTACAAACGTACTATTTGTATGAACTCGTACAAAAAACGTAAAAGCCTATCCCACAATACGGTATGTAACTTTAAGTTTCATAGTACGAGTTCGTGTACACAACCAATCAATGGTCAGTCCATGAATGTACATGTAATTGGGTGAAAGAACTGTGTCCTTGAAGGCAAACTGTCTGGTAAAGAATAGGTTCTAGAATTGAATTATTATGCGTCTTTATTCTTTAGACTAGAGCTTCAATAACACTATCAGACATTAATTACAGTTTTCAGTGTGCCCTGTCCATGAACGCACAACTCCCTTTAGTTTAGTCTGTAAATATCAGATAATTGTTCATAAAAATAATGAAAGCTATCCTTACATGAACAAAATGACATTTAATGGATATTTAATGAATGAATGTTTAATGCATGAATCTTTAATGGATGAATGTTTAATGACTGAACATTTAATTTAGCATGTTTAGTGAATCCTTTGATGAATGTGTTCTTATTGGCATGTATAGTGTATATACATTGCTGGATTTGTTTTGATAACATTTAAATATTAAAACACACACACACTATTGACACTTAATTGGGCTAACCCGTTTCTTTATTTATCTGTCTTTGGATAATTGCACGTAAGATTCCTTTCAAGATTTTTTGCAACCATTCAATCGTTATCCTTGTCAATCTTGTACTGACATATTGCGGTATTACTTTGAACCACAATAGCCTCGTTTCTAATGGCACAGTTAATTAAGACCATTTAACATTCATATCTCTAAATGTAACCAAAGTAGTGGAGTACGAGTTTGTGTATCCAACTCAATCACTGGTCAGACTAAGAATGCACAAACATATTGGGTTAAAGAACTGTGTCCTTGAATATGAGCTTACTTGCAATCCTGGTGTCTTAAGACAAACTGTCTCGTAAAGAATAGGTTGTAGAATTTGAATTAGCAGACGTCTTTGAGCTTCAATTACACTATCAGATAGCAATTACAGCCTCCAGTGTGCCCTGACCAAGTACGCACTTCTCTTGTTTAGTATGCAAAGATAAGATAATTGTGTTCATAAAAAATAATGAAAGCCACCCTTTGAATAAAATGACATTTAATGTGAAGCCCTTGATGAATGTTTTCATATTGGCATGGATGGTAGATTCATACATTGTTGGATTTGTTTTGATTACATTTAAATATTGAAACACACAGACACTATTGACACTCATTAATTCCGTGTATTCTACATGCAATCTGTCACTGAAGTTTTGCTGTAAGGAATGTTAGACGACAACGGAGGGCGTGCTGTTGGCTTATCTTGTCACGCGCAGACGAGTATTTTACTCTTCACAATAAGTTCATTGATTACACGCAATATAATGGCATGCCCGTGGGATCCTAAACAGCAGCGAGATGTAACGCCAGCCACGTTTGAAAGTGTATAATAAAAATCTGAGCAGGTTTTTCAGGTATCAGTTCAAGTAGACTGAACCTGGATGATGACTTAGCTCACGTTTTTTGTGTTCGAAACTCTCTAAAGACACGTTTGTATACAATTCACTGAGTGAGATAATTGCTTAGTGTTGGCGCGTGGGCTTTGCCACGGCTGTTTACTGAAATATCTTCGATACATTGGTAATCATAGTGATAAATCTAACAGTAATTGCAATACCGTTGTAGACAAACTTCTCCGGCTCAGTCGGCTTAAGTGACTAGTACGGTGTCGTTCTTGATACCAATAAAGCATTAAGAAGAGATTATAAACGCAGTAAATCAGACTCTCCATCAGAGTATCATCATCGAATTCGACGAAATACGGCGAATCACCAACCTCGATTTTAAGAGCACTATGTAAGATGACACTGTTGTCAAATATTCAAATATCGGATTATAATCGCCTGGTATTATCAGAAGTTTGATCCCAAGACAACCGAATTGAGCACATTGGTATTTTATCAGTCTTGGGATACACCTTCAAGATGGCTTCATATCCTTATTATGATTATGATATTAACCAGAGCAGCTACTTTTGGAATGGATCTGCGATGCCACCTGGATGCGAAAGCTTGGACCCTGTTCATCCTATCGTCAAAGTATTTCTTACCATCTGCTTTACCCTCATGATCATATTCTGTGGACTTGGTAACTGTATATTGACTTTCATCATCTTCACACAGAAAAGACTGCGAAGTGTAACTAATCTGCTTATCGCTAATTTAGCCGTATCAGACTCACTGGTGGCTATGTTATGCGCTCCTTTTACACTTCATTATTACCTACACAATAACTGGGTGTTTGGAGAGATTATGTGTCCATTCGTTGGTTCCGTCAAAATATTTCACTCTTTGTGTCTGTTAACACACTGCTGGTCATCGCGGTGGATAGGTGAGTTGTTTATCTTTTTGTTCTTCTGCGAAAAAAAAGAAACTTTCATATATTTGTTAAAAATATACACACAGCAAAGATTCAAACTGTCCTTTTTCACCAAAGCTATAGCTGAAGGCCCTCTATCAGAATCTTGGTACTTGATAGATTATCTTTGCATTAACTGGTATATAGGAGGGACTGTGGTACTGTGGTAACTTATGCTATTTTTCTAGATTCCAGAGGGTAGTTACACTACTATTCGCTACTTGCACGGTTCCGCCATTATGCACTATGTGCGGGGAGAGCCTCGAACTGGCAGCATACATGAAAGGAAGAATTATGTAACCTTACACAGAACGTTATGACTAGTTCAATTCCCATTCATGTATGCTGCCAGTTCGAGGCTCTCCCGCACATAGTGCATAATGGCGGAACCGTGCAAGTAGCGAATAGGCTAACTTATTTTGTCTAAAACCTACAATATTACGTTCAGTTTCCGTTGTCAGATTTCCTATTGTTTCCCATATTTGAATTGTCCCATTGTTAAAAAGTGTGAAACCTTCTTTTGTAAAAGAGACAGGCCAGCCTAGACGGACTCGTTTTCGTTCGTTGGAGGTAATTTTTGTTGGTTGTTTAAATGTGATGCACCCGAGTACAAAAACGAAATCAACACGTAGTTCAATTGAGATTCATTCTATGAGGCTGACGTACTAAAAACATAAAAACGAGCGCGTGTATATAGTACAGCTATAAGATGCTGAATGATAATTAACTTTAGTGGTTATATTCTGATGGTAGTGAAAAAGTTATAACATCGATTGTATATAACGAGTGAAAGGTGATTTAAAACCTGTGATTTGTTTTTGTTTATATTGTTTGGATCTGTTCCGGGATCTGTTGGCGTTTCAGCTACACAGGCTATTTGCGCCTTATTCTATTCCAGTATATAATTGTAGCGTCAATTATATTCATTATGGAAATTGGTCCGAAACAATCATGGAAGAAAGTCTAGTTTTAGAAGCAGGATGAAACCGGAGAACCCGGAGAAAACCTGCTGTAGCGAGTATAGACTGGAAAATTCTATGCAGTGTTTTCAGTCCTATACTGTGTTTCTACAAGAGAACAGGAACTGAAACAGCTCTATTTGTTTGCAACGGAAAATTAATCCTTGGTCCAATAGTTTTTGAGTCTGATTTAATGTGCACCCCCCAAGACGTGTGCAATAGGCTCTGTTCGAAATAAATGATATTGAAGTATTTTTGACTAATGCAATTATAAAATTAAAATGGTTATATTGACAATGATTCTTCCGAAGAGATATTTGTGCAATGTGGAATCATAATAACTGCGTAGTCTTCTATCTCCAGCTTACTGTTCAGATAATGCAATCAGATAGAATTACATTGGACGTAAAATAATCATTGTACGTTTTCCCTATACCATATTCTTTCAAAATAACATTACTAGTTGTACCAATCACACAATCTAGTATTGCAATCGTATAACATTAGTTTAAAAGTATCCAAGTACATTTATAATACCAGAAAGGTTCCTGGTAGTGTGTTAATCAAAAATAACGAAAGGTCAGTTTCAAGTACCCCCAAACAACAATACACGTATATCTGACACTAATGCAATATTTCCATAAAAACCGGCTAGGCTATAATGAATACTCTTGACAGTGTTAGTTTGTGCTTTTAGGATACCCTTTAAAACTCACAAAGTTGTCTCTATTTTCTACTATTCTTTAATATTGACAATGAGTCACTCATTCACGGGCCCATTCATGTAGCCTCATTTCAAATCTACACTCCCTGTGTGGAAGATTAAGGTTATTCCATAGAGGATGTATGGATTTCAACGGGATTAGCTCAATGGAAATGGACACAATGCAGATACTTTATGAAAAGAATGCTACGAAGCTTATCAAGTGAATGCACCTTAACTTACTTTTGATCACAGTACACGTTCATAAAACGAGGTAATCTATAAATCTACCTGGTATTGTTAACCAACTCTAAATGCCTTTTTGCTTAAGCACTTATTATATTCGACGGAACATATAGGTCGATTATACGCTTGAACATAAAGTACGCAACAGATTTACTAATGTGGGCCACTTTCTACATAACTGATATAATTATTATATTTTATCATATAAATTTAAATTTGCCGCGCTATTTCTGTTACCATTTATAATGATCATGTAGAATTCTTAGAATCATGAATAATATTTTATGACGCGCAAAAATGCTACGGACACACGTTTATATAGATACCTTTAATGTCAATTTTACTTTCAAATACTTGTATGTTAAACATATTAATAGATTTGGGGCACCTAAGTTCCTGTTATGTGAGCTGTAAGAAGTGATCACACTTTGAAAGGAAGCTACTTTTCAGTTCTCTCATGGGCAGGGACCAGCGGCAGAGGTTCAGGAGGATTAGTGACTTATTTAAAGTCATAATGTACGATCTTATAATATGAATTTGGTTAATTTTTTTCAAACCTGATTTTTTGGCATATTTGTAATGTTTACACATGTCACAACTTGCACCTAAATGGAATCAGCCAAATTTGTTGTGTTTGTAGGTAAACAGAGCAAAGTTCGACATAAAGTCATAATTCAAGAAATTATGACTTTATGTCCGCCCATAGAACTGCGTGTTAAACGGCCAAAATAACTTGCAGTGTTTCTTTCATTACCTCGTTATGTCAGCTCAAAATGGACAGAAACCATTCCCGATCATTATTACTAGTATTATTTCAGCATTTTGAGTATATAATGACAAATTTAAAATTTGAAGGAAATCGTACATTAAGCCTTTAATATCTAATTGTTATGCTGTCGTGTTCTTTCTAATGAGGTATGCTCTCTCCTCACATTACATGTCATGTATGGCTAAGCGTGAAACGAATGCGCTCTTTTCAGTCTTTGCATTACCGGGAATTCCTGCCACCGTCTATGTTTTTCTTGCTTTTAAAATTCAGTACGCGGCACCCATTTTCTTTTAATATATACTTGTAATGGAAATAATGGAAATAATCAAAAATACAAATGATTTATAAAACACAAACATACGAAGACTAGAATAAAGGAATGAAATTCTATTATACTCCGAATTACAATTTACATAAGGTAATCTACCCTTATCGGGAATCCAAACCAACTGCGAATGATTATTAACTACTCACACTAAGGCCTATGTGACAGAAATTCAGAGAAATGTATCTATAGGTCGATGTAACCTTTTAAACATATTTATAAATGTGAGCGTCTATTTACTTTTCAACGAACCGTAAGATGTGACACTGTAGGCTGTGTTATCTTTATAGTTGATATAGCAGTGTGTCTGATTGCGCTAGCTATACCAGACATTAGACACTAGAGCAGATTTTAAAATTGCACATCACGGTTACTGTATCTAGGATAGAATCACAAGCTAATCATTAGCTGATGGAAGTAAGTGTAAGCATGGACGTACTAACTTATTTTAATACGTCCATCAATGTTATTCAATAGATATATGATTTTTATTAGTGTATAGATGACAGTAAAACGGTCATCGATTCCCATTCGTTATTCAGAATTGGCGTTATTCTGAAAGGTCGATATTCCGATCACGCGAATATCCTATATCGTAAGGCTCGTTATTCTAAAAGATCGTTATTCCCAACATTTGTGTCATTTGGAAGACCCTTACGGTTGTTTCGGAATAATGAACCTTCGGAATAAAGGTCCTTATTTTTCTTTTATAATAACGACCTTTCGGAATAACGATTCTTCGGAATAACAACCCCTAGGAACAAAAACCCTTTGGAATAACGACCCTTAGCCGTGAGGCACCAGAACAAATTGCGTTCAAGCATAAACGGGTGGTGGTGTAAACTATAGATATTTGTAAGCCATTGAAAGTAAATATATTGTGATTTCTTAGTGACGTGTAATGCTATTAAAGTCAATATGATTTGTGACATTAATGTTGTTTCTTGTCTAGCACACATAACAGATTCGGTGAGAGCGTTCACGTCTCAATGAAGCAAATCTCATTGCTATTCAATATTCAAGAATAATGATGAAAGCAAATGTTCAAATGTTTTGACGGCTAGATAATTATAGGATAATACATGCGTATCAATTGTTGGGAGTGAAATTGTACAAAATAATGCACGCGTACTGAGATGTTGATGCGTCTAATGCACGAGCCCCGAAGGGGGAGTGCATTAGACGCATCAACATCTCAGTATAAGTGCATTATTTTGTACAATTTCTCGAGAAACAAGTGATTCGCATTTATTAACAATAAAATAAAATAAATTTCATACACAATTGTCACTAAAAAGTAAAATGAACGAGTCCGAAAGCACTGCGCGCCCGTGCAATTGTACAACATCTATGCACGGCTAGTAATTTACTAACGGAGGCTCTGATTGGTTCTCACTATCTAGGAGTGTATGAATAATGAAAATCGTAATAGTATGTATGCAAATATGAACATGCTCATCCAACTTTTAAAAAAAATCACCTCAGGTTATCTACATTCTAACACTTTCGAGTTATAAAATGAATATAGTCTATTAATATGTGACACTTAATAGAATCTATTAGTATTGGACTATAGGTCACTATTACAAGGGACAATTAATAGAATATAAGTAATTATGACCCGGAACCCTGTTCAAAAATTAATACAGTAGTTAAATGGACGCCCACAGCTAGGCCAGATTCGAACGATTTGAATACTATGTCTAGGACAGAATCCCAAGAAAATCATTAGCAGATGAAATTAACTGATTGTATGGTTTCTTAATTACAGGGTCTATTTCTGAAAAGTTGATCAAATATATTTTGGTGTGTAAAGAAACCTTTAATTGTTAGCTTTATAAACCAAAACAATTATTTCAATCGGCTCACAACTTTTGAAGATATGCCCTTTTAAAGACAAGTACCCGTTTTTCACTCTGTCCACGAATAGCAAACAGAGTGGTTGGGATGGGTAATGCTGTGGAGTAGTCTGCAAGATCACCAGACCTCACACCACTTGATTTCTTCATTTGTGGCAAAATTCAAGATCTTTGCAAACGTATTACTGCTATATTTGCCTAACTATCCGGCGCACACGGTTGGTACGATTGATGCAATGAGGACTAGGGCTGAAACCTGTATTCGTCAAGGAGGCAACCAGGTATAGGGCAGAGCAGCACAGTAAACTCACTTCAAAAGAACCAAAGACAAACTAAACAGCCCTTTTCAGGGCAAATGACTTATGTTGTCAATACAAAGAAAGCAAGAAACAATAAAGTAAGAAAGTAAGAAACATAATAAAACAAAAAGGCATAAAATAACCGAGAAAAACATAAGTAATTGCAAGTATAGCAAAAGAAGTCCCATCCCACATCAATTTCGCCCAAATTAATGACACTTAACAAAATCCATAACCCATAAGCCCACCGGTAAAGCCCATTCCTAAAACTTAAAAGAAAGTTGTTATTTTATAAAGTTATCATCGAGGAATGTTTTATATTCATGCATGGTATATGCACTTTTCAATCTTTGAAGTAGCCAAACCTCCTCCGTGGACAGAGTGAAAAACGGATACATTTCATTAAAAGGGCATATCTTCAAAAGTTATGAGCCGATTGAAATAATTGTTGCGATTTATTAAAGCTAACGGGTAAAGGCTTCTTTACATACCAACATATACTTGATCAACTTTTCTGAAATAGGATAAAAAGAGGGGGCAATGAGGGGCCTCCTTTTTTGGGACACCCTGTAGATTCAATGTTATGCAATAGATATGAATTTTACCATAGTAACGTTGTCCGCCAATATCATAGGCGTAGATCCCCAATATTTTGCCAAGGGGATGGTCCATACAATCAACCCCTCAATGTTGACACCTGTATGTGGGTTACTGACCAAATTAACATCATATTTGGCAATTTTAGCCCCCAAAGTGCCAACTGTTCGCGCTTCGCGCGCATATATTCCACTTCTGCACCATATTTCATCATTTTAGCTTCAATATAGCACACATTTTCGCGCGCATTTGTACCATAAACTTATTTGGTCGCCAAAAGGTGCTGGATTCACTATACTACAAGAATTTGTTTCCAACCCCACCCCCCCCCCGCCATGTCAAAAAGAAATCTACACCACTGTCCGCCATCATGCACCAGAACAAATTACGTGCGAGCGTTGACGTATTAGTGAATTAGTTGTGTCTAAACTACCTCCAAGATATTTATAAGAAAATAAGTGTATTATGATTTCTTAGTGGTATGTAATGCTATATAGTCAATATGATTTGTGACATTAATGTTGTTCCTTGTCTACCCCACATAACAGCTGGGATGAGAGCGTTTACAATTCAATGAAATAAGGCTCATTACTATTCAATTTCAAGAATAATGATGTACGCAATAATTGAAATGTTGTGACTGTTACTAGTTAGATAAATAAAATATAATGATATACGCGTTGCTATCCAAGGAGAACCGGGAAGACAAGTTATTAACTTCTTATAGAGCTTATTCAATTATAATAATGATCGCATGATACTTTAATTACTTTTACCACAAACACAATAAGAACTATTAAATTGTTAATTTTCCATTTGTATGGACTCGTAGGCTAATGGTACTTGGTTATGAGGTCCTATTCGCTACTTGCACGGTTCCGCCATTATGCACTATGTGCGGGGAGAGCCTCGAACTGGCAGCATACATGAATGGGAATTGAACTAGTCATAACGTTCTGTGTAAGGTTACATAATTCTTCCTTTCATGTATGCTGCCAGTTCGAGGCTCTCCCGCACATAGTGCATAATGGCGGAACCGTGCAAGTAGCGAATAGAGGCCGTCAGCCTTTCGCCATCTTGTGGGTACAAATGTTCTGTGTGTTCATGCGTCGGACTCTACGCGCTGGGCGCAGCTTGGCACGCAGCTGTTATCACGCAACAACGCGGTGATTTTGCTGTTCACGCATGGAGATCGAACGACCATCGCAGCGTGTACCCACAAGATGGCGGCATATGACGTCACGCTGACGGTCTCTATTAGCCGTCTAGTGGTGCCAAATTCTTTGACTATTGACTGACTATTGTTTTTATGACTTATAAACTCCTTAGCAAAAGTTTGGAAAGTTTTTTCAAACATCTATATCTCAGATTATTTGAAACATGTTCATGTCGTATTGTATATTAATGGACAGCTAATTTATTCCCCTTCACAATGACACCACATTTGAAACAATTACCTTTTTCGCGGCTGAATACACGTTTTGTGAATGTAGTGGGTCTCAAACAGAATGTGAGAAATTGATCATTATTCTGTGTCCCAAATTGCGATGATATGGGATTGCAGCTTGTTGCGCAGAATAATGGTCAATTTGATACATTCTGTTTGAGTCCCCACTACATTCACAAGATGTGTACTCAGCCGTGAAAAAGGTGATTGTTTCAAAATTGATGGCATTGTAAAGGGGAATAAATGAGCTGTCCATTGATATGGAACACGATATGAACATGTCACAAATAATCTTGAGATATAGATGCTTGATAAAACTTTCCAAACTTTTGTTGAGAAGTTTATAATATCAATACTTAAGCATAGCTGTATGTTACGATGCCAACTACTCCATTCTCGACTTTGATTACGAGTCGGCATAAATTAATCACTTGAATGATTTGATGAAGGTACCATGTTGTACTATCTAATGTACCATGATGTACTATCTAATGAGGATACTACTTATAACTTGACATTTGCCCTAGATACATACCAGTGTATAAAACATCATTACATAAAAGGTCTCTTACAAAATTCAAGATCTTTAATGTTCATTTCTTATTTATAGGAAGAGATCCTTTCTTTGTGGTTTTACATTATATCCTTTCTATTATTTACTAAAACTGAGTTTAAACTAAGATGTTAAACTCAGTCGCTAAAGGATAAGCATTATATTCGACCAATCAATTGCTAAAACAGCAAGAAACGCTGTACCTTATTAGCCAACATTCAATCCTCATCGCTCCGCAACCAATTATAAAAATTCAACTTACGAGTATTTAACACGATGTTAGGGACGCACTATTCGATTCGGGGGGCATGGGAGTTTGGGTCAGGTGGATTTTCTTTCGCCGCGTTCGGCGGAATTTGTTATTTTTTTTGCTATCTTTGGCAGGAAATGTTTTTTTTTCGCGAATCTTTTAAAAAATTTTAATGTATTCCTTTATACAGATTTGGGTGGGGCAATTGTTTTCTTTTACTAATCAGGGAGGCAATTTTTTTTCATCTCACTAGTGGGCAATTTTTTGTTTGCTCACTATAGTGGGCGAAGTTTCTTTTTTTCAAAAAACTCCCATGCCACCACCTGGAAATCTAATGGTGCGGCCCTTATGTAAGGAGAAACTTAGACTAGTTATTAACTTATATTCAATGATATAAAAACAAGATAACGTATTATATGTTTTCATCTAATGAATACATTAATTTTTCATAGTAGAGAATATTAATGGTATAATAATTATTGAGCCGTGAAAGTAATTAAATCTTGTATTCAATTACGCTTTGCTCTGACGACTCTAAACATTACACGATTATGCACGAAAGTATGAAGAGGTTTATTGTATGATTATAGTTATCGAATTTCATTTGAGGAAGACGTCTTAGATACGCGGCCGTTAATTGCACAATGTCTTTTAATATCTGCAAAGATTTGATCATGTTCTGAGTAGTTTTGCTATTGAATATCATGCATAATTCCATGTTACACTCTTTACTTTAAGCATCCGACGCCGGTTTCTTTTCAAGTGTTCTAGCCTAATATTCATGGCTTACACCGAATCCCATAAGAAACCACATGCTTATGGTTAGACTAGAAACATGAATTCAGGAAACACAAATCTGATCCTATTAGAGCCTTTTTAAAGAGCATTTGTGCAAGCATTTTGTAAATCAGTATAAAGATAACGTCACATCCCATTGTCGCTACTGCGCATTACAACTCTCACCGACCTATGATTTGGTTCACTTCAAGTTCAGTAGTGACGAACGTACGAATTTCGCTGGCCGCAGTATCGAATCACGCGCGTAAAGTTAATAACACAGAGCGTACATGCACCCATACAAGGGCGATTTGTCGGCACACTTGCGGCGCAACCGCGAAAAAGCATTGACGTCGCTACCGAACTTGAAGCGAACCAATGTATAGTCCGCCCATAGTCCGACGTTAAAGCCGGTGAAACTAGTTTTATTACTAATAACCGTCTTAAGGTTAGCAAGGTAGTGAGCTTGGCAAAAATTGCATTGATCATTTCATAGCGAGTGTGTAGAAGAATTCAAATATCACAGATATACTTTTGTAGGTCCTACGGTTCTTGAGTTATGTTGAAAAGATGGCTGAAACAACAACACTTTTGTAAAACGCACATAACTCATTATCAAAACAATAAATTAACCAAGTGTTTGAGGTATATATATGATTTGTAGAATGATCTTTTGAAAAACATCAAAGTGTTTAAAGTGATAATTATGGGATTTGTATTTCGACATATATATTGAGGCATGCTTCAAATAGGTTGAAAACTTTTTTGTCAGCATTTTGCTAATTTAATTATGTTAATGGTGGAAGCTGTGCTTTAAATTTGTCAAAAGATTTAGAGGATATTTTCCTTCATTTTCAAACCGTATTTGGAATATTCAATACGCACTCTGACACCTCGGATATTCAGGATTTGAAAAGATGACATATTTAGGTTACATCAGATAAATATAAAATGATTACAGCCGGACAAAATATTTGTTATCGAATGAAAACGTTATGCATATGCGTAGGTGAAGCTAGAGCAGATTATGTTAAGTCCCAAATGTGTTTACTACTAGCAATTAGGTAAATTGATCAAAAACGGGATATAATATAAGATGGAAAACTATTCAGTAACGATGCTCTGACACACGGACATGGAAAGTGTAATAAAGTAATCTAAGATGGGATATTATGATAACATGTAAAGAACGCAGTAATATGGATTTCACAAAAGTGATATCAATTGCATATCAATATATTTTAGTAGTTGAATATGTATAGAATCACATGAACGCAAGTTTGACACTTTGGTATTTCTTAGTATCAATCATACAATGTCATGTGTTATTTGCATAGAAGAATTAGTTCGATTTAAATCCAATTATAATTATTATGAAACACACTATCGTATGTTTAATATACGTAGAGTATTAGATTTAATTGTTTTATTGAAATTGTTAAGTACTAAATTAGTATAAGTATTAATTAATAAGCGCTAATCTTAGATGATTGAGAAAAAGGTCTGAGCCAAGATATATTGCATCATTATTTTTTGCAGACCAAATCATCTCGGGATCATTATTTTAATGATCATGTAACTTCATATCAAAATATCAAATTGCCTGGTATGGGGCACATGAGCAACTAATTTTAATTAGTTGTTCATATGACACTCGATGTTATATGATATCCTATTATAAAAGTCATGCTTTGAGACAACTAAACACAGAGTTAATAAACAAACGAGTCAATAGAGTTATAAAAAGTGTAAGCACTACTGATTTAATTTTCTCTTTTTTTAAAATCGTTTTCGTCATTGTTGTTGATCTGCTGATATGTTAAAAAACCCGGTAGACAGCTTTTTAGTTGCTTTCAATCAAATATTGATATAAAAGTAGCTGTAGTACCCACAGATCAGAAGTTACAAAATAGAAGATTTGTATGTCGACTTTCGACGACCATTCTTAATTACCACAAAGTGTTCTTAATATATTGAGCGGGATATTTGTAACATTTTGAGGTTACAGATAATGATTTTGAGGTAGGCTTAAACTAGGCTGAAAGGATTTTATTTTGTCATTTTGGTTGTTAAATGTGTCAAAGAGACGTAATTTAGAAGATATGTTTCCTTATTTGCAAACCTTATTAGTAATATGTAATACGCACTTGGAGATTCAATGTTTGAATAGATGACATTTTGAGGTTACAGATAATGATAAAAATATAACGGAGACAATATCATATTTGACATCCTATGACGTCATTCTGTCAATCATATGACGTCATCAGTGAGGAATATCCGATTGTAGACAAGATATTATCACAGCATCACCATCTGCTGAAGACGCTAGTCGGACTAGTGAAACCGTTCCAGGTGAGCGAAAAATAGTGTAGTGTTGAAGTTAAAACTTTAATTCATATTTGACATTGTTTGAAAACTTAGTGCATCTACATGTGTGAAGTGAAGCTTGAACCTATTATGGAAAATCACATGTGTTTAATACTGGCAATTAGTTAAATTGATCAATAACAATAGATCAAAAATAGAGTATAAGCTAAAAACAATTCAGTAACGATGCTCTGACATAAAGACATAAAAGACGGTTAATAACCCAGCAAACACAAAAACGTTTTAAAAACGTTTTAAATAAGTTATATTTTGGCTTTTGGTTTAGGTAAAAACGTTTTAATAACATTAAAATGTCGGGTTATATAAAGGTCATGATAACGTTTTAAAACGTTATGTATGAAAACACACTACAACAATATTTTTTAATGTTTTCAAAAAATGTTATTGTAAACTATTTTGCAAACATTTTTGCCAAATATTTTGTCAATACTTAAATAACATTATGTTAAAATATTTGAACCCAGCAAACACAAAATGTTCTTAAAATGTTTTTTACAAAACCTTTTATAACATTTAAATGTCAGGTTGTATAAAGGTCATGAAAACGTTTTTAAAACGTTATTGCAAATATTTTGGGCAAACATTTTTCGCAAAATATGTTTTCAACCTCAAAATAACATTCTGTTTAGAATGTTTTGTATCAACTGTTCAAGAATGTTTTTGGAATGTTATTAAAACGTTTTTATACCCTTTATATAACCCGACATTTAAACGATTTCTGTAAAACATTTTTGTTTACTGAGCAGTAGATTATCAAAAATGTTTTTAAGGTTATGAAAACGTTTTATACTCTTAATATACCCTTTATATAACCCGACATTTAAACGTTTTCTGACAACCTTTTATAACCTTTTACGAATTATGTCGAAAACGTTTTGTGTTTGCTGGGAAAGTATTCTAATATGCCTGGGATAAATCTTTTGTGCACACGGACCAAAGGGATCAAGGGATGTTAGGAAGTTAGTTTTACTTGGAGGCAAAATTGAAGCGAAATTGGAATACTCAAGGTTAGTGTCCTTTATGCAACTATCTCGCACGGGTATGACGGGAATGGTTCACACACGCCCATCACTTAAGCGTTACTAGGAAACCTTGAAGAAACATTATTCTAAGAACAGCTTCTTGTTTCCCGATGCCCATCTAAAGACCTCCTTTGAACATGTATTAAGAAGAAAAAGGATGAAGGGATGTCAGGAAGTATGGTTCGCACACGCCCATTACTCTTAAAAGACCATATCGGGAGAGAAAATACAGTCATAAGCTTATTATTGCAGTGATTCCAAAGAACTTCCCCTTTTGGAAAATAATATAGACATCTAACTCTACTGAATTCAAAAACAGCCCTTTCAACCGCGGTCATCACCCCGAGCATAACTCAGTTAAATAGACCCACAGTATAATTTAAATTTAGCACCCTTTGAATGGAAGATATTTGATAGTTTCAGTAGAGATATTATTTTAGATATGCGCAATTATGATGATCATATTAAATGTGCATATTCTACATCTCACATCTCAATTCCCAGTTCTTTACTGGTGAAACATAGTCAATGAACAGTTTTAGAAATGACTATGTGGCTAAATGTAAAAAAAACCTTCCCCCGCGTAATTTAATCATTTTGAATCTTATGATCAATAAAGAAACACGTGATGAAATTCAACAGAATTAGTGGAACTCATATTTAAAGGACCATTCAGTGATTTGCTCATCCGGGCGATCGTAAAAATCATCAAAATTTAGATTTTGGTACCTTTGTCATTGTCATAGATGTGCTAACATAGCCTGCGAGTGGTTCAGCCGAAAGCCATGTATTTAAGACAAAATAAGACATTTTACACGAATCTGTAATTTAGAGACTGACAGTATCTAAATTAGCTACATGTATTTGAATGGGGCTTCAACTTCATCAGTACTGCTGTTTTCTTCGTTGTTTGCCAAATTTGGCATTTCAAAAATACCAAATGACAATTTGAATGACTTATCCTTCACTTTTAAGCAATTTATAAACAATTTTAATTTTTTTACTCTTGCGCTGGGATCACTGAATGGGTCTTTAAAGGCCCATTCAGAGATTTGCTCATTCGGAAAATCGTAAATATCATTGGTTAAACCGAAACGGCGTATAAATAAATACAAAATACGACGTGAAGCTGTAATATCTTACTTAAGTACATCATACTGTAAGTTAGTGTGTCTAATGTGCTCTCAAGTCCCGCAAAAATACTGCGCAAAGGTGGGTGACAGAGCCCTTAATAATGTTGCTATGATTATTTAATTCCTGTCGGAAATGAAAGAGACACCGACCGTTACAACAAATTTGATCACAATCCTTACAATTGAAAGATATTATGTCCAATCTCCAGACAAATCTTGAAGATGAAAACTCCCGCGTTACACAGACTTCGATTTTTAAGAAAGAAAATTGATTAATATCTTATTCCAGTATCACTTGGAATTGACCTCATCGGTTTCAAACATATAATACAGAATGATTGACATAGAGAGTGAGTGAATGAGAGAAAGATCATGCCTTTGTTTTTCTTAATATACAAACAATCTGGCAGAAGCTTGTCTATTTTAAATAATGAAAGTTCAAAACGGTATTTCTAGATAAAGTCTCAAAAAAAAAAGAAGTAAAAGCCCTGCGACAGTAACATACTTTCTGTAAAATAATTTTGTTTTAAATCTCGCAATTAGGTAAATTGATCAAACGGGATATAGTATATAAAAGTGGAAAACAATTCAGTAACGATGCTATGACATATAGACATGGAAAGTATAATAAAGTAATCTAAGATGCCTGGGATATTATAATAATATTTAAAGTGGAGAACGCAATAATATGGAGTTCACAGAAGTGATATCAATTACTCTTCTACATAGCTGAATATGATGAACGTAAATTTGACATAATGGTATTTCTTAGCATCAATCATACAATGTGTGCGTTATTTGCATAGAAGAATTAGTTCAATTTAAATCAAATTATTATTATTATGAAACACATTAGCGTATAAACTTAAGGGGGTACTACACCCCTGCCCAATTTTGTGCCTATTTTTGCATTTTTCTCAAAAATTATAGCGCATTGGTGACAAGTAAGATATGTATAGGGGCAAGAACTACAACTACTGCACTGGAAATTTTATTTCAGCACAGACAACAGTTGTGGAGTTACATTCAAAAATGAGGGAAAACCAATATTTGATCAATAAATCAATAACTACTTGCCTTAAGTTGCTGAATTTTCAGTGCAGTAGTTGTAGTCCTTGCCCCTATAATATACAAATCTTACTTACCACCAATGTGCTACAATCGCTGAGAAAAATGCAAAAATAGGCACAAAATTGGCCAGGGGTGTAGTACCCCCTTAAGAGTATTGGATTTAATTGTTTAAAAGTACTAAATTGATATATTAATAACCATCTTTAAAAACGAAATTCAAGTTGAGATCACCCAAGATTGCGCTAATCTTAGAAGACTGAGAAAAAGTTCTAAGCCAAGATACATTGCATCATTATTTTTGCAGACCAAATCATCTCGGGATCATTATTTTAATTTTCACGTAACTTCATATCAAAATATCAAATTGCCTGGTATGGGGCACATGAGCAACTAATTTTAATTAGTTGTTCATATGACACTCGATGTTATATGATATCCTATTATAAAAGTCATGCTTTGAGACAACTAAGCACAGAGTTAATAAACAAACGAGTCAATAGAGTTATAAAAAGTGTAAGCACTACGGATATTGCCTCAAGATATTATACAATTTTCAAAAATGAATCTTTTATCTCATATTGTGAAACTTAATTAAATATCTCTATATTGAGAGTTGATATTATCCGTATTATCACTTAAGGTTACGCTATAGGTTGATTCCCCAAGCATTCCAATTGAAAACTATGATGATATTTTGACGTGATGAAGAAAATTGAGCTGTTTCGATAGAAAATATGATTTAGAGCTATGACAATTTTGTAGTATAAAAAATCTGTTTTCTTTCTTTTTATCGTTTTCATAACAACACCAGTAGACAGCTTTTTATTTGCTTTCAATCAAATATTGTACGTAAAAATAGCGTATGTTCCCACGGAAAAAAACTTACAAGATAGAAAATTTGCATGTCGACTACTATTCTATTCTTAATTACCGCAAAGTGTTCCTAAAAATATTGAGGCAGGCTTAAACTATGTTGAAAGTATTTTATTTTGTCATTACTATGCTGAAGTAATGCTAGATTTGGTGCTTTAAACTTATCCATTGAGACGTAATTTAGAAGAATTATTTCCTTATTTTCAAACCTTATTAGGAATATGTAATACGCACTTTGAGATTCAATATTTGAATAGATGACATTTTGAGGCTACAGATAATTATAAAAATATGATGGCCACTTGATATTGTTTGAGAACTTAATGTAGTGAAGCTGGAACCGATTATGGAAAGTCCCATATGTGTTTACTACTAGCAATTAGTTAAATTGATCAATAACAATAGATCAAAAATAGAATATAAGCCAAAAACAATTTAGTAACGATGCTCTGACACACAGACATATAATGGAACGGGTAATAAAGTAATCTAATATGCCTGGGATATTACAATAACAAGTAACAAGTAAAACTAAAGCAAGACTATAGAATTCACAGAAGTGATATCACTTACGCTTCTAGTTGAAATATGTATATTTTTGGTATTTCTTAAGTACCATTCACACGATGACTTGTGTTATTGCATGGACGAATTGGCTCGATTTAATCCAAATTACAATTATTATGAAACACACAATCGTATCATAATACGAGTGTATAATCACACGTAGTGATAAAATAAAGAGTACACACTATCGTATGTTTACTCAACTCAGAGCCATGGCTTTAATTATTTATTTATTAAAGCGTATTTGTCTGCCAATTGTTCTATTTTGTCGAGTAACAATAAATGAAAAGCCAATTTGAATTCAATTTCAACGTATTTTAGCATAATCATCCGGGTAATCATCATGGCCATCGCGAAGGCTTTTTTGACTAAGTGCGTTTACTTCAATCTGTTTTCAGCATCGTATCTATTTCTTATCTTCCCAGGCTTCCTCCAATACTTGGTTGCCATTCTGTGAGTCTCTTGGGGACATATGTTGCCTTGAGTTCTTGTTAAACGTCCTACTTTTCTATTGTTAATTTCTTTGTGTAATAGAAAATACTACAATTAGTCAAATATATTTCTGTATGGAATGAATACTACATCCAGTAACGTTGAAAATAGTCTCACGTTTTTTTAATAATATTCATATACATATTATAGAAACCTGGCTTCTCCGTATAATTTGGATATTTAACTTGATATTGACTGGATGATCCTCTATCAATCATTGCCGTTGGTGGTGTCCTTGGTCATGTTTGTTTACCTAGGCAGTAGAAAATTAAATAGAGTATATTTTACCGTTTCTTTTAAGTGTAGTGTAGGGTTGCCTCTATCTTCATGCAACTTGCTTCTCTCACTATTTTTACAAATTTTGAATTGTATTTCAAAAGTCATAGCAAGTTTAGTGAGAGCAAGGAAAAACAAAGGAGTGGTATTTTATGGCACGAGGGCTGTATTCAATTAGGTTAAAGCGCTATAAAAATAGTTGAATGTGCCAATGCAATAATGTCCTTAAAACAGTTCCTAATATATCTTGATCCCTGTGCATCTTGCCACATAGGCAAGGGAAGCTTTTGGATGAACATCAGGAATTCGAAACCAATTTGTAAGGACCCAATCTTGAAAGTCGAATAATATAGTCTTCAAGAGACCGAGGAGCCGATAAAAACACTTAATTGATCGAAAAAAACCCGATGATTGAATAATCTCACGAAACCTGCGTGGCTACCAAAACAAATCAGACAAAACTGAAAATTAGAGAAACGCTACTAGGAAACCTTCAAGACAAAATTATTCGACTATGAACAGCTTCTTTGATGCCCATCAAAGGCCTCCTTGAACATATATTTGAAGAAGCAAAGGGATCAAGGGATGTTAGGAAGTTAGTTTTACTTGGAGGCAAAATTGAAGCGAAGTTGGAATACTCAAGGTTAGTGTCCTTCATGCAACTATCTCGCACGGGTATGACAGGAATGGTTCACACACGCCCATCCCTTAGCGTTACTTGGAAACCTTGAAGAAACAACATTCGACTAAGAACAGCTTCTTGTTTGGAATTCCCGATGCTCATCCAAAGACCACCTTGAACATGTATTATTAAGCTGAATCAAAGGGATCAAGGGATGTCATGAAGTTCGTTTTACTTGGATGCAAAATTGAAGCGAAGTTGGAATACTCAAGGATATTGTCCTTCATGCAAATATTTCGCACGGGAATGGTTCGCACACGCCCATTACTTAAGACCATATCGGGAGAAGAAATACAGTCATAAGCTTATTATTGCAGTGATTCCAATGAACTGCCCCATTCGGGTAATAATATAGACATCTAACTGTATTGAATTCAAAAAATCTCTTTCAACCGCGGTCATCACCCCGAGCATAAAAGTCGTATTACTTGCTCAGTTAAATAGACCCGCAGTATAATTTAAATTTAGCACCCTGATGAATGAGAGATATTTCATTAGTTTCAGTACTAATATTATTTTAGATATGCGCAATTATAATGATCGTATCAAATGTGCATATTTCACATCTCACATCTCAATTTCGTGTTCTTTACGGGTAAAATATACTCAATCAAAACGTTTAGAACTACGTGCCTAAATGTAAGAAAACTTCAATCGCGTAATTTAATCATTTTGAATCTTATGACAATAAAGAAACACGCGATGAAATTTAACACAATTAGTGGAACCAATATTTGACGACCCATTCAGCGATCTGCTCATTCGGAAAATCGTAAATATCATCAAATTTCTGCTCTCTTTTTTGGCACCCTTGTTTGCCGCACAGATGTGCTAACGTATGCTGCTAGTGTTAGTGGTTAGGCTGACAACCGTGTATAAATAAATAAATAAATACCAAATAAGGTATTTTACGTAAAACTGTATTATCTCTACTTAAAGCCTTAATGTACGATTTCCGGCAAATTTTAATTTTGTTATTCTCTATTCAAAATCTTGAAATAATATTAGTAATAACTACCGGGAAGGGTTGCTATCCATTTAAAGTTGAAATAACATGGTAAAGTAAAAGAAACCCCACTTGTTATTTTGGCCATTTAACATGCAGTTTTATGGGAGGACATATTATCATAATTTTTAAATTATGATAATATGTCAAACTTTGCTCTGTTGACTTACAAAGACAACAAATTTGGCCGATTCCATTTAGGTGCAAGTTGGTACATGTGTAAACATTACAAATATGCAAAAAAGTCAGGTTTGAAAATAATTAACCAATTTCATATTATAAGATCGTACATTATGGCTTTAAGTACAAATATTGTGACTTAAGATCTGTCACCTCATTTATATTTTGATTTTTGTCCATAGAAAAGTGATTTTAGTTTTGAGCGCAAACTGCGTGATGCGTGACTGACTCGAGATCAAAAGGAGTTTTCAATTCACATCGTGCATCATTACCTGCATAATTTGACCTGAAACATATACATTGACCCTTGGTCACGTAGAAAGTTTTTCTTGTCGATTGGTGGCGCACTGTAAAGTAGTCTCAATTTTCGAAAGTCGAACCATACAAAACCTTTCTAATACGCATAAGCGTCATTTGTTTACTATTTTTGTCGACGTATCCTGCTGAAAATAGACGTATCCTTTATTATTACCTACGCTAATAATTATTGTATGTTCTCGCGGAATCTCGCCTTTAAAATATCTATATTTAAGAAGAGATTATCGTAGTGAGACAAACAAACATAACCTTCACACTTCATATGTTGAGACAATTTAGTTTCAATATTGTCCTGTCGAAAATGTAGACACCGTTATACAACACATTTGATTACAATCCTTACAATGTCCAACTTCCAGACATATTTGAATATGAAAACTCCCGCGTTACACGGATATCGATCTTTCAGAAAGAAAATTTATTGATAGCTGATTATGAAAACAGTGATATCTTCCATCTATTACTTGGAATTGACCTCAAGGGCTTAGAAACACATTATACAGAGAGATGTAGAGTGAGTAAAAAAGGAGAGAATGAGCTGTTGTTCTTAATAGCATACATGATACCAAAAAATCTGACAGAAGTTTGTCTGTCATAAATCATAAAAGTTCAAAACTTGTTAAGTGTGCTGAGGCTTGTGGATCAACGTCTAGGCGTTGTGCCTGTGCGTAGCGCACTATAAATCACTGCGCTTTTTTTAAACGGTATTTTGTAGATAACCACGAAACTCGTTTTTTACGTAATCTGTTTATAGAAAATCACCATTAAAATCCTTTTTCAAGGCAATTTTGTTTTAAATCTGGGTAATTCAACGGAAAAAATCCAAGAATTTTGGAAAATGTTGTGGTTACGTAGATTTCTGTATTTCATATAATTTAAAATAAATTATTTGCTTATTGACGTCTGTCTTGCTGAAAATAATCTAGACCACCGGGAATAAATACTCCAGAATCTAGAGCTTTTTATGGATGGTTATATCATATCCAGTAGTAAAAGATAATTTAACACGTGTTTTTAATGATGTTTCTCTAATAATCTAACAGTATTATCAGACTGGAGCTACCGTTAACCCATAACACTATTTCATACCGCGTATAATTATGTAATTCCTTATTGGGAATATTGTCACCACTCCTCCAGATCTAATAGCTGCTACACCTAGGTTTTATTATTATTGACCCAGTGGGCACACAGGTCAGTTTCTGACGTTGTATCAACGTTGATACAACGTCGAAATCCTAACCTGTGCCCACTGGGTGAGGTATATGACTCGGAGAATAGCAGGTAGGGCAACTACTTGATTATACTTCTACATGTTCATACTACATAATCTTAGAAAATTAGAATTGGTCGCTTTTTTTAAATCACATTTTTGTTACTAAAATGGGGGTTATAGCGCCCTCAACGGGCACTCTCTCCATAAGGCTAGATGTAAAGACCAGTTATAAAAAAAAAAAAAACGGCCCTAAAATAAAAACTCACCATTCATTTTTCCTCAAATTGTGCATATGATGTAGATTTAACATCTGGAATGTAATGCAAGTGGTGTCGTTGCTGCTCTTCTAAATTCATATTTTAAATGTCCGCCCCACACTAGGGTGGGTAGTTTTGTCCGATATTACTATAACTATCCCATTCAATGATAAGTCAGGGCGCAAATTTGAGTAAAACAACATTTTGAAAGTATTTGAAGACGGAAAAAAATATTCAACGACGGAAACGTTTACAATATAATCACAAAGTTGAACAAAATAGACAATTTTGCTGCACAGCAATCTCATGTTGTTCCGCCTTTGCATAAAATGTATAGGAAGACCACTCGCTATGTAGAAGGTCACTTCGAGACTTACTGTCTATAAGCTGTTATGGCAGCGCAGAGGTGGTCACGTGCGTATTTATAAAACTATACTGATTATATAACATCTTTGACCAATTCGCTATAGCAGTAGTGATGTAACAGGATTAATTACCATAGCGATAGGTGAAAACAACATTTGAATGTATTGCCCTGCACTAGACGTATGCTGTAACTCTACATATCATCAAAGAATAGGCATAAGTCCATGTACGTTTCACTTGCAACTGCACGATAGGTGTCTTTGAAAAGAGCGGTATTGTATTCAATCTATGATTGCACACATACACAGATATGACAGGTGATGAATGCAGCCTACTTGTAGTACAGGGCAATACATTCAAAAATTGTTTTCACCTATCGATGTTTCTACGGCGAATACGTAGTAATCTCTACAGACTACAAAGGCCAATGAGCTGTGGTAAGGGCTACAAGTCTGATGAAATTGATAGATTACCATTGAAACGTCACTGTAAACGTGAGTAACGTTTCCATCTTGTACTACTGAATAAAGAGCCTTCCAAATTATGTATCAAGAACAATCCAGGTGAACTTAGGTACAGAATTACTTCTTTTATTTTCTTTTTGTACTTAGACTCAATGCATTAAAAGGTTAGTTTTAATTGTTTATTTCTTTGTTTATTTTACATGCTTGTCCCGAAGGAGAATCGGGTAAGAGGCCTATTACTGTTGGCTTGGTCAAGAGAAACAATGAGGAAATAGCTCTTGTTTCACTTGAACCGCTAGGATCTGCGGCTTTTAGTATTGCGTCATTGTTTTCACCTTCGTATTATATTTTTGTTCCTTTCTGCAAGCTATTTCATGTTGTGAGACCGTCTGTTTAATAATTTTACTTCAAGGTTTTATAGCGTAGCTTTAACGGCAATATAACATTGTAGCAGGTGCTTTCTTTATTTTTCTAAAATGCTTGAGCTGCGTCACATAGAGTAAGATGGATATTTTGAAAATTAAATTTCTCAATGTTATTCTTATCAATTATATTTCTGTATTCAGCGTTAAGTAAGTAACAAAATATGTTGATGGATCTGAAGTTTCTTCCTTGTACAAATTTGTCTTTTTACTGCAATCTGTGAGTATTTCTTCTATGATATGTAACTGTAAACCTACATTGTACATGCTTGATATCGCATTTTTACAACTTTTTGTTATTGCTTTTAATTCATCCTCCTGGGTCTTACATCAGTGCCATTTGTCAGGCAACGTAGATTGGCTAAACGCATGTAGCTACGCAGTGTTTAAGTGTTCTAATGTGTTTCAATTTCATAATAATTGTCTCGGCGTCATTTAATTTGCATATCTGTATAATTAATGAGCTATTATATATACATAAATGGTAATGCTAATTAGGTACACAAAATAGAGCGGCTAACATAAATCATGAGGATCACTTAACAGAGCTTTAATCCAATACGATATGCTGTGAAATAAAAATGCTAAGAACATTTATACATTTTTAAGCTAAGTTTTAGCTAAAAATTGATATTTAAAATTAACTTCTTATGAAAACCGAAACCGTATTGTCCGGTGTGCTTCATACAAAAAGCATATATTGATCAGTGTACTCTGCCCTACTCAATTAATCTGTTTAAAATACGCTTAGAGCATTTTCGAAATACCTATCTATCCACCAGGTGATCCACCTTATGTAAGAAAGGTCTTTAAAAGGCATCTTAAAAGATGCCTTTTAAAGACCTGAAGTGACGCCCCTTTATTGCTTTATTTTGTATGCGTTGGACTTTCTTGAGTTGAGCTTCGGTGATTCCAGCAAGCAGCGAGTTTCCATAGTGATACTGTTATATTCTACATTGCAATTCTATGAAGGACCCTGTTATACCTACATCATGCCTATAATTCTGTATGGATGTGACTCTCAATTGGTTATCTAAACCAAATTACCGATTCACTTCTTTGACAGCTTAATTGCCAATTGCCTACTCATAATAACATTAAACGCGTAGAGTACCAAAACCCGACAGTGAGATCTAGCAAAGGCCCCTGACCAAGACCATCCAAGAAAATCAAATAAGATGCACTGGCCACATACATACTACGTCTCCCTAAGAATAAACCACTTAAGCTATGCCTTATATCAACCCACCCCGCAGGGCTATCGTAACAGCGATCGGCAACGTATTGTACACGCAGAGTACAATATAGTAAAGCTTATCTTTGAGGATGTCTCGCTTTCACCTCAAGAGATCGGAGATGGCTTAAGGTAGAGCTCCCTTAAGTAAACTTGCGTCCGACTCTCCGAAGCCGACCGATAGATTGAACAACGACGTACATTTATTTTCATTTAATCTGTACCTCTTGTATACCCTTTTAGCACAACCATCAACATTTAGAAGTTGTTTTATTTTGACATTTTCTGTACCTTAATTCCTTCCCCACATGCACCTAAAAACCGGTTTTGTGGTAACTTTATCCTATATTACGCTCAGACGGTTATTTATTTACTACAAGTGTTTTACTTACTATAATCTGTTTAGAATCTTAACAATAAGTAATCTAAAACTGATGTTATTATTAGTGTAGGAAGCAACAATGCCGTTTAAAGCCAAGTGCTACAGGCATTGAAATTTATGTCCTGTTTTCAGTATTTTGACAATCTATATAGTATGGCTAAACACCACAATGCGCAAGGTATCTAGAAGAATAGTAGCATCAATCAATAGGCATTAATTTGTCTACTTTATGTTTAATTGCATTAGACACACGTCTTCCACGGTTTCGGATTAGCTTCGAGAAGGGTTATCAAAATAACGTTGAGGGTTTGGCTGTTTTTTTTTTTTTATACACTCTCTATTTAAATAGGGCATAAGAATCTTTTAAAGCTGTTCAAATAACCCAGAGGGACTCAATCGGAGTTGTTTGCAGTTTGTTGTGTTGAATCATGACGTTGTAATCGTGAATAAACCATGATGATCTAACGTTGATGCGAGGCGTTACACACCGACATCGCCCGGTTAATAATTACATTATACAGCAGAGACACTGAAATGAATACCCGGGATCGATACACGTGAATGTGCTATTCACGATTTGATATTCAGACGATAAATCTTTGGATACCGGGATAGAAAATTATGAATATCTCCCGTAATTTATTTAGTCTAAAGAAGCCAGATTTTGTTCCTTGCACTTGCACTTGAATATATGATTAATTGACGAGCATTGTAGTTTTTTTTTTGTTTCTTGTTTGTTTGTTTGTTGTTTTTAATTTTATTATTTGCTGTTGAATTTTCTGTTTGGTAACTTTTCTGTTAAAGGGATGGCTACCTCTGGCCTTACTGGCCTTTCGGCCATCTCCTCCATGATTCTTTGATGGTATTTTAATGCGTATTTTGTATTTCTATGTGAATTGTGGAAATAAATAAATGAATGAATGAAAAAAAAATATATGTGTTGAACGGATATGATAGTCGTTAGCTTGCGTCTTGAGAAAGAACCGTGCGTCTTGAACTCAAAAACTGACAAAAATTCTGATTTTATATGTGCCGAACTATAGCGCAGCGTAGGCTAGCTGCACTCACTCGTGGAAGCAGTGTAAAAGCAGATGACCATTGACCTCATCATGGCGTATACATGCACTCACACACAGAGAGGTCAATTACCAGGCTATTGTCAGTAGCCTTAGTCGGATGTCCCTCGGCTTATTATGCGTCTCAAAGGTCGTAACAAAATGGCCATGCGTGGCTGTGGATTCAACCTACCATGGCGATTTCTGCCAAGAAGATATCGGGGCGATGACACTGTGCGTTATTCTATCCTTTTTGTGATATCTAAATTTCCAAATACCTCGTGTCTTATTTCGATTTGAACTTCCAACTCACTCACTCGATCCAATGATCGTTCAATCAATCAATCAATCAATCAATTAATCGATCAATCAAGCAATCATTCAATCACGTACTCAGTGTAATGGGTCGTGTTCGTATCGTTTTGGTATCATTAAAATCCTACCATCCTTGGTCCTACTGAGCATCTCAACTGTTTGGTTTCTGTACTTCATGACATCCCATCCAACCAATCAGAAGAAATAATCTGCCTTCAGAAACGAATACGGAAAAGGGTTAGTCACGCTCGAGCTAGTCAATAGGACTAGTCAATCAAACACGGGAAGTAACAATAGAGATAAGTGACACTGACGAAAAAGATTAGACGACCGAAGCGTCCGCACGTCCTGATTAGATGTCCATTGTTTCGTATCATGTTATCCTATAAATAGGTCAATCAAATTAAGGAAAATCAGGGCTAAACACACCAATAATTGCAACAGAAACCATTTAATCACCATTCTTTTCAGAAAAGTACATTAAAGAAAATATCAAAAGTCCACAAAAGTCCAAGTAGTGGAACAGTGCCTAATTTGCATAAATACAAAATGGCCGCTCATGCAGGGGTGAAATTTCGTCATAAGGATTCAGAAAAGTATAGTTTGACCAGTCTCCGACATCCAGTTCTTGAGTTATAGGCAAAAAGGTCAAAGATCAAATTTTGGGTTCCACATACAATGGAAATATGTTCAAATTTTTAATCCAAGTGGTCTCAAATTGTTCCTTTGGCAAAACTAAATCAAAACGAGAAAAGGTGCATTGTTTTTGGAAGTTTTGTTACATAGGTAACATCAAAAAATAGGTCAAGGTCACGGAACTACGCAGTATTAAACGATGCGCACATCGTTACTGCCCATCGAACTGCGCAGTAACGATGTCTTGTACCCTGCAAACCAGGCCTGCGATATTAAAATCGGACCTGCAACTGCGAGGCAGTCGCACGCAATGTTTCTTCAGTGAGCACTATATTAGAGCTATATACTCTGGGTATAGCAGGCGTTGCTGACCTCTTTTGCGCTGGCCCTGGGTAGGCACAGATCTTAAAGCCATATTATAACATTTTCAAACAAAATAGATTAGCTTTTCTTTGCCATAAAATGTTAGCTTTTACTGTCAGATATATCCCCTTTTATTTTTTTTTTTTTTTACTACGGCAAAGCAAAGAAAATTGGAATTTACTACCAGCACATATGTCGCCAATACGTACCACTCCTTCGGTCATGTTGTGGTACGACCCTTTGTTGTGTATATCACCGTCCCGCACGCCGTGTACGTACTGTGTGTTATGAACATCGTGTATGCGTTCGACTAATAATTCCATCGTAATAATAAAGCGCCGGTTCCGGCGTTTTATTCAAAATCTCGGATTTTGACAAAACTACAGCACCTAGAGTCTTGATTTTTGCAGGGTATATTGTCTAGTTTAATAAAGTACAATTTAATCGTGTAAAAAAAGGAATTTTAAAAATTCAGTGAGGGCGTCTTCCTCAGCAAATGTTATAATATGGCTTTAAGTGATTCATCCTGAGGGAGGCGAAATATATGGCCAATCCATCTCATTTCCCTCGCTGGGATGGTCGTGGTTAGTGGTCTTTACTGAACAGCTCACTTTTGGGTACTGTATGTCTATTCGTTTAATGCCATGTGTGGACAGTTGGCAAGGAGGCTGTCGATAGTCTCTCAGGGCTTTGGTGGGACTGTAACCCAAGTTTCTCAACCGTACTAGGTACTACTGTTATGCAGGCTGTCTTAAAGATTTTAACTTTCAATGCACTGAGAGCACTGTGTGTCTTCCAGATCTTTTCCAATTTTCAGAGAACTCCCCATGTAGGAGCTATTAAATGTAAATATCTGTAAATTTGACAGAACATGTTTAAACGTGTATGTTTATGACCATTTTAAAAAACCGGGAATTTGATATTTTGAGCACAGAAGATCTGTTATATTACAGTCATGGACAAAAGTTTGGAATATTTTTATCTTTTTACATAGCCATGTTTTTAAGTGCAGGTTTCTTACCATCAATGACCCGTCAGCCGTAAACCTTGGTAAACCGTGGTAAACCTGGGCGAGAGAATGCCACGTCGCGTACGTGACCTTGAGCTGGCAAGGAGTGGACACACCAAACACTGAGTTGTGTTTTCGCAAACAGGAGACTTATCTGACCATGTCACAGTGAGAGCTTAAGTTTTTGTTTAAACAATAAAGTTTGCTAAGTGTCTTTAATCTCATTTTGTGATACAATGAGACCGCCAAATTATTTTGATTAATTGACAAACTGTGTGATGTAAACATCATCAAAGGATATTTGTACCTTTCAATTAAATTCAACTAAGCACTACTCCAGAACAATATATATGTTCTAATATGATTAAAAACTGTATTTGATACAAAAATAAAAATATTCCAAACTTTTGTCCATGGATGTATCTACGCAGGGTGTTAACGTTAAAGCAGAAATCAATCAAATAAGATTTAAGAAGAGGGTAAATTAAAAGCTTTAAAAAAAGAGTAACAATAAAAGAAGTATTGACAGAGAGGAAGAGACAAAAGAAAGAAAATATGAAAACAGGAGAAGAGTGGATAAACAGAATACAAAATAATGTTAAAGAAATAGTAATCAGTGCCATACAACATGAACAAAGTATGATATTGAAATTGAAAGCAGAACTGATAGCATCAAGAAATGATAAGATTTTATCAAAATAAACGTGTACAAGTCGAGAACATTTTGTTGCCCGCTTGTCTAGACTAACAATGATGGGATTTAAAGAAAATAGATATAAAAATCCAATCATCACACTTTTTTATTATTCTTTGGATACATTGGCATTGACAGATCGAAAAGCCACAGAAATAATATCGCTTATACATATTATGGAAATCACGTGGGTGAGAACGTGTGTGTGATTTTTGTGTGTGATGCTTTCAAAATTTGAGTTGTCAAAATCTAACAATAAATACCTAAAGGGTACATGACATCAAGATTAAGGTATGGCAAAATGCAAATCAGAAAATTGGTGCATTGCAAATATTACTGTGCGTGTTGATCGAAAAATATGTTGTACATAGAAACATCGCCAATACAGTACAAACTTGGTGCACAGCCACGCTATATTGGATACATTGAAGGTTACCTTATTGCAGGCAGTCGATACAATTGATTTAAAGTGATTACAGGTTCTGACTCGGGATCAATGGAACAGAATCAGTGACAGGATAATATCTTACACTTGAGTGATGATGGTATATCCTGCTGCAATAATTGATATACGATATGTTATACTTTTAGAATAACGTTTGATGATGAAAGACTACCGATGAATTGAATAGAAATAATGAAAATGTTTGTAATTAATCCACAGAATCTCAAAGTTCTGAATATGACCTACAGTCAATGGCGATGAAATACAATACATGTAAATATCAAAATAAAAATTTATGAAAAGTTTTTTCTGCTCATAATATTAAAGGTTGATAGTTTCATTTGAACAAACTTCCCGTCTTGCAGCCTGTCAGTAATAACGCTGGTATTACCTTTCAGAATCAAATTGTTGCCAAACGTTTTGCATGTCAATCATACTGTTTTCGATATTTCTGGTTGAATATGTTTCTGGAATAATAGGCGTTGAACGTAGAATATCTACCAGCCTGCAATGTCAAATTTTAGTCCGGGAGCCATGTCTGTAACACCAACTCAATCAAAACAGTGCTGTAAAACTTCTAGCCATGATAAATTTATATAACCATTACGGGATTCAAAAATTAGAGTATTAATACAATGCATTTATTGGGGATATATGTAGTAACCTTGTTTCGTGTGCAAACCTCAGGCACATTCTACGCAGCTCTTTGCTAAAGTGTTCAAGATACCATTTCCGTGTCGCTTTCGTAGTCTCGCGCCATATTCAGACTTGTTTCGTTTGTAGAAATTAGTAGTCATGTTTCTGTAATATGTGGGACTAGATGTCGTAACCCCAGGGTCGTAACATTCTCAGAAAGTATAAAGCATTAAAGCTTTAATGATTATGCATATCTCTTGTTTCCCTATGTTGGCAGCCACTGGGCGTTCCGTATAATTGGTCCATGCTCGTTGCACATGCGCTCATATCACAAATTATACGTACTTTTCATTAGCTGTATTATTAGCCCTATTTCGAAGAGGTCTTTGAGAGTATAATTATGTTGCTAATATTACAAACAGATACGTTACCATTTAGCCCCCCTTTTTTTTCGATACATCAAGCACACTTCAGGGTTTTATTTTATATGTGGTATATAAAAAAACAATAGTTTTAAAATAAAAATACCCGGGTCTATTGATGAAAAAAAATTGCTAGTGTTACGCTCATGTCGCATTGGGGAACAATGCCGCGGTAAATGAAGCCGAATACCATACAGACTTCAGTACGGTTGGTGATGACTGATCAGGTATGAGATATAGGTCAGTTAGCTTGTATACCTATCAAAAACTGCACGATTAAGAAAAAGGCGTGAAAAGGCTGAACAGATACACCTGATACGTTACAAGTAATCTTGCTAAAAAATCAGGTATTGTTAAAAATCACCTATGCAATGCTCCGTGAAGCTATTAAGGTTTACCATTCTGAATGATTTTAATGAATTCTACGTAGTTGTTATTGTTTCATTTCTGAGACCAAACTTGAAATCTTTATCGGAGAATGCGACCGTAGTGAAATGTTCTTGACCAATTGGTGAAAAAGAATTTGCGACAGTTTTGCCAAAAGAGATTATCGACGTGACATATCCTCAGAGATTTACCGCTCAAAGTACCTTTGACACCGGGGCAATTTAATCAAACCACAAGGCTAGATAACACGACTCCAAATATTCGGATCTGAGCACGTAATGAAACATGTTCTACTTCGACGATTCTAAGTCAGTATATTTGAGTAAAATGTTCGTATGGCAGCAGTCAATTATACAAAACATTGCACTCAAACACTACTCTTGGCGTCTTGGGACTTCATGTAAATCAATATACAAGTTCTGTTTGGGGCATATTCAGAGCAACGACTCTTAATCATTGTCTCCCCTTCTATCTATAGCTAACAAAATTGTGATTTCATTAACCCTCAGATCTGGCACAGTTGTACTTCTAAAATCTTGATATTAGCTCCCATGGTTGTCCTTGATTCTTGTAAGCATTTTTGTGATTCTGGCAACGAGTAACGGATTGGTATTGATGCAAACGCCAAGTGATCTATAGCTGAATACTTTTGCACTTTAGTTTCAGTGCCGGAAAAGTGTATAATAAGCCTCAGAAGCAGAATTTCAATATTATTGATTGGTATAAAATGCAATAGATTTGGGTGATTTTATTATATTATATTTGACTCCTAGTGTAATGTCACGTTTTTGATTACCAACCATGGTTTCGTTTATCGCTTGCCCTAAGATTTAGCATCTGTTGGGACAGTGTGATTTTCCGTGGACCTTATTATCCTTTGGGAGCGATTTTAAGGTGTTTTCTTGAATCAATTTGTCGATCGTAAGTCTTTGTGAAATGGGCCTCTATAATTCCCCAACAATGACAAATTCACGACAGAAACAAACGCATTGTTTCATGATTTGTAAACAGTACCAAACCCTGTGAACCCTGAATGTTGTATGAAAGAATGTAGTATGTTCACATTGTGCACTATTATAGCTAATGTATTGATGTCTTCTGATAAAGCAAACGTAATTGTCTTAAGTGATGCGAAGGCCCTGTTAACGTATGGTAATTAATACTAAATGATGAATTGTGTGCGAGTAAAACATACCAATAATACATACTTTTACTGCATGTCTTGATGATGTCCTTCTCCGCCTACCCTTTTTCATGATGATTGATGTTAAGTTATTCCAGGTTCTGTTGAGAATCAATGGAATATGATCAGTAACAAGTTATTACATCTTTGGACGATGACGGCGTCTTTTTAATAATTATATATAATAAATAGAATTAAAAAGATCCAAATCAACAACAAATTAAAAACAAATTATTGATTAATGAGACAAGGAGAGGAAATAAGGAAAATTGTGACAAATTTGCAATAAATCCACACCATCTCAAAGTTCTGAAAGTATAAAATCTTAAGGTCAGGCAATGACAATGGCATAGAATGTGCTCGTAATATAAAAAGCAGTGAAAAGATTTTCCTGCCCCAATAATATTAAAGGTTGACAGTTTCATTTTAACATACTTCCCGTCTTTAGCCTGCCAGTAACTGTGGTGTTACTGTTCAGATATCAAATTGTTGCCAAAGGTTTTACAGGTCAATTTCACTGTTTTCAATACATTTGGTTGAATATATTTCTGGAACAAATAAGTGTTGAACGCAGAATATCACCCACTCAAGAGACGTTAAACTTCTAGCTATGTTAATTTGATATTATATTACAGGATTCAGCATTAATACAATAAATATCTTGGGGCTTCTGTACTAAAACTTGTTCCATGGCATTTCATGTGCAAACCGCAGTGAAATGTTCTTGACCAATGGGTGAAAAAGAATTGCTGAGAGTATTGCGAAGAGAGATTATCCATGTGCTATAGCCTCAGGGATTCACCGTTCGAGGTACCTTTAACACCAGGGATAGGATGTAATCAAACCACAAAGCTAGATAACACGACTCCAAAATATTCGGATCTGAACACGTAATGAAACACGTTCTACTTCGTCGATTCTAAGTCAGTATATTTGAGTAAAATTGAGGTTCATGTTCGGATAGCAGCGGTCAATTATACGAAACATTGCACGCAAACGTCTTGGGACTTCAAGTAAATCAATACGCAACTTCTGTTTGGGACTTGCATAATATTCGAAGCAACGACTCTTAATCTACTGCTCAATGTATGTAGCAAAATTGTGATTTCATTGAACCTCAGATCTGGCGCAGCAACCTTTTTACTTCGTCGGATTACCCTTGATATCAGCCCATGCTTGGCCTTGATTCCTGAGCATAGCTTTAAGAAAGGAACCCTGTGTGCATTTTAATCCTGCCACGAGTAACGAAAATCATTATCAAATTGGTGATGATTCAAACGTTCGTATGTCGTAAACTGATGCCAAATGATATATCGGTGAATAGTTTTGTACTTTAGTTCTAAGTGCCGGAAAATTGTATAAGCCTCAGAAATACAATTTTACATTTGTGTCGCCACTTTCTTTGCCTTCTTGGTGAATTGAATTGGCGTGTTACCCAAGAAGCTACGGGTTATTGAATGATTACGGACCTCTCTCGTCTAGGTGAAGGCGTTTGTTATGGTGTTGACATGGAAGACATTAGTCTCCATTATAGGCCTACTAAACATTGCACTCAAACACTACTTTTGGCTTCTTGGGATGTAAATCACAATAAATTGCAATGAAGGTCGTATTCGAAGCTACAATTCTTAATCATGGTCTGCTACTCAATGTAGCACACATATTGTGATTTGATAGCACAAACCCAGACCTGACCCAGTTGTATTACTGATGAAATCTTCGGATTATCCTTGATACTTGAATCCCATGGTTGCCCTTTGTTCTGAGGAAAGGAATCTTATATTAAAGCATTCCGAATTCCATTCTCCAATTGATAATGATTCAAATGATCTGTTGCTAAGTACCTTTGCACTTTATTTTTTTTACGTGCCGGAAAAGTGTATAATAAGCCCCAGAAGCACAATTTCACGTTTATAAATTGATAGAAAATGTAGTAGATTACTATCGTGTGGGTGAACGTCTGATACATTATAGCTGATTTTAGTGCAGCCTAATTTGAGTGACGTTAACAAGAACAAGTTAAGTGTGATCTTGTAATGTTACAAAGGGCATTATTTGTTGAAGAATTTATCATAATTTATCCTGTTTCTCTTTTTTTTTTAATTACCAACCATTGTTTCGTCTCTTGCCCTAAGATGAAACATTTGTCACTAAATGATGCTACTGAGTGTGATTATGTTTGGAACTTTCCTTTTCCTGTGGAATGATCTCAAGTTTTTTGAAGCAACTTAAAGTCGATCGTAAGTCTTTGTGAACATGGCGAAGTGGCCTCGAGTCTCTTACAATGGTAAACTCGTGAGAGAAGCAAACGCATTGTCTCATGATTTGTATGCATTGCCGAACCCTATGAACCCTGAATGTCGTATGAAAGGATGCAAGATGTTCACATTGTGTACTAGTATAGCCAATGTATTGATGTCTTGTGTTAATACAAAATGCAATTCTTAAGTAATGCGAAGGCCCAGTTAACATGGTTAACCTATGGTAATTAACGATGAATTGTGTGCGAATAAAACATAGTAAGAGTGACCTCAAGGTTGAACACGGGCTGCAACTGTTATTTAAAAGATATTTCATAACAGAGCACACGAATCATGTTATCAGCTGTAGTAGACAAAGTAACGCAGCAGGATGTAACAAAAAATTAGACTTGTGTTCACTAAGCCTTTTCTCAATCTTCCTGGCAAACTCGCCGATATAACTCGCGTCACAATCAGCACAGTCGATTTGATACACAATCCCAGATTGTTTAATTGGTTCTGTCTTGTCTTTAGGGGCTACAAGCGCACTCCTCAGTGTATTTTGAGGTTTGAAGGTGGATGAAACACCCGCAGCCCTGAACGGTCTGCGTAGCTTCTCAGAAAGACAGTTCTTCTCAGAACCGAGACACAGAAACAGCCAACAAAGGATTTGTCACCCTACCTTACATAGAAGGTCTTTCTGAGAAGCTACGCAGAGCGTTCAGGACTGCGGGAGTTTCAACCATCTTCAAACCTCAAAATACACTGAGGAGTGCGCTTGTAGCCCCTAAAGACAAGACAGAACCCATTAAACAATCTGGGATTGTGTATCAAATCGACTGTGTTGATTGTGACGCGAGTTATATCGGCGAGTCTGCCAGGAAGCTTGAGAAAAGGCTTAGAGAACACAAGTCTACTGCTGGCAGCTCTAAATCAGCGGTCAGAGAACATGTAGTGAGATCTAAAGGTCACCAGATTGATTGGAAAAACGTCAAGGTGCTCGAACGGGAGCAAAAAGAATTTTCCCGGAGAGTGTATGTGATATTATATTTCTTTGTGATATTACATCACCAATTTTAATATGCCTTGTATTTTGATGGACGATCATACTCTACTCTATATAGCAATAACGACAAAAAGTACAATAGTTGCCACACTTTCACAACATGTTGGAGCTCTTCACGGCCGCTCTGCTGTTCAGATAAATTAGTATAACTATGTTACTCTATATAATTATGTATGGTGAGAAGTACAAAGTTTCCTCTTTCTCCTTCCCTTTTCCATTCCCCTAGATCAATGTTGGGGAGACTGGAAAGCATAATGTCAAAAGTGTATTTAATCAACATTGAATTGGGAGAGAAGATTGGCGATTTAAATTTAGTATGCTAGAGTGCGGCTCCATCATTTTCCTTGAGTGTATGTCCAAAAGATAAGTGGAGATCGAGAGGCCTGGATCACGAATTGCGTAACGCCTTTTACCCCGACAGTATTTATGACAGTATACAGTACCTATTTTATAATATCGAGTCTGTGTTGATATTTGCAACATTTTGCAGGGTTTGCGGCAGTATTTTGATATAAAATTCGATCGATTGAGCCCAAATTTTTTGGTAGAGCTGTAAGTTTCAAAATATTGGACGAGACATAGTTCAATAAGTTAAAACGCAACGCAAGCCAAATAGATATTGGGAGTAAAGCATCTTTAAGGGTAGACGAGGTATTGTTGGTCGAAGCAACCTAAAAATCAATTTTCATTATCTAGATCAATATATTATTAAAATTAACACCTTGATGTTTTGCAAAAGTTCATTTTACAAATCGTATACTTTGCAAACTTGCTTAATTTATTGTTGTTAATTAGTTATGTACGTTTTACAAAAGTGTTGTTGTTTCAGCCCTCTTCACAACGTAACTCAAGAACCGCAGTATCTATAAAAGTATATCTGTGATATTTTAATTCTTCTACGCGCTCGCTATGAATTGAGCAATGCAATTTTTGCCAAAGCTCACTACCATTCATAAGATGCTGTGAACTACCAAATCACAACAGTTTAAAATAATTAATAACCTTAATATCTTATCATTATTATGTTTCGGATCCAGTATTTTCACACACTTCATTAAAACATAATAAGGAAATATATCGTCCCCATAGATTTCCACAAAACGAGCACACGTATTCTACGTTACTCAATTTTAAGTCTTTTGGCAACAATTTGAACATAGCAAATCGATTGCTGATATGAACAGAGAATACAACACACATACTCATTTTACAATGGTAAAGTATTTGCTTAACCCGTATAGATTTACGGTAAACAAGATACTTTCTTGTCTTTGATAGAGGTGCATTCGAGGCTTTTGAATACAATCAATAAACTAATAACGGTACGAACAAGTAACAGATTACGTGCAAATTAAATACAAATCAATAAACTAATAACGGTACGAACATGTAATAAATTACGCGCAAAATTGAAAAAGAAATGTTTTAGAAGGATAACAAAAATTAATGCACAACATGAAACAAACGCGCAGGTGTACTTAACAGAGATACGAAGATGTAAACCGCAACTGCACTTTCTAATTAATTTTTGAAAAGAAAAAGTGAATGATTTAATAAGACGTCTGATGAATGTATAGCCTACTTTAAACAACAACTGTAATCAAAGCTGGATTGGTGCTTGTAAACTCTGGTGAACTTAAAATTGTATTGCTTAAGGGAAATGGAATCGTGTATTTTGTTTATGAAATCCAAAGATGAATGATGATATCGCAATCGCTAGGCCGAGCGAGCGTCGTTGCCCAATGAATTTGAGCGTTCTTTATAAAGCTGAAAAAGGTCTGCCCCAGACGTCAATCTTTTATCGCTAGCGACAAGAAATGCTCCGCTCGCGTATTGATATTGCAATAATTTGTAACTCTTTCAAAAAAATTCAAGGTTCGATCCGTTGCTTTGGAGATGGATGGGGAAGTGGGGTGTTTGGTGGGTGGGTGGGTGGGGGTGTGTTTGTTTCGGTATGCGTTGGGGTGTGTGCGTTTGTGCAAGTCAATTAAATAATTTGAATTAAAAGAATTTCTCAAATTTTTGTTTAAATCAAATTGGCATTGTGCAAATTGGGTTAAAATGTGTTTGGTTGCTCTAATTGATTAAACTTATAATCAAATTTATATTGTATCATTTGGATTGGTTAATAATTTGAGGCTCGTATATCCTCCAAATAACTAGGTTACAAGTCCTTTAAATCATCGAGCAATAATATCTACAAAATGTGTAAATACAATAACGTTTTAGCAAACAAAAACATTGTTTACGGTGGTGATAGGTTAGTATTATCATTACTTTCATATTCCTTCTTCTTTGCTTTTTCTTTTCCTCTCCTTTTCCTTCTTCTTGTCCTTCCTTTCTTTTCTTCCTCTCAATACGACAAATAACAGTACTGACGTGTTTACAACCACCGCATTATTCTATAAAATGAATACAAGTATGTCCAGTGCATTCATCTTGGCACTTATTATTATTTTTAAGGAAATTGGTTAGGTACTCAATTGGTTAATGGTTGCTATATAAATCCAATTTGTACCCTTGCTTTCCTAGCTCTTGATGACAGTGTAATGTCATCTTCAATGTAGATGGTTTCCGGACACATTTCTTTTCCCGCAGGATTTTGGGAATTAACTTTGTTATACCATGCCTACGGTGTAACAGATGCTTTAGCAGCAATCGGGATATGTGCAGTTATTGCACGCTCAGTATTATTATTACATTATTGATTGTTGTATATGTACATGGCGTAAAAAGAATAATAGAGAAAGAAACTAAAGGTAACTACATGTAGGAGCAGCACGTGGTAATGAACATTAAATGTTGGATATTCTGTCCCACACAGTACATCATCCCAATAAATATGAACATGAGGTTAATATCTCATGTTCGATTTGAACAGTAATAGTCACATTATTATTCCAAATAATTAAGCTTAAACTAGACTGAAATTGCACTTTTATTATTTATCTAAACAAAATACACATTGAAACATCTGATTTAAAACAAGATGAATACTTCAAACCTACCAAGCCTCAACATCTCAGAAGCCCATTAAACTCATTTAATGTCCCGATTGTACAACATGTAACAGTATTCTACCCCTTCCGAGTAAATTGTTCAATGAGCGTTTAGTTACTCTGAATCGCTTTCAGCGACAGGTGCCATTTAAGACAATATGCATTCCACACATGGTACAACTTGTACCCCATCTTTATAGTTTCAGGACATCTAACCATCAAGCACTGTTAAAATACACCACTGTGTGTTCCATTATAGAAGAAAAGAGGCTATGGAGGTTGGATTAGCACCATTTTACCTCACTAAAATTAATTCCAAGACAAAGTCTATTTTTACAACACTATGATATTGATAATTACACCTTTTGTGTTATACAAACATCGTAAGTTGAAATTAATATTATTCATAAGTGACCATTGTTTCTTTATTGACCACGGCGTCATACATGATCAGCATTGATTTTAACACTCAGTACGCCAGTGACCATCTTCTATTGTTACGCATAGTCGTGCTATATAAATGTCGATCGATACATGTTAAAATCAGCATAATTCACAAATACACCCTTTTGCTTTGAAATCAATTTTCTTGGTCAATTAAAGGTCCGTAACCCGATCAACAGCATCATCCCCCCGATTGTTCTCATTGTTGATGAGTTTTTGATATCATCAAATGAATCGTATTTTTCTCATTACCATCCTGCAATATGACGCTTCAAATCGATGTATTTCCGAAGAAATCTTGAAAAAACCACCTTGTTACAGGCTACCAGTTGGTCGCATCTTACACGACACGGGAGTTTTGGGTAGTCATAGAATGAAATCGGAATAGATTCGGAAGACTTCACCCTAGTACCAATTCGTCCGCAAAAATACATCAAATAGGCCCCCTAATGTCAAACTATAGATGGCGCTATAATGATATAAAACAAAAAACAAAAATAAAGAAATACATAAGAGGCGAAATAAATAAGGAAACATGACCGATATTGTCAAGCATGATACGAGGAATATGAAAAAAATTATGAGAGCACCTCCCCCCACATTAAAAAATTAGTTAAAAAATAAAACAAAGAAAAATCATAAATATGTGAAAATGTGCATGATATAGCTAAAAATAAAGAAATAATTAAGCGAAGTAAATACAGCATGGGCTATCTTGTCAAGAATGATAATGAGCGCAGTGATATGTAATGTTTTTAAGATTAATCAGTATGAATAGAGGGTATAAAAGTGTACAGGGGTGAGCCGGTTTTCAGTGCCAAGGCGAACACTTCCTGTTTCCACCGGGACATGCACTCGGCCGTTGTTTCGGGATGCCTGACCAGAATGCAATTCACGCGTACCAGTGTATTGGCTTGCTAATATGCTAATTATTCACATTTAAGCTGAAATTGTTCCCGGTTTCTCACATAGATGGATAAAGGGGACAATATTTGACATTGGTATGTAAGTTTGAAGAGAATCCATATCCTAAACCGATAGGGTTACCCCCTTTAAAAAGCAATAATTTTTTTTTTCAGTAATGTCGGATAAAAAAACATGGCACTTGGATATACTTTAAAAAAATCCTAGTGTTAAAATTAGGCATGAAATTGTGTCTTTTAGTCTAAGACTTTTGATTTTTATATGCCTCAACTTCGCCCGTGAGCTTTTTTTAGAATTAATTTTTTAGTGTTTCAAACTAGTATAGTTTGCTAACGAAAGCTTTTTTCCCACCTTTATAATGCACATCGTGTATCGGGCACATCGGCCAAAATCCAAAAAGTTTTGAACCAGAGCACCTATAATCATGCACAAAGACACTTTTTTTTTTTTTTTTAGTACAAGGATTCCGATTCTGACATTAGTTTGACATTACGGCATCATTTTCACCCAGAAATCCAATATGGTGGCCGGCACCATCTTGAAAAATTTAGTTTTGAACCAGAGGACCTAAAATCGTGTAAGGATTTCAAATTTGACACTACTTTGACATTACGACCTCATTTTACCCAGAAATCTAAGATGGTGGCTGCCGGCGCCATCTTGAAAAAATAAGTTTTGAACCAGAGTACCTAAAATCGTGTACAAAGACACTTTTTCCGGTAAGTCGACCCCAAGAAATCCGAATCTGACATTAATTTGACGTTATAACATAATTTTTGCCCAGAAATCCAAGATTTAATTAAAAAGCAATAATTGTTTTTTCAGTAATGTCGGATAAAAAACATGGCACTTGGATATACTTTAAAAAAATCCTAGTGTTAAAATTAGGCATGAAATTGTGTCTTTTAGTCTAAGACTTTTGATTTTTATATGCCTCAACTTCGCCCGTGAGCTTTTTTTGGAATTAACTTTTTAGTGTTTCAAACTAGTATAGTTTGCTAACGAAAGCTTTTTCCCACCTTTATAATGCACATCGTGTATCGGGCACATCGGCCAAAATCCAAAAAGTTTTGAACCAGAGCACCTATAATCATGCACAAAGACACTTTTTCGGATATGTCGAGTACAAGGATTCCGATTCTGACATTAGTTTGACATTACGGCATCATTTTCACCCAGAAATCCAAGATGGTAGCCGGCACCATCTTGAAAAATTTAGTTTTGAACCAGAGGACCTAAAATCGTGTAAGGATTTCAAATTTGACACTACTTTGACATTACGACCTCAATTTTACCCAGAAATCTAAGATGGTGGCTGCCGGCGCCATCTTGAAAAAATAAGTTAATGTCAGATTCGGATTTCTTGGGGTCGACTTACCCGAAAAAGTCTTTGTACACGATTTTAGGTAATCTGGTTCAAAACTTATTTTTTTCAAGATGGTGCCGGCGGCCGCCATCTTGGATATCTGGGTAAAAATGAGGTCGTAATGTCAAAGTAATGTCAGATTCGAAATCCTTGTGGTCGACTTACCCAAAAAAGTGTCTTTGTACACGATTTTAGGTCCTCTGGGTCAAAACTAAATTTTTCAAGAAAAGCAAAAACGTTGACCCTCCAAAAAGCTCATGGGTTAATTCGCTACTTCATGACTTGCATGGTTTCGCCATTATGGACTACGTGTGGGGAGACCCTCGAACTGGCAGCATACATGAAAGGAAGACTTACATTACCTTACACAGAATGTTATAGGACTGGTCCAATTCCCATTCATGTATGCTGCCAGTTCGAGGCTCTCCCGCATTATAGTGCATAATGGCGGAACCATGCAAGTAGCGAATGAAAGAAAAACCCATACAATTCGACAATTGAATTCGAAAATTCAAAACAATTGAACAGAATAACCAGCATTCTGTTCAAACATGTGTAGAGTTTGCGAAATGCCTTTCCAAAGTAATTTACCTCGACTTCCACTGCTCAATACATGCGTTATGGTTATAGTGGTTTTGAATAGATAGTTTACTAGACGGCGAAATAAACTGCTAATTTTCTATCAAAAGTATCCCCTGCAGAATAAAAAGTATTGTTAATGGGGGATGCCGTAATTCAGAGTACAGATTAAGCAACATCGTGTGTTTATTACCATGTGCTTATATAGCGTAAACAGGTACATCATGGGATATTGGATTTTATAGCAGAATGTCTTGCCATGGTTAAAGCATATAGTTTAAATATGGAGGGTAGTTTATTTTTCTTTAACCGATCTTTTTGTACTTAATTTGCTGACTCAAAAGTTGTATTTCTTTTGAGTAGTAACACTATTTACTTGCTCGCCTTTAACTTCTTTACCTGAGTATTATTTTTCTTCCTTTCAAACTTTTTGCCGTCGGCCGAAGACCTGCGGTAGATTGTAAAGAGCGTTTCATGAGCTTTATGAAGTTGTTATCGAGCTGAAGTGCTTGAGGCATATATGAATAAGCACCGTGTCTGAGATTTTGATCTCTTCAGGAATGACAGCATCACTTGAACTTGTTTTATTAGGTTTAATGGGAATCCACGGTGACAAGTTTGAATTTATGAAGGTACGGAGATTTCAAAATTATGAATTATCCTGGATTAGATACCAAATATGTCGTATTAGTTAATACTGTAAGCTGAGAACAGTTTACAAGGTATCATATTTCAATCCGAGATGGATGTAAAAAGATAGCAAAATAAATGAATAATACAAAATCTTGAATAACTCTGTATATCGAAATGTAATTTACATCACCCTGAATGTGCACACCGCAAAGCTAATAATGAAACCACACTACATAAACGAATATCTGTTCCAATTAAAGGTATGATGTACACATTTGGTAGGCTTAATAACGGTCAGTAAAGGTTTCTGTCCAATTCGGGGATTTGGATCTCAATGGTGATTCAGTGTCGTAATAACGACATAAATTCAAAATTGCTGTCCCACAAAAACAACAATTTTTGCCTGATTCAATTAAAAGTAGGATTTCGTGATCCTAGCATCCTCTTTTTATAACATTTTTCAGTAGCTATCCACGAAAAAAGCTTATTCCCAAAATTTCAGTTGATTCCGATTTTGCGTTTGCGAGTTATGCATGATAATGTGAATACACTGCTCCATAGGCCACTGTTGTAATTTCGTTCTGGTATACCAGAACGAAATTCAAATTGGACGACATTTTTAATCTGCAAGAAATTTTTCAACTTTTTTTGAGAAAAGTGGGTGGATGAGGCTGTGGATCACGAAATGCCCTTTTAAGTGAAGTTGAGACATGTGTAAACATTTCAAATATGCCAAAAATTCGGGTTTGAGCAAAATCAACCAATTTCGTTTTAAAAGATATCACTTTAAAAGATGGTTTTAAGATCTGAAAAAGGTAGGTTCCAATTAAAATGTGGGATAATATTTTTCACTACCAGACCCATTCCTCATATTAAACGAGATCGGCAATCGCACATTCAGATTACATATAGGACCAAATTAACCGATTGAATTGGTGAATTTAATGTATAATACACCGAATCTTAATTAAATTCTTTCTCGTTAATCTGGTAAATGTGTACTTCCTTCCTTTATATGATGTGCTCTCACATCTTGAAATAATGTTTGAATACTTTAAACATCCATTATTAATCATTTACATACACGTGCCTCTGAATAAAACTAATATAGGTAAACATTCAAAAATATACCCTGAATTCCCCGCTGAATTCACCAATTTTGGAACAAACATAGATGAGCTAATGAAGCGAACAATGGTAAACGTGATAGCAATCCGATAAAGACATCACAATAAATGTATGATATATAAATGTACGTCTGCACTTTTATTATCGCTTGAGTAAGGCTGCCGAATTCGGAAACCATTGTTAACCTACGTGCGCTTGCAGTGGACGCTGGGTAGCAATTGACTATGGACAAAAAAGATAACAGACCGCGTACAAGCAGTCAAAGTCTCAGCATCACCCGATAATGAGGGCCGATTGTTCCATGAAATGCGACAGGCAAAACTGCTACGCACTTTCCCGCTTATTTTTTTTTTGTCTATCGCGTAATCGCGAAGGCACGCAAAGCTCTACCGCGTATACGCGAAGGCACGCAACGCTGACGTGATTGTTAGACACGGCACAATCGAACAATCGGCCCTCATGAATATGCGAGAATTCACAGCATACAATGCACGGGGACTTTGACTGTTGATACATGGTCTGTAGTGGTCTGTGCAATTCGTCGTCTGTATTCCATAGTGGCGTATAGTGGGGCGCCGCGAATAAACAACTTTTCGAGAAAATCGGGTTTGAAGAAATGCCGATTTAAAATCGAGTTGTGTAAATCAGACATTCATTATATTTTGTAAATGATGTGAAATTTCTGTAGTAAACTAAATAGATTTTATTGTTATATATTTTTCAAAAGAAATAAATACATACTATTGCTGGCAAACTGACAATAAAACTATACATCACTATGGAAAACGAACAAAACGCAATACCCTAACCTTACGTTAACCGTACGCCACCTCGGTCGCCTATGGCGTTACTTTTCGTCGTTCGTATTCCATAGTGGCGTATAGGTCCGATACGCGTACGCCACTATGACATACGATGTTTTTCATTTTTGCCGATATTTCATAATTATAAAATGTGTATAAAAAGTGGCGTATGGTCGATACGCCACTATGGAATACAAAAAATGTAACTATACGCCACATTTAATTAATTAATTACTAATTAATTAGCTAATTATGACTGATGAGACTTAGAAAAAATGAAAGAGAACATCATTAAAAACATATGTGCCAATTTTCAAAAAAATGACCAAAAAACACTATACGCCACTATGGAATACAGCCGACGAATTGACACTTATAGGGCGATTTATTTGCGATGTTTTATGAAAACATGATATGCTATGATCAAATTGCCCTATATAATAATTGGTAGTGCAATTTAACTACATAAAATCCCTTAATCGAGAACATCAAATTCACTTTGTTCAACTATGAAAACTCAACTGTTAGATAAAAATATTGCATTGGAAATAACATCATATATTTTACCCAACAATTGACAAATGGTTCAGTTGTTATTTGATCCAACGTTTGGGAAATATTACATAGTGTTTGAACAGTGTAATAGTGCAGTTGATTTAGATTAATTGCACCACCAAGCGTTATATATAGGGCAATTGATATACATGTATTTATTTATAAATATTATACATCGTTCTATCCTTGTAATCATATCATTATGTTCTTTTATGTTCTCCTATTTGATACTGATACTGGTTCTTTTCTTGTATTTTTACCCAGTGTTTTAAGCTTTATTTGCTCATCCGTAAAGAAAATCAGTCATTATTGTTCCAAAGTTATCTCTGCTGTTTTGATATTTTTCATTGATCTGGGTTTGAGAATGAGACTATATGGAAACTTTTCTGAAAAATCTCGTCCTTCATATATAGTCGATTCGTTATGCGGAGATGTCAAAATTTTGTGTGCAGCAGACCCGTATGAATTGGATACTGCTTAGTAGTCTCCCTCTTTTGTTGTTATTAATTTTATTATTTATTATTAAAATTTTAAAAAGAATATGTCATGGAATTGATATATTAACATTTGGCGAAAAGAGATATGATTGTATCTTGTATTCAAATCGACATGTAGTAATCTCCGCTTAAGTTGATATGAAAACCTTTTGATGACGCCTCCAGGATATATCTGATGTAGAGAAACACGTAATGATTGGCTTGACCCATTGTGGTTTATAAAGCAACTTATTATAGCAATAATGGGAAGCTCAGTTGACGACTAACCTAATAGAGGTTATCCATGTTCTATAAGCTGCATATCCTATCAACGACTGCTATACCTTGTTTAGGACATTCTAAAGAAGTACCTGCATGTGCAACCCTTAACCATGACTGTTTCAAAATAGCCCGCCAAAGTCATGCAGGTAACTCCGAGGTCGTGCATTGAATTAGTTTGAATGAGGAATACTACGGGAACCAGTCCTTTTGTTAGAAGTCACACATGAGTGAAGTGGATAACCTCTATTAATCCCTGTCAATGATATTCATCATTATATAACAGCACAGGTAATGTCGTCTATCATAAGGTACTTCATGGTGTAGTTGATTCTCAAGTCATTTTGATTTATTAACCACTTTGACGATGTGATTTAGAAACACTTGACCGATGACTATCAACGAAGATTAAGCTTACTTTTTGCAGTTTGCCACGTAGCTTCTTGACATAATTTTTGATAGTAAAAATCTTTGTAAAAACACCATCTTAAACAAGTCCAAGATCCTGCACTTAAAGTATATCTCTTGCGATTCTTAAATCAAGGCCAGTTAACAAGAGGCTTAGGTTGACACAAACTTCGACATCGTGACATTATACTACAGGTTCTCGGCTTTTTGTCTTGACAGCTTTATTAGTTCCAAAACAAATATTTCTTCCTGTCCCTGATCACTTAGTTATACATAGCTATATAGTCAAGGGTAGTATGACCTATATGGAGAATCAGTTATATCAGATGACCATGTTCTGCTTTCCGCAAAGTACCCTTCACCTGAGGCAATTGGTCATCAAATTTTGACAGTTGGTAACAGGTGTCATGATAGGCAATTAGTTACATGATGATCGTGTTCTATCCTGCTTTCCAGAATGTGACCTTCGCCTGGGAAATTGCTTTTCAATGTTGACAGTTGGTAACAGGTGTCATAATAGGCAATCAGTTACATCAGATGATCGTGCTCTGTCCTGCTTTCCAGAATGTGACCTTCACCTGAGGCAATTGGTCATCAAATGTTGACAGCTGGTAACAGGTGTCATGATAGGAAATCAGTTACATCAGATGATCGTGTTCAGTCCAGCTTTCCAGAAAGTGACCTTCGCCTTAAACAATTTGTCATCAAATGTTGACAGTTGGTAACAGGTGTCATGATAGGCAATCAGTTACATCAGATGATCGTGCTCTGTCCTGCTTTCCAGAATGTGACATTCACCTGAGGCAATTGGTCATCAAATGTTGACAGCTGGTAACAGGTGTCATGATAGGAAATCAGTTACATCAGATGATCGTGTTCAGTCCAGCTTTCCAGAAAGTGACCTTCGCCTTAAACAATTGGTTGTCAAATCTTGACTGCTGGCAACATGTGAATATATCTGACCAGTTGTAGTCCTACTATGTAGGGCGTATCGGGTGGCCTACGGGAAATCAGATCCTATAAAAGACCACCACTGTGCTTAAAGTGAAATTTACACCTACTCATGTTACTCTCTGAATATTTTCCTGTGAAAAAATTATTCCCAATGTGTGGCTTTCAGTGAGACAGCCTTTCCAGCTAAGACGTTGTAAATAGAACTGATTTGTTTAAGGTGTCCGTAGAATTTGGAGGGAAAATATAACAAACTTTTGTATGGTAAAATACGCACAGATAACAACTAAATATGTTCAAGAATGAAAAGTTAATTTTATTTATCAAGCATAACCGATTCCATTTTAACACGTAAACTTTGTCTTTAGGTCGTAAAATGATGAAGGCTCGAGTAAGATCTAATACAAATCTCACCATAAGCCATTACCACGAGAACAGCGTCTTTTCTGTTAGAGTATCATTGCATACACCTGTTGGTTACATGCTGACGGTTAGTGGAGTAACACAGGAAGGTAATAACTGTCTTGTATTATACACCATCTCACCATTGTAGGTGTCAAATTATGTATTTTACTCAATTAAATTGTCACTGACCACTTAAGTTGACATCCTGTAACGCTGTCGTTGTAGTGGGAAAAACTAGAGGCTGATTTCATATGTTGGCATTAGCCCTTCTGCAAGTAATGTGTGACAGACTAAAAGAACCAATTTATCGTCATGCACTTGTTCATTTATACAGTTTGGGAGCTTTATTATTGCATATTTTGGTTAAATTTGAGTGTTTCCGAACCAGTAAAGATTGACATATCCTCCTGTGCTACATCATAGCTCTTGCTAAATCTGACACATGTATATCTGTCCCGTCTCAAGTGGAGAGTAAGTCATGTTGGATTTCGTAGTGACATATTCAAATCGCGCACGCTAACCTAATCCCCACACGTGTAGCGATTTGTCTGTCCTTACGCTCGTTTTGTCTGTCCGTATAATTATTATCTGTTCCAGCGTCGATGAAATCTCTGTCACTTTCGAAGAGTTATTAGAGCTATATGCTGCGACAGGTACCTTATTCAATTCTTAGCAAATTAATGCTGCATTAATTGCAGATTTATTTGCCCCATTGCATTCACACACTCCTCTGACAGTGAATGGAATTTATCCGGTGTGACGTCACGAGGTGTCACTGTAGCCGGAACGTATAATAGTACATTTCAGTTCCTCATCCGGCCACAAATGAGCAAAATAAGTCCCAACATTGTATTTCTTTAACTGTATTTGACAACCTCAGATAATACTAAACTCTGACAACTACGTTTGAACTAAATTATATGCTCATCAACAACGCATCTTCCGTGTAATGATTTAGTGTAATGCGCCATTAAATAACATTTAATTCTCTATTGGTAAACACCCGGAAGGTATTCCACTTCCGAGCACCTGATTTATTGGGGCTTACCCACAAGTGACGTTTTTGATTCTAAAGAGTAATGGTTTGAGCAGTGATTGTGTACAATGACAATAATTTAAATGGTGATCACAGGCTTTTGTTGTTTAAAACCAGTGCTCAACATATAAATCACGTAGATAATTAAAATTAAATAGCGAAACTTGTTCTGGTTCTGGCTAATTTGGTTTAATCTTGGACCAACGATGAGAGCGTGAGCACGTTTTTGCACACGCATGCGGAATAATGTGTGATAGTCAGTCATCTGAAGTCAATATGTAAATATATAATATGAGAGTGTCTTTAAATGACGTGATTGGGGCTCGAGCAAACTGGCATATGAAAATATTGAGAGAAAAAATCAGGACTCAGCGGGGATTGAACCCCGGTCGCTGGATTACCGGTCCAGAGCTTTACCACTTAAAAAGGATCAATCTTTGAGCTGCAGCATTTTGAGCATGTTGAGCTATCGTGAAAACTTTTGCAAGAGCTAGTTTAATTATTTAAAACATTTTAAGTCAAAACAATATACGATTATGATGAAAGTTCAATAGTTATATATATACTCCTGTTGCTCACTGACTGCCGGATACATCATGTACATTGTCTTGGCTAAAACCTTTACCCATTAGGCATTTTAATACTTAAAAGTATTGAGTTTGTCATACCACAGACCTAGAAAGAATTTTGTGTTCATTAGAGTAATTCTTAAACAATCGAAGTTTTGATATATATTTTTTAACTATACACCCTCTCATTGATTCATTTTCGTGAAATAATCCCACATGCAAAATTTTATCGCATTTGAACATGTTGAATAAAGTTTAGACGGTGGCAGGGTGCTACAGAACTTGGAACTTACGCATGTGAAATCAATGGAATGTTTTGCTAATTAAGTGGTGTTCTCCATTATCATCATATCGCCAGAAACTCGACATGAAGTAGATTTAGGGATGTTTAAAAGAATTACGAAGGAAAAAGAAAATTAAACTCTATCAAATTCAAGAAAGAGACAATTTCATGTACATTCATTCGATTGGGGCACTGTAGTACATGGAACAGCCAAAGCACTGGCAAAGGCAACTGAATGCTATTTGGTTTGTGCATTGTTATGCTTTTTAATGAGATCACCAAGGAAAATGCTTAAAAAATACCTAATGAGCTTGATGAGACAAAGGGTTGTTAACACAAATTAAAGACCGGGTTAATCATCATAATAGTCTGATGTTTTGGCGTGTGTTGTCTTTTCAGTTCTCTGCGATTATGCTCACCGCTGCACTGCGAATTTTCTTTCAAATTATCCATTTTTTTATGACTTTAGGTCTTCTCAGATTTTATCGCTGAGGTAAAAAGCACACAAAACGTCCAACTATATACTGGCTTATATACAAGTCTATCTGTTGAAAAATATATCCATAATGAAGCGTGGAAATCCTTCCATTTATCCAACATTAAAAACCCTTGCCAAGAAAAGAAATTTGATTGAGATAGTGTCAGTAATGCGTTTTATATTTTTACAGGATAACTAAACGTACTAAATGTAATCACGTATTGTGCCTTTCCTTGTCCACACATCTCAGAGATATTTGGCAATCTATTAAAGTACAAGTCAGCCGTGGAACTGTGTTTATATTATCAACAAGACAAGGAGTGCAAAAGTTCAACTAAATTTGAGTAGCGGATTTGCATTATGTTGGCCAAAAACACTAATGAGATGTGTTGCCCGGGTGTGTTGTGGACAGTTTATTCTCCTAACAGAGAAGAGTACATCGTGTCAGGGATTTGTAACAAGTTGTCGACTATTATTATTCTCCTACTTTCCTCGTCATTAAACAAAATGCTTTAGAGTCTTGTTTTCATTAAACGCGAACATGAAAAAGGTTATGTACCAAATTTCAACCTGAATTGAAAAGACCAATATATATGATTTGATATATTTTGCAACCATTGTGATATATTCGCAAATTTCAACTTGAATTGAAAGGACTCATATATGTGGTGTGACTTATTCGCAATCCATAGGATACTAATTGGAGAATTGCTCATAAACACATCGTTCAGTGCCAGTACATAAAGATTTGATAAATCACCTGCATATCAACAACTTAAAAACTTAAAAGGTTATCATTTGGTTATGCATATTCATGAAAATGCTAAAATGATCCGTGCAGTTTTAAGCAAGAACTCATTTGTTATACATGATTTACTCTTGTATATAATCCTCATTTGAGTCTTGAATTAAACATCATTTACTCCTTCTTCATATTCTTTGTTAAATCTCCGTGAATACGAGTATATCATCGTCCATCATATCAAGCCATTATCATGACAGGAAAATTGGAATGGCAAATGAAGAACTACTTGTCAATATTTGAAGTGTTCTCTCCCGATGCGCGTGTTTTAGGGCGTTTTACGCTAACCATATTTATTCTCAATTACTTACTCCATTCGTCATTATCATTGGTTGTTTTGGTTGAAAAAAAGTGGTAACCAGCTCATTGCAAGCAGGAGATAAAAACAAGCGGTAGGGTCATACTTTCATTTGAAATATTAAATGTTTGAATTCTGCAATGAGAAGACATCTAATAATTGAAAATAATTGGTTTTTACATACATATATCATAAACCAATTTCCTGTAAGGCGCAATATCCAGTTTGATGAAGGCGCTATACAAAATACAACAAACAATAACATGAAATATAATACAAAGCAAAAATACAAATTCAAATGAGTTTTCAGGAGTTTTTTGAAAACTGCAGTTGAGCCGGCATTTCTTACATGCTGCAGAAGTGAGTTCCAAAATGATGGGCCTGCAACAGAGAAAGCTTCTTCGCCTATACATTTCTTACTAAATGGTATTGTAAGAAAAGTCTTGTCTGTTGCAGACCGTGTAACGTACGGGAGCCGTTCAAGGACGATTTATGTGAGCAAGTAAGTTGGCAAGATATTCAGGACCACAGTCATTGAGATATTGGTACACATGAAGACATATCTTAAATTTAATACGTTTTGTGACCGGTAACCTGTGTGCACAGTTTTTTCAGAAGAGGTATAATATAATAGACAACAAGATCTACTGATATTTTTATTTGATATGCCAGCATTGTTATAGCCTTGATAAAAGCCTAGCTGTTTTAGACAAAATGCTGTTTTTATGTTTATATGCCATAACAGATGCACTTTATGATGCCCAACACAGATGCACTTTATGATACCCTTTTCTTTCAGAGCTTTTCTTTATAGTGATCTGAAAACATGATAATGGTTTTAAACAAACCCAAAAGAGGTTGAACAAACAAATCTATAGTGAAATGAATTGCTTTTAAAACAGTACCTCTAAACAATCTTCGTTTTTGATATACGCTTTTTACATTAGAAACTGGCCTCAACAAGAAACTGTGTAAGGATCTTGTACATTTTGTATATTTATTTTGCTGGGTGCCAGTTACTATATTCACCTGTGACTGTAGTCCAGGAAGCTGTTCCGTGTAAGTGCATTTTGCTGTGGTATCTGTTGGACAACTGCGTGGTAGAGTATTGAAGTAATCCTGTGTGTAATTTTTGTTCATTTTTATGGACATGATTTTAAGATATGACCTTGTGAAAAATTTTAGGTTTCTTTTTGAGGTCAGTTTAGTATATAACTTTCCAGTACAAGCAATGTCGTTCATTACTTCCCCAAAGGTAAAAAGTAGTTTAAAAAATTTCATTAAGTTCAGAATGTTGAATGTTCACTCCCAAAGAAATCTGCTATCATATACATACAAATATACCTTGAGTATATTTGTGGAGGTATTTCATAAACATATAGGTGTCAGTGAGAGTTTTAATTTGGCAAATTGATGGATAGCCAGTGGTGTACTTGTCCTTCTTTCATATGAACAAAATTGTACGTCAGGCCAAGACGTTCCATAAATATTTGTACTAATGATGGTGCACATTGTGGTTGAATTTAAAGGCCCGTTCATTTGCTCATCCCGACGATTGTAAAAATCATCAACATTCAGATTTTGGTACTTTTGTCATTGTCATAGATGTGCTAACATTTACATGAATCTGAATAAATTAGCTCCATGTATTTAAATGGGGTCTCAACTTTGTCAATACTGCTGCCTCCCTTATTTAAAAATACCAAATGACAATTTGAATGACTTATCCTTCACTCTTAGGCAATTTATAAACAATTTTTGTGCACTTTCGCTGAGATCACTGAAAGGGCCTTTAAACCTAAAGATGCTACCTCGATGATATCTTGTGTTTGAAACGCTAAGGTTGATGGCTAAATATTGAAGAAACATAAGAAAACTATACAAAGATGTAATATCATTGGGAGCAATAGAACTTATTATTTAATTTTTAGCTTATCGGACAAGTTTAGAATTCTGAATAATCAGTGGAGCCTTAAACTATTTGCTCTTGAATTATCTACATTTTTCATTACGCTTATTTTTTCAAAACCACTTTGGTCCATTAAACAATTTTTATAAGATTGTCGAAATATTGCACAATTTATACTCCCGTTATCCTTTCAAGTTTATGTTATGCCCAAGGCGTGACACGATTGCTGCAATGCCATATAATGGATCGCTAAATCAATTGCAAAAAGCTCGTCTGCCCGCCACATGTTTCATACTAGGTAATAGCATATTCTAGATATAAGTCTACGTTTCAATTATTACTCCTATCGTTGGCGAATAGCGATTGATTATTTACCAAAAAATGAATCGTCTTTCCGAAATAACACAAAACGAGGATGCCCATTGGTCAAATTTCAATTGCTGCTATAGGTATACTTTCAGCATATCTATTCTTAAAATCATAATAACGATTATGTTTAATTATTTATGATATAAACCAAGGCGATACGGCAAGTAGTATGAGTAACGGGTAACCTGTTAAAAAGTTTTGGAAAAGCAATTGGAAAAGAGAATAGACCACGACGATGATTTGTTTTTGCTTCCATCATAACCATGGTAACCACGCTATATAATGTTTGTTCAACACATACTCGTTTATAACTGGGAAAATTAGCGTCTTTATCGACGGAAAAAGAAAGGTCATAAGGAAATTTTGAGGAATTACAAATAATGGCGTCTATGCATCAAAAGGAGTTTATGTAGATTAATTTTCTGTTCTGCAAACTTTAAAATTAAAATTTCATTACGTAGCCAGTGCCTTAAAAATCGAAGCAGAAAATCATAGGTTATATGTGACTGGACACTACAAATGAGCCATAAACTCGGCAAATGGTATTCTGAGTTACAGTGTAAAATGTGCGTGAAGGTCGTATTCATAGGTATCTCAATTCGGTGCGACAAGTATCTCATCAAACACTGTTTAAACCAATCAATAATCCTATTGCTGAAGAGGATAACAAGCTTATATCTAATTCCTTAAATAGTTCTTGTCTTTGTTTGCTTTGGCTAAATCCTGTTCAAGTGGTGGATAACAAAGCATTGTATTTTGTCTAGGTATGTATAATTAACAATGAGAGGACATTCCTGAACCTCGTTGACTTGGGGATGATTTGAAATGACCACCAATTATGACTGTTTGATATATATTACCAGAAATGTGGAAAAAGAGACACATGTAGATTGTAGAACCGAAAAAGGTACAATTTTGTTGAAGGAACAGAGTTCAATAGAACATAACCCCGCTTTTGGATATGATATACCATTTTAAAGCTTATGATATATATTTTCTAAACCCGAAATAAAACAAAATTGACCGGGCCGACTTTACGGCTGATTCGTGATGTCCAGTCACATATTCGTCATTCTAATCTTTCACCTGTTTTAAACAATCAATAGCACAATAGCACCAAGCCCTATTGTTTTATCTCAGTATATTTTTAAAGGAGGTGCTGCTTTTGTAATCCTTTCTTTTCTTGAACTTGTTTTGTAATCTGCTGCAGACGTACTTTTCATGAAGGCAAC